>NC_142009.1:165711877-166031044 GCF_049901735.1 Notechis scutatus | reverse complement strand
CTATGAAATAAGTGGAGAATGGTTATAAATCCATGTTATCATATTTCTTCTTCGCACTATTTGATCTCACATTATAAGGCTGATTCATTAAATGTCAAAAACAAAAGAATCTTTGAAATGTTTAACATTATTAATTCACAACCATCACAAAAGAGACAACAACATTATTTTAGGTTGCCACTTACATTATGAACTTTAAAGATATCAAAATTAGTAGAGTTTTTTAAAAACTTATTTTATAGCCAGCAGGCATTTATTTGAAAGGACAGATAGCGTTGTCTCTTCATGTTCATTAGTTGCACAATTTTATCAAAGTTGATATACTGTCTGAACATTGCAAACTTTTACTGTGTATTTCATGTGCTCATACTTATTTCATACCCTCACAGCCTCTATAACACTTCTTTCATTCTGAAATAAAAGTTTACCATGAAATAATGTATGAATAAATTTACACATATAAAACAATAATATGGAGGAGATGATGGTGTGCTTATTTATGCCTCTTTTGAAGCCAATTCATATTTCTTCTCTTGTTCTACATATACAAGTAATACTGAAAAATTATGCACATGCTTATATGAACAAACAGAATCTATAAACCAAGAAATGCAGTCAAAATTAATAAAATTGATGATCAAAGAAGAAGCAGGGAATGGAAAATGTGGCAACTAGAAACTATGACTGATTTCAAGAACAAATATCTTGTTTACTTATCCTCTCAAGCAACAATTTTTTTCCTTTGGTAGTAAAGAATTTCTACTTAGACCACATTCTCAGGGCAGCAATGAAGTTACAGAAGGTCATTGAGATAAATAGCACGCAACAATTCTTGTCAGGATGATGTAGCTTTGGGGGCTGTTGAAGTGTGGTTCTGATCTGACCTAAGTTGGGGGAAGCAAGTCTATTTTAAAAAAGAGAAGCAAAGAAAAAATATTCTGGGAAATCCTGCCGCTTAAACCTTGATAAGGGAGGATAATTAATTTTTTTTTTGTCTCAGAGCATATTTCCAATAATCTGATTTCACACAAAAAAAAGGTGTTTATCAAAGTGCCTGTGGAAGGCCAACTATATAGGTTAAAAATACCAGCTGAAAATCCAAACAGAACCCCAAGTTGAAGAACTTGTCCATCAGAGGGACTGTCACATGATTAGAGCTGGCAGAAACCTTTCATTTTCTTGGAATTAGCTTCAGTCTGTTTTGCCCCACCAGACTCTAACAGTTTTCAGCCATCAGGTCTACATTTCTTTGGCACTCCTTCCCTGACTTGGGATGATGATTTCAAGTTTTGTGTCATCCCAAACAGACCAACGATCTCCCCTACATCCACCAGTAAGTGCCCAGTGAGTCAATCTCTCTCCTAAGTATAACTGCTGCTACAGGAAGGAGCAAACCCAACACCTAATTCTTAAGATGGTACATAAGGATACAGTGATTAGTAATAGTACTGAATATAATTTGAGATACACACACACTGTATACAAGACATGGTCAGTCAGGAAAACAAAGGCCAAAGTTCATCAACTAGAGATATCACTGCTATTCCTTTTCCATGTCTGGTTTGAATTAGGACTGAAATAATTTGCTTCCTCAAGAATACTGTATAATTTACCCCCACCTCCCCTCCCCAAAAGAAAGACTGGAGTCTGGGCAGTATCTGAGTCCTGGAAAAGCTTATTGGGAATAGAGCATACCAGATCCTTCTCAATGCAGCTGGCATTATCTCTTAACCCAAAGAAGTGGTGACTCCCTCTTAGACCTAGATTGTCATGCTCTCCTTTGGTCATTCAAAGGTGCCAGGAGAAATGTGGATCGAAAGCTCCAGTAGTAGATATTATGTTAAAGAACTCCCTCTCTGCCTCATCTCCCCCACAGGACAAAAGTAGTCATAGATAATACTGGAAAATATTGTTCCAAGTACCATTCCAGACAAGATAATGGCAAGTATGACAACTTGATCTGCAAAATATTTTGCTAACAACTCAAAAAGGCTAGGGTGTAGCTCTTCCTGCTGTTCTTTCTGTAATAAATGAGCTGGCAACTATAATTAGGCCACTGGGTGGCAAACTATCCTCCCCTCACCCACACGCCAGCAGGCAGATATCCAACAAGGAAATTCATCATGGATGAACAGAGTTTACCAAATAGACATTTAACCCATTTCTGATTCATCCTAAACTGTGACCCTAATATTACTTCTTCCCACCTGTTTACTTCTGACTCCAAGAGGTATGTCATATTACATGACCCATTCTATCAAAATATTTTATCTATTATAGCACAAATACGTTTTCAGAGTTCCAGAAAACTCCCTACACTTCATGTGTTGCTAATAAAGGAAAGAATATATGAGAGTAAACAATGAGTTTCCAGGCTTTACAATTGATTTACAGCTGATTTGCAAGTATTTGCAAAGTAGTCTTCAGTGAATTTGTGTGTGTGTGTGTGTGTGTGTGTGTGTGTATGTATACACACACACAAAATTCAGTCCAAAAAAATCCAGTGAGTCCTGCACTTGGTGGAGAAAAAATAGAATTAACAATGCACACATTTATGTGTTGTAGAACCCCAATACCAAGAATGTTTTTATTTTATGTATTTATTTAATTCGCCAAATGCTTACAATGTAACAGAAATAAGAATAAACATAAGTATAAATACATGAAATAGGTACTAATAATTGGGGACAATAGGACAGGGATGGTAGGCACACTTGTGTGCTTATGCACACTCCTTACAGACCTCTTAGGAATGGGATGCGGTTAATAGAGGTTAGTTTGAGGGTAAAGGAGTGAGGGTTTGAGCATGTGACAACAGAATCAGGTTTGTTGGCATAGTTATTCATAGTTTAGCTCCGAATTTGGAATATAAATATATGTATAAAACTAGTAACAACTCCCAAGAATTCAAATCTATTTTAAAATAGGACCTTAAACTTGTGAGATACACACATATTGCTCCCTTCCTCTTTGCTCTGTAAACTTGCACCCAAATCTGTTACTATAGTTAAACAGTATTCAGCTATAATAGCAGAAGGCCTTCTTGAATGCATAACATTAGAACAGAGTACAAATGATCTTACAAAATTTGTCACCAAACTTGTTTGTGGCTGGAGAAAATTGGAAATATGGCTTCTTCTTTTTTCTTTTTTTTTTGCATTTTTATAGGGAAAGAAGAAATTTTCCAACAATTTCTCAAGGATAGGATTTCCTCTTGGCAATGTCACAGTCGCACTCCAACCAAAAAGTAGAAGTTCTGCATGGAATTTAATTGACTTCATGGGAAGCCAGGGAGTGCCCTAATAATAACAACCAGAAATATGATTTTATAATGAAAAGCAGGATACCCCACCCCCAAGATGTTTATACTGCAAACCACAATGAAACTCTGACAGTGGGAAGAGTAAGATAAGTGTAAATAACACTTAAATCAATAGTGATCCAGTAAAGAGACAGGATTAAGAGAGGCATTTTTGTTCCTTGCTGGGTCATGTATCAGTACCAAGTTTCAGTTCACAGCCTTTCCTCACAAAAGATGCCCAGAAATACCCTAATACATCATTACACCAATTACTATCTTAAAGCATAGGATAAGTAGGAAACAAATATATAATAATACATATATGATACATTCTTTTTTCTTGTATGTATGTATGTATGTATGTGATATCATAATATTTCCCCAAAGACAGTACTGCATATAATTGTATCGAAATAACTTTTCCTCCCATGTATTTCTAATGAAAATGCAATCAAATCTGCAACACAGAAGGGCAAAAACACTGATGAAACTAAAGCTGTGGAAAACTCTTGTCTAATTCCAAAACAAATTTATGAGGGGACATGTAGTTGAACGGTAAATGCTCTATATGGTAGATGTTAAAGCCTTCCTTGCTTTACTTTGTCAGAACCAATGTGACTGGCTAAAACGGGCTTCCTCTACATAGGAGAAGAGGAGAAGACATCTTGAGGTAGCAAAGCATGCTATTTCCTTTCAGGTGCCTTCAGTAAGAAAGCAGGCACTATGAAAATGTACTTGCTGTGTTTTCTTTTGTCTATTTCAAGGAGATTTTATGCACAGCTTTTATTTCAGTTATTTTAATGATTCACCCATACATTCTTTTTACTGCAGAATGTGCGAGAAAAATTAAAAGATCCTGCAAACCACTCATTCATATATATATGAATGCACGTGTGTGCACGCACACACATACACACAGAGTTTGGCAAAGTTACTGGTTATCAGTTTATGAAACATCTGCTTTCTTCTGCTGCTGGCTTCTCCTCACAATTTTCTCTTATTTCAATTATTTTTCAATGAAGCCTCTTTCTGCTCTCCCTATTTAAGTTAAACACAAAACACAAAAGCAAAAGCAAAATGAGTACCAAACTATTAATACAGAATCTGCTCAATTCTAAAGGCCTGCATTATTGCAATAAAGATCCTGAGTAGCTTTTACAAATGCAAAATTCTTCTAAGATGTATCTTAAAACTATCAGCCCACTGATTTCACCTTTCCATTCATGTGTGCACCAGCAATAAGGAAGGAAAAGGAGGAAGCCTGGGATTTCTTGCCTTCTCCCCAACACACATATACACACATACTTTTAAAGTAGGATTTTCATACTGCTCAGCAATCCTTTCTAGATCAACACAATATTTTCTGCTGCTTTTACTCTGTCTGGGGGATAGTTCTATGCAATATCAAACATGCCAAACTTGGCAGCATCTGGGATATCATATGAGTTCAGGGAGCTGGGGCCTTTGCTTGTGTCAATAGTGTGTCTCACAACTTGAAGGCACAGAGACATAAAGGTCACCAAGGAAGGGCACTTAAATCAACACAGAACTCTCTGACAAGTTAAACTTAAGCTTACATGGAAAATTGCTTTTTTTCTTTCTTTCTTGGAGAGCAGAAAAATAAAACTCTGTTCACAATTGCCAATATCTTATCTTTAGGCCGCCTGCAGACTATTAAGATAACCCTAGCTGTTGTATCTATTGCTGTCTCTCTCAGAGAGAGAAAGGGGGAATAGGGAGGGGAGAGAGAGAGAGAGAGAGAGCTACAGAAATATTTCTGGGACCAGGGCAAAGCTGCAATGTCTAATGCAATTATAATTTGTATAATAATACGTCTGTCTATTCGTTCATATGTTATTGATATTTTTTGACAATCAACTTTTTCATATTTTTGACAACTTCACTTGGTATATCATAACCCCCTACTCATGAAAAACAACTTTATACCATATCAGTCTCTGGTCTGTTTCCTCTGATTAGCAGCAGGATTTCATACTGGAGGTTTTTGTAGATGAATCTGGAAAGACCAGAGATTAAACCTGGAACTCTCTGCATATGCAGTAAATTAGAAAATCTATCCCTGAGCTACAGCCATTCCTATAATTATTCTGTAAAGCAAAGAAGTGAATTTGTGGAGGTTTTGGGATCAGAACTGATGGCAGTTGGTAAGCTGGAGCATGATGGCTCAGTGGTTAAGACACTGAACTTGTCAACGGAAAGCCAACAGCCTGGATTCGAGACCTGAGCTCCATGAGATGGGGGTGAACTTCTGTTTCTTGCCCCAGCTGTGCCTACCTAGCAGTTCAAAAACATGCAAATGTGAATAAATAGGTAGTGCTTTAGCAGGAAGAATATTGCGTTCCATATTCTCACATGCTGGCCGCATGTTGAAGTGTATCTCAGACAATGCAGGCTCCCTTGGCTGAGAATAGGAGATGAGCATTGTCCCCTTGAGTCAGTGGTGAGATTCATTTTTTTTTTACTACCGGTTCTGTGGTTGTGGCTTGGTAGGCGTGGCAGGGGAAGGATACTGTAAAATCTCCAGTCAGAGGTGGTATTTGCTGGTTCTCCAAACTACTCAAAATTTCCGCTACCAGTTGTCCAGAACTGGTCAGAACCTGCTGAATACCACCTCTGCCTTGAGTTGATCATGGCTGGACAGAAAAATAAATAAATGCTTTCACTGGTTTTCTTCAATTATGCAATGACATCTAATCAATCTGTATTCCATTCCTAGGTTTTTTTTTAGTAATATTGAAAAGTGGCAATCTTCAGAACAGAACTATTAACTAATTTCTAAACAGGAAGTCACAAAAGAAAAAAATCTTGCTCTAAAGACCAGAATAAATTGTTTCACATATATTTTCACTATGGCTATATTGTTAGGAAAGCTCTTTAAATGTTTACATGCAGATATAAACTGCCAATTATTAATATAAGATCCAAGTTAGAAATGTTACAAATGTCTACATTTTTTCTTACCTTTTGATATCAGTTAGTTACACTAAAATTTTATCTCAGTTACACCAGAAACCTGAACTGTTTTTAAACAAAGCAATCACCCGGGAAATATTTTTCTAGATGGCATATGTGTCAAATATTCTTAGGAAACTTTTTATTTCTTGAGTAAACATATTGCTAAGCAAGAAAGGACAGAATTCAATTAAAAAAAACATAATGGATATTACTTGGTTTAGGTAAGTTTTAATAATGTAACATTTGTACATAATATTGCTCTACAAAGGTATTTTATCAATCTTTCTGTAATAAAATATTTCAGAAGGAAAAAAGGAGCAGGATTTCCTGTTAAAACAGGCAAAAGAATGGCTACATATTTTTTCTTTATAGTTCTACATTTTGGTTCTCACTCTGTCTCTCTTTCTCTCACTCTCTTTCTTTTCTCTCTCTCTCCTTCTCTCTTTAAAAAATGGAAGCTGGTAATCTGGAGATAATGGCTCATGTGTAGGGTCCAACTGTTCCTTTTTGTAGACCAACTCATGATAATGTATATGTATAAAATAGGAAATAGTTCAGCTTTATGAGCAATATACATTGAATTACATGAAACTTTGAGTACATCAAAAGACAAGCTGTGCTTTTACTGTAGAAATAAGCCACTGGTAGTCCTTGTAAAATGGTGGTCTTCTCAGAGCCTATACAAACAGTTCTGCCCTTTCACACATTTTTCCTATTCTTTTATTTTTTTTCAAAAAACTTTACTGGATTTCAAAAGAGCACAGACTAGAGAGAACACAAACAGAAAGAGGCTCATCACCCCCATATTCTTACGATATTATTTCTGAAGTAACTTGATGGCAGCTATTGACTGGGGACGGTGGTATTGAATGGTCCCTCTCCTTCTCTGCTCCTCACTATGGTAGCAGAACAACAGAATAACAGAGTTGGAAGGGACCTTGGAGGTCTTCTAGTCCAACCCCTGTTCAAACAGGAAACCCTATACCATTTCAGATAAATGGCCCTCTAGTTTCTTCTTAAAAGCCTCCAGTGATATTCACAACGTCTGAAGTTAAGCCATTCAACTAGTTTATTGGATAATATACTGCATAAAGATTTATTGGATAATATATTTGCGTAAAGGAAACATGGGGTGGGGGGGGGGAGGCAGGGAACCACTTCCATGTTCACCAACACGATTTTGTAAGACCCTAACAAAATTACCTACAAATAAATGTATTACAAAATCTATACAGCCTGCATTTTGGCTTTTTTTTTCTGGTTTCTTCTCAAACTTATTTAAGAGAAAACAAAAAAGGCAGTAGAGATGATTGTGTCATAGATACATCTTACCCTGGGTACAAGCATGTAATATGAGAAAATGGTAACATAACTTATCAAAGGTCAAAATGTTTAAGCCATTTGTTTCCATCCATTATAAGCTTATTCTACAAAGAAGAAAAGGAACAGAGAAAGTGAGTAATGTTAAAGCCCTTTAAAACAAATTGTATAAAATCCTCCACATACAATTTTATTTTTGCTCTTAAGTTGTCACTATTGATCAACAAATAGCATTTTTCTGGAAAGTTTTGGGCTAGGGTTCTCTTACTGCAGGATTCTCATGCTGGCTGAACCAGACTGTAATGTTTAAACAATCCCTGCTCTGATTAATACAACATGAATATGAATGCAAACAGAAGCCAATATTGGTAGAAGATTGTAAATGCCAAGTCTCTTGAAGATATGCAAAGAAAAAAAAAAGAGAAATCTGTACCCATGAAACTAAGATCAAACGCCTGCCTCTATAAGCAGAAGAAACCCACTGCATGCGAATGAAGGTTGCCAGGATGTACATAAGTTCCAGCTGAGATGTGGAGGGCAGAGAGAACTGATGCGTGAAGCTTATTTGACAAAACAAAGCAGAGTTCTGGTGGACGACCTGTGTGTGAAGCCACTGCCAAGAAAATCCATCTCATTGCTGTGAAAGGCGAATTTCTACTTGGCTAGAGAAAAGGAAGGTGGAAAAATATCTCATATAAGACTCGCCTGACTCTTTCTGTCAGATAGATTTGCACTTACAAATGTACCTGTAATAAGATATCAATTGCTGTATGATAGAAAATAAGGATAGGAATATTGATTGACTGATAGGAAAAATATTAGATGGATGGCTCTATAAAGAGAATCTAGTGAACAAAAATTAACCAGCCTGGGATTTATTATAGAGATGATTCTTAGTCTGCAGCAATGGATAATTTGGATCCGGCAGACATATGAGGAAAAGAAGGCACTTTTTTCTTCTCTACAAAATTTTCTCTTGTACAAAGAAGAGAGAGTGTGTAAAATACTCTCAAAAGATAGCACAATAGTATATGTCTGTGCTTTATGACTTAATGTTTTGCAATGTCAACCAGACTGGCAGAGATGAGAAAGCCGGCAGCTCTCCAGACAGCCTCAGCTGAAACTATTGTGCAGAACTCTGGAAGAGTCCAGACCTGATCCTGCATGAAATGAGCCAGCATAGCTGGAGGGGGAATATCCTTCCCCAACTTACCGCTTCTCTTCCATCACTACCATAAATACATAAATAATGCCGGGAGTAGCAGAAAGGAGAGTGGGCAAAAGCAGCCAGCCAGCCTGTCTATCATCAAATGCTCTTTCTACGGGCAGTTTTCCCAGGACATCCTTCTCCAAGAGGTTTTCTCTTAGAAAGAAAAGAGAACAATTAACGCCCAGTGTCCTGCGATACTGTTTAATGGCTGTTTAGCTCTTATCTTAGCTCAAATCCACTCTTGGGTTTCAAAAGCAAATGAATGAAGAAAACATTGTAAACTGCCCAGAGTCACTTGCTCTTTGATGAGTGGCATATGAATTTAATGATAAATAAATAAAAACCATAACTTTTCAAAGTTAAAAGAAAGATGAGTTGGGAGAGGGAAGAGAATATGCCCCAGTGATTTATAGAGTTGAATTCTTGTGTCCATTCTAGGAAATGAAATGCTAAGATGCAAAAATGGATTGTATCACTTTAAAATGCAAATGATATATTTTGTTGTTTCTTAAAACTAGATTTGCCAGCAATGAATCTAATGAGGAACTATCAGACTTAGAAACTTTTGTTCATATATTGGTCATTTTTAATGTTATTAATTTGTTATTTTAATGTGTTCTGGAAATATGTTTTATACAGCCTTTCACCCAAACCATGAATTCCAAGACAAATTTCAATCAACATAGCAACCTTTCCCTCCATAGAATCAAGAAAACTTTTGCTTTTTTTTACATGGGGAAAAATTCATCTACAGAAAATTGTGACATTAGATTTATTTTCTCCTTTGTTCTCCTGGACAACCGACTTACTCATTTTGATATTAAGTTTATTTTTATTGTTTTTTATTTATTTATTTAATTTATTTACAAATAACACAATGCCTAGTACTCCTTCTTCCTCCCATTTTCCCCACAATAATTCTGTGAGACGAGTCAGGCTGAATGAGAGATCACCAAACTGACTTTCCTGACAAAGGTAGGACTAGAACTCACCGTCTTCTGCTATAACCATTAGGCAAAACGGCTGATTCTTTAAAATCTTGTAACATACTAGTATGATTTAACTGTGTTAGATCAATTAGTTTATGAAAACTCTATGGGTCAATTTTGGGTGGAGTAAAAAATGGTCCTGGAGTGCTACACAGCTATATTTTATCCCCTTTTGTACTATGCTTCTATTCAGCAAGTAAACCTTCTCAGTCTGTATTTCTTGCAGTTTTGAATACTATGGTAGCCCTGTATCCATAATGTATATATTATGTAAATGAATAGCAAAAGCTGGATAAATACTCTGGAAAGGACTCATTAGATACTGACAGCTTCAGCTACAAGTTCAGTATGCGAGTATTGCTGCGAATATTAGCTCTCATTAAATTACAACAGGAACAAATACTGCCACTATGATATGACATCCTGTCTTTCTAATTTCTCTGTAATTGCTATCCGTGTAACTGACTGTTTGCATTTAGCAGGGAAGTGCGCCAAAACATTCGTAGAGTGACATTCATGTAGGAGATCAGAGATGGATTCGCAGTTTGGTATTTTATAGCTGGAACCATTTTAAAAAGCAGAAGAATGAAAAGATCAGCAGATGTAGACATACATGGTTATTTGAACATCCTCATATCAACTGAAAGATAATACATCCATAACTAGAAACAGATCATCTGATGATCAAGCTACTATTTATGAAACTATTGTCTGCTTCTTGTTTCACCATTGTGGTACAACTTGAAACACAAGACTCAGTGTTGTCATCACACCAAATACTGCATATTATATTAAAGTATTGTAAGACTTTTCATGTCAGACCAGATTTGAAACCCCCAATCATTGGTTTGTCATTTCCACAGGCTTAAGATGATATTACTGACTCCTTGCTAATCACTGATAGTAGGCATTACAATTTGATAGTAAGAGATTTACAGAAACAATGGCTTTTTTCTCTGAAAACAGGGAACTATGCTTAGTCTCCATATCAGGGATGTCAAACTTGATTTCATTGAGGGCTGCATCAGGGTTGTGTTTGACCCCGGTGGGACCAGGGCAGGCATGGCCCCACTCATGTCGGGGTACCTGTGGTGGCTCGAGCGCTCTGCCAGCGAAAATAGGCTCCCAAGCTCTGTTTTCAGCTGCCAATGGCTTCCTGCAACCCTCTGCCAGCAAAAGTAGAGCTTGGACTCCATTTTTCTGGCAGAGGCACCATAGGCTGGTCCTTTGCTGTTTCCAGGGTGGCCTCATGGGCCACATTTAAGCAACGCACAGGCCAGATCTGGCCCCTGAGCTTTGAGTTTGATACCCCCTGCTCTATATAAATTGAAGAAGGAGTAAATGGAGAAAGTTAAAAGATATTAGCCAAGCAAATTTCTCCTGAGAATCAGCCAGAAAACAATTGGAAGGGACCATCTAAGTCACTGAAACTAACTCCCTACACTGAAAGAATCCTCTTGAGAGCTCATATCCTCTCTCTGTAATTAGTGTCATTATCAAACTGTTTTTACTGTTAATATTAATATTTAAAACTTATTATTTCATGTTCTGAAATTTCAGATAGTGAAGGAGAGGTCTTCTATCTTACTATTTGAAGATTGCTATGTTCTCTTAAAGCTAAACATTTTGTCAGGTCTTCCATCTTTGGCTTGGTGCCTTGCTGGCATCCTTCCATCAAAAGCTAAGGGGGAGGGGGTATTGGGATATGTATGAATAAATGGGCAATAAATCTGTGTTAGTATGTGATGGGAAATAGGGAGGGGGGAATGAGAGTTGAAGAAGACCAGGGATGCTTTGAACCAGTTCATGCCAGCTTTCAAGAAAACCAAGATGCCAGAGATGTTGGGAAAGGAATGCTGATTGCTCCAAACACTGGACATTCCCCAAACACCTAGATATCAGCTCATTGGATGGTGTTGGACTGGACAGGGGGTAGATGGGATGGATTGATAGAAAACGTTTTCATGCTTTCATGTGGGAAATTTAGTTCTAGCCTGACTATACTGCAGCCAGCATCTTTTAGTAAAAGAATCTATTGCTTCAATTAAGTGGAGCCCAGGGTCTTTCTTTCCTAAGGGATCAGATTGGGGCAGGTCTGACTCATTGGAAACAGGATAACCTGTCTGATTGTATCTATGAATTTAGTAAGATTTCCTCAACATCTTAATTCAAATAATCAGTAAAATTGCTAAAGTGTTCAAAGATCTGAAGCTGTTATTTTTTCTTTTGGAAATTGATATTTCATTCCACAGAATGCCTAAAGACCTGGCTTTGCTGGTTGGCCTCGAGTCTAAATGGGGAGTTCCACGCTGGAGGTGGTTGCTAGATTGATGGCTGACTCCACTTCCATCCCCCCTCACTCTTCACCCATCCTTCTTTTCAGTTATAATATTTATTTTATTTATTTATTTTATTTTTATTTATTTGATTTGCAATTGTTTACAAGCTAAAAAAAAAAATAATAGTTGTGAAACATGAAAGGTACAATAAAAAAAAAAAAAAAAATAAAGAGAAACAGACAGGGACGTAAGGCAACAGGGTGGAATTATAAATATTGTTTTTTTTTTTTTTTTTATGTTATTATTCTATCACCTTCTGTTCTGTTTACATTCTTTTAATTTCTTCCTTTCTATTGTGGCAAGCTGCCTAGAGTAGCTCCATGTTGAGACAGGTAGCAAATAAATTTAACAAATAAACAAATGAATTCCAATTTGATGAAGACCAGTAATCCAATTTGATGAAGACCAGTAATTTGATGAAGACCTGCAAAGAACCTTTGCATTGTTATCTATACTACCTGATTTAAAAAGAGTAATACAATTAATTTGACAGACCTTGTTTCTGACATCTGGCCATTATTGTATTATTTTCTTAAATATTACTCTTCCCGCCCTCCTTTAATTTCTCACAAGACCTGAGAAAGGCCAGCCAGCCTGTAGATTGCTTATCTTCCTTTTCTCTCATTTTCAATATACATTTGATTTTCACTGGTCATTTGGGAATTTACCTATTTTCCAGGATTTCTCAAAGATAATATATAAGGATTTGGTCAGCCATCAGCAAATTCCTTCAGTATCCTTCTTTGCAATTCATCTGGCTCTAGAGATTTAAACTAATTTAAAGTAAATAAATATTCCTCATCATGTTTTAGTCTATATCTGGTTTCAATTACCCTTGTCATTGTGGCTTTCACACTTGCCTGGTAGATGCGCCATTATTGAAACCTAAGCCAAAGTAGGTGGTGTGTCAATATCTTTTCTTTCATACATGTTAACGTTCTGATGTCTTTAGAGAGCAAGTGGTATATTTATTATTTTGTATGTATTTTGAACATTTCTAAATAAATATGTTTGATGTTTTAAACAACTTTCATTAACATCACTGCATGTTAGGCTTCAGTTATCTTGGGGTTACTTCTCTACCTGCTTCTCTAACTTTTGTTTACATTTATCTGGTGCTCTTTCAACACCAAACTTTTTTTATTTACTAAGTGTCCATTTCAGCTTTCAGATCTTCAGAAAATATTTTGGATGGCTACACTGATTCCACCCATCTTGATTTCCTTTTCCCATTAGCTTTTTCTGCCATATAATATAACTTAGCACTATTCTCAGTTTACTACAATCTACTTTCTAAAATTCCAAGATTTGTATTTAAGTATGTTTAAGTTTAGTTTCTGTTAAAAATGAATTGTTATTCCTTGTAAATGTTTCGGCTTCTTGTCTTTCTTCAGTTAAGTTTTCTTTATTGATTAGAATCAAATAAAGGCTTTCCGAGGCTCTTGTGCCTTCCATACCCTTTCATGGAGAAAGCAGTTATCAAGATAAATCAAACATTTCCTGGGGAAATCATGATTGGAAGCTTTTTTTTCTCAGTAGTTATTAAGGTATCACCACTACTTCTTCACTACTATTTCATGTCTCTTTGAAATATCTATAATTTGTTTTTCTGAAATTATTATTTGCATCATATTCCTGTTTCGATAGAATAACAGCAAACTGCTTTTTATTAATTCATCCACTTTTTTAGCCCAAATGCTTTCTCCAACATTACCAAGTTCAGTCCCTTGAATTTCTAAGGTATGGGTATTTTTAATTTATAGCGCAAATCGTTTTGAACAAGCTGTATTTTTCAGGTGCTATATTTTAGTCATAAGAATCATTCCAGTAAGTCCCCATTTACTATAGGATAAGTTGAAACTGATTTCTTGTAGTTTTGAGTATTGCTGTATAGATAATAAAGGCAGTAAAATGTATGAACTATGTTCTGAGTTTTCACTGAATGGTTTAAGAGACCCATTATAGCAACACTCCAACTTTTTTCTATGGTGCATGTCTTTATCAAAAATTCTTATTTCAGGGTTTTAATATTCAGCTCTGACAGATTCAGTTGAAAGCCCCCTAAAGTTGTCTATTTTGTTCAAACATTTTTTCCAGACTTTGCCTTAATCAATAGTCCATCATCCAGAAAATTCAGACAATGTCCTTAGAAACCAAATCTCTCTCACAATTACTATTTGTTCGGCAATCATTTACTTTTGAGTTTGTTTGTTTTTTTATTTCCTGGTCCTTTCCCATGAATGGAAAGATTGGATGACAACACCTTGTGAACCCTTAGATATCTTGCTTTTTCTACAATGAGCACTGCAACCTTACATTTGCTGCAAATATTATCCAGATTGTCCTTGGATAAGAAATATACACGCTGTTTTCAGTCATGTATAAGGCAGAAGTAACGTCAAACCAGAAACATTACAAATCATGACTGTAGAATTCTATTTATTTATTTATTTTTACTTTGGTTCCTTATAGGTTAGTCAACTGAATACTGTTGGCTTATGAAAAGGAATTGATAGGAATTCAAACTCACCTGACAAATTTCTGTTTCTGTTTCATTTAGTAAATCACTCCCTACCATTCTTTTCTTCTCCACTTGGTCAGTAGGGAGAAGCCATTTGGTCATCCACAGCGACACTTATCTACTATCAGGATATATTCTGAGAAAATAAATGTTTTCACTGTCCCCAGGTGGAAACATAATCCTTCAGAACAAACTTTTTTTAATAGTGATTCTCTTTTCTTCCTCCTGTTTAACTCCACTGGAAATTCCTGTTTGTATATCCACTTGAGATGGCAGTAATAGCCAAAAAATTTTTAGAATAACTCTGCCTGATTTCTCAGTATAATATCTACGCTTGATTTTGTCAGGTTAGCATCATGATGCTACCTTAAGTGTCACTTGCTGCCACAGAAATTGGTGTAGTGAACCTGCAGAGGAACACTGGATAGAGAATTCAACAGTGCTCACAATTTGAGCTATAAAATGTGGCGAACTCCTTTCCTGGGGAATAGGAAGGTTAGGGTACTCGTAGGACTTTGTTGCTATTTGTGGGCATCACTTTTGAAATAACACTTTTACTTGAGCACAAAAGAGAATAATAACATTGCCCTGTCCAAAGTGGCAGTGATTTTCATTAACCTTTGGAATGAGATGTCACACAATCACACAATCACACACAGTGCTTAGAACATCTGTTTCCCAACATAAGTTGAGGGTGGAGATGTATGATACATAAAGAAGCAAAGACTCAATTTAATCTTCAGCATATTTTACTTTTATATTTTATTAGTTTACTTTTATGTAGTTCTTTCTTTCTATATGTAGTAAAACATTCAATTTTGTAGGTGCCTAATATTGTGCTATTTTCTAAATGAATGCCTTTCATTTGTTTGAGCTGTCTAAAGCCCAGGAATAATTAAAGGGAATGGATTTTTATTTACCATTGTATTGTGAAGCTTCTACTGTCCATCCCCCTGTCAATTTACATGCTTTTCTTCTTTTTGCCCTTCAAATTGTTACCATGTGCCACTTTTACCTTCATTTCTCTGATCATTTCTATGACAGAGAGTTAATAAAAATGAAAGACTTTAACTATCATGTGTGACAGTAACATCATCGTTCAGTCAAGCTTAGATGTTCAAAGACAGAATAAAGTAGACTCTTGAGTTGGTTATGCCATAAAACCAAGTCAGCTTGAGATAGAGCATGGAAGATGGATCTCTAACTTTTTAAGGATGCCATAATAACATGCTGTTAATAATATGATTATTATTTAATTTTTATGCACATTTCACAACCAATTTCTAACCAAGGGCATAATTTCTTATATTTGCCACAATGCTTCACTATTAAATTGTATATCACTACCTAACCCTAACCCCACACTCAAAACGATGCTATAGAGCACTGCACACCAGAACAACTAGACACAAGGACAGTTTTTCCCTGAATGCCATCACTTTGCTAAACAAATAATTCCCTCAACACTGTCCAACTATTTACAAAGTCTGCACTACTATTACTATTAATCTTCTCATCACTCTTTGTCACCCATCCCCTCTCACTTGTGACTGTATGACTATAACATTGTCACTTGTATCCTTGCCATCTATACTGACTGTTTCCTAGTATGATTTTATTGCTTATTGTTCCCTATGACTATTGTTAAGTGTGGTACCGTATGATTTTTTACTCTTGACGAATGTATCTTTACTTTTATGTCCACCAAGGGCAAATTCCTTGTTTGTCCAATCATACTTGGCCAATAAAGAATTCTATTCTATTCTATTCTATTCTATTCTATTCTATTCTATTCTATTCTATTCTATTCTATTCTATTCTATTCTATTCTATTCTATTCTAATCATACTTGAAATTAATTAGGTATGTTTTCAAGGATTAGAATAATTAACCTACTGAATTTCTGTCCTTAGTTTAGGAGGAAGAAAGCTACAGTGTCTACAATCCTGCTCCACCTTTCCATGTAGTTAGTTTATTTTATATTTAGTTTATTTAATTTAGTTTGTCAAGCATGTATGAGAAAACAAGTATAAGTATGAACATAACATATAAGCATATAAGTATAAACGGGTATAAGTATATACATAATAAATGAGTATGAATAAATGGAACAGTAGGACAGGGATAGTAGGCAAGCTGGTGCGCTTATGCATGCACCCTTACAGACCTCTTAGGAATTGAGTGAGGTCCACAGTAGACAGTTTAAGGTTAAAGGTTTGGGGGTTTGAGGATGTAACAATAGAGACAGGTAGTGAGTTCCAGGCATTGACCAATATGTTGCTGAAGTTGTATTTAGTTAGTTACAGGGGTGGGATTCAACCGGCATTACTACCAGTTTGGTAATTATGTTTTGCTGCACGTGTGTGAAATAAAACTAAGGCTGTGCTGTCCGGACAGCTATAAGCGTTGCACGCGGGTGCACAGTGCTCAAAAAACACCTTTTTTACTGCTTTTTCAACCTCAGCTGTGCCACGCAAAGCAGCTGAGGTTGAAAAGCAGGAAATAAAGGTTAGGTAACAGCCTGGGCAGGTGAGTGGGCCAAACAGCAGCAGACACAGAACCGGTTCTATGTCTGTTGCTCTTCAGAGCTACCGGTTCTGTAGAGCTGGGCAGAACCAGTAGCATCCCACCCCTGGTTAGTTAGTTTGTTGGATTGACATCTTGTCCTAAATAATCACTGGTTCTAATGATAAAAAGCCTTCCCCTGATACCATTTTGCCATCACTGCCATCTCCAAAAATCTGAAATCATAACTACGCATATCAATTCAATCCTTTTAGGTATTCCTTTTAGGTATTTTAGTGTACATGATACTGCATTTTACACTTTCTCATACACTCTCTCTATATTCATATATTTTATATTCATATAGATAAATATTTCCTTTGTTTCTGACAAATATTTGGCCTATTGGACTTTGGTTGTCAATAGGATTTTTAGTTAAACAAGAACCTGGCATGCTGCAAAGCATCAGCCTGTGCAATTTAAATTCAGCTACAATACTTTTACACTACATGTTGATCACCAAATGCTTTGTATTAATATGTCATTCAGATGCTGTTATTTTACCTTACAATGTGTAAAACAAGCACCTGTGCCATGTATACACAGAAGTAACCTTAACTTTTTTCATTTTAGCAATACATTATTATATAAACTACCATTATATTATATAAACTACCATTTTATAAACAACCCCAGGGCTTTGGAATATTTTTCAGGCCACCTTACTCTTACTTAACATAACTACTGTCATGCATCTAAATTTAAATTATATTCAAATGTTCTTTTGAACATAATACACATAGTTAGAACAGTGATTAGTATTTTAAACTACATCCATTTTTATCTATTATTCAGCTAAAGAAAACAAACCTTTCACTTCATTGAACTATGCATCAGTGCCAATACATTCCTCTGTATACTCTCATGTAATCAACTCATCTTATTCTGGCCCATTTAAGCTTGCTTGTTTCTAAGATATGCAATTTGTTTGCTTAATTTCCACTTTGGCAATTTCACATTTTCCTTAGTTTATAATCCTAACATTCCAAATCATGCTATACACACTTTTATGAAGCAAGAAACTCTTCTCTTAATACCAACAACAGCAACGATCAGACTTCCTGGCATTGGTCTGGCCACTTTTCATCTCCTGAGGTATTATACTGCTTCATTGCTTTATATTAATTTTAATTATGCATCTTGTTGATAAGTGTAGCTTTTTATCATTTATATTTTGAATTTTAGCGAGGAAAATTATTTATGCATTTAACCTACCTAAGAAATATTGCTCCTTCTTGTTAGTTAATAAAAACATCCAGAATTGAAATGAACAATATTATCAATATTTCTAAAAATTTATAAATCATTATGATAGTAAACTTCACATGTTATCATTTGAAAATTCCCCAGAATACATAATTATTCAACAAGAAATTGGGGGGTGAACTCTGCAAAGTAAACAGATGGAGCATAGAATTTGGTGGCTTAAGAACAAAAATTACAAACTAATTCACAAATAACTAGAACATTAAAAGTGTAAATTTGTATAGTAACTATTGTTAAATGGTCTTTTTAAATTAAGATCCTTATTCCTTTGAACTCTTGATTAATCCCATTAGGGTAAACTTGGATCTGCAAAGAAAGTAAATCAATGCATACTTAAATTCTTAAACAAGAAAAGATGCTTTACATCCCTGTATCTCAGAAGGCAATGTAGGCTATATAAAGTCTTTGTAACATCAATTTAAAAAAGAGTTGAGGCATCAAGCTGGCAATCCTTAGAACAAATAAGGGTGCGGGGAGTGGGGCAGGGAGAAAGGAAGGAGCATAAAACAAAGGAATTTTATAATGTCAACATTTTTTATTTCAGATTTCAAAATATGTTTATATTTATAAATACTATTTTAAAATCAGGGTGTTCATGCTGGACATTAAATAATCTTAAATAGTGACTTTTAGTTAAGAAATGTCATGATTTCACTGAGAAAACTTTGTTCAAGCTGAAATGAATCCCTGTGTCAGGTCCAGATATTGTTTCAGTTTGTCTTTCACTTCTAAATTGATTTTTTATTTTCCTTAACTGACAATATTAAATGGGTTTTGAGGGTGAAAGGCCAATTAAAGATTAATTTCAGTGAAGAGCTAGAAGAAAAACCCAAGCGTCTTTTATTTAATCCAATTTTACCAATTCCAGGAATATCCCTGATCTAGGCACTCTTTCCCAGGGGAAAGGGTAGAAGGGCACTGTGTTTACTTCTGGACACACAATGAGAGTCCTTTCTCTACCATCCTATTTTGTTAAAGCTAGTCTTTCTCAGCTCAGCAATTCAGATTAAGTGGTAGTCAAAAGAAATAGAAACCAACTCCAGTGGTTGTTTAGATTTTGGGTTGGATTCAACAAATGTCACCTCCTCACAACATACCATATATTGCTTTTCACCACCATTTGCATATCTTAAAATGCTTGTCTTTATTTTTTCCACCTTTAACAAATCTTCTATCAAGGTACACAAATTTAGCCACTTTCTGAAGCTTTTTGCCAGTTTTCAATTTTTCAATCCATTTTCCCTGTCAAAATATTTTGCTTTTTTATTCATTCATTTTCAGATCCATATCCTTGTTGCATTGTACAATTTATAATAATATAAAAAACACAACAACAACAACAACAAAGAAGGGGAGCTACCTCAGGTACCAATAATATTATAGTCTGAAATAAAATCAGCTGGATAGGTTTTGGGAAGAGGTAGCAACTGATGCAACTGATTTCCGATCTTATCGGCATCAGCTTTAGTCTGATGAAATTAATGCTGCTTGGTGAAACAAAGGGACTTGCCCTTCAACAGGGCTTTCATCAGTTAATCTCTTGGGATAAGGAGGTTTGGTTTTTTTTACTTAGGATTTCTCTTAACTGAGACTCATAGAGAACATCCATCAGCTTCTGCTGAGGAGGCAGAGTCTGCTTCAATTTTACTGGGGGAGGAGAGGAATGCTATGTGGCCTGGCAGAGCAGGAAGAAGTAGAACGTCCCTAAGTCCTTCTCTTTTATGTTAAGATCAGCTAATTCTTGCAGTTACTAAACTACAAATCAAGGCCTGAATCTGAGTCTTTTAAAGGGCACATAGTAAAACCCATGTGGCTAACTTTGCAAATATCCTCTATCAAAATTACCCTTTATAGCAGTTGATGCCAATGATCCTCTGAGGGCATAAAGCATTATGCCCTCTGGGGGTATTTTGCCTGAACTTGATAAGCTGATGCTATATAGATGTTCTTAGTCAAGTAGGAATGGCAGATGCTGATATTTTCTCACCCAGAAAATGCTCTTTGCTGAAGAGTTGTAAACAACGCTTGCTTTTTCTGTTTCTGAGCTTCAACTAAATAAGAGGCAAATATTTTATGCATATTGTTTTTCTGATAAATCTATTCCTGAGGAAGAATGGACTTGAATCAGAAAAATAAAAAGGCAAGTCTTTCATATTTTTCTGCTTTTCAAAAAGAGGCATCTCTATGTGATAGGTTATCAAATGAGAATTTAGTCTTCTATCAGAACAGATAGGCCTTAGCTGCAATAATAACTTTGTCGTACTTTTCTAAACTTCTCCTACCATCTGTAGTTCAGTTAGTACTCTTGACATGTTCAGGGGTGGGTATCTGCAAAGAATTTCTATCTTATAACAAAGAAGAAATTTCTTCAGATCCTGTAAATGGAACAAGATCCTGGTCTTAATGCCCAGAAGTTTATTATGGGACATAAGTTATGAGTTGGTCAGCTCCAGGCATTTGTTAAAAGTCATGATACTGTCATAGTTGTATGATTCTAATGGTGCAAATTGTATGCTATATGGTGTTCCTAACAGAATAAAATAAAACTGGAGTGGATATATAATACCCAGACTTCTACTTACCTTACATGATCAAACAGAAAAAGATTCAAACATTCAAGGTCATGTCCCTAAGGAGCTATTTTTTTAAAGAAGCAACTAGACTTTCTTGTTTTTTCTTTGAAGATGTTTCACTTCTTATGCAAGAAGCTTCTTCAGCTCTGACTGGATGGTGGAGAATGGAAGGATTTATATTTCTTGCAGACAGCTGATCATTTGCATTCTTTTAGAGAGTTGTTGAGGCCACTTGAAGGTTTATCTGTGTCTTCAGGGTCACCTGAGTAGTGCAAATGGGTGTGGAACTTTCTTGGAACTGCTGAAAGGAGGGCTATTCAATTTTGACATAGATGGCCTCTTTGAACAGCCCTCTTTCAACAGAGGGGGAGGGATATGACATTATCTATCTCAAATCTACAACACAGTCCTTTCAGCAATTCGCACACCTTGGGATGAACACTCTTTGAATGGTGAACGGATTTCCAGCAAAATTGCAGACTACAGGAACCATTTGTGCTTCAGTTTGACATGCAGACAACACGGATTCATCCCCAACTGCCTGTGCCTGTGTTTAACAGCGAAGGGACACAGGGCAGAAAACGTCCTACAGAAAGCACAACTCCAACATCTCAATGAAAGAAAAGACTGATTAATTTTACAATTGAGGCTTTGAAAGAAAAAATGGAACACAAACTCCAAGAGCTGAAATCACTTCTACTAACAGAAGTATTGGAACAGGTCATAGAATTTACAAAAAAGGCACAATTAGCACAACACAACAAGAGAAAAGAATGACAAAAAAGGCAAATTTCCTACCCTATAGCTTAGACAAAGAAAAAAAAACACAAAACAGAAGAACCAACCCAGATGGGCAGTGACATGTCTCAGAAAACTGAAAATGGGTGAGAAATCTGTTTGAACGAGAGCTTACCCAAACAGAAAATAATGTTTTAGCCAAAGGACCGGATTTTGCAGTAACACCAGAACAGCTACCAATTGCACATCTCCAGTCAGCCATCAGAAACAATAATCTGGCAGATCCAAAGGCAGAACAATTAAGGATGAAGATATCTGCAGTCCTTGCCAGTGTCAAAACACCCCCACCCAATCTCACAATTCTAGAAAGTAGAGCAGTGACATCCATTCCTAGGAAGAGACCCAAATGTCACCATCCTGACAGCTGATAAAGGAAGATGCACAGTCATCCTGAACACAGATGCCTACAAGGCCAAGGTGAACATTCTTCTGAAGGACACTGTCATGTATGAGACTCTAAAGAAAGATCCCACCAGCAGATACAAGAGAAAGGTCATTGATTTCTTGTAACAACTACTGAAGGACAATGCCATTGACAAGCCACAACGCTACCATCTTTACCCTGGGGAAGCCATGAAATGCATATATGGACTCCCCAAAATCCACAAAGAGGAAACTCCGCTCAGACCAGCACCAATTGTCACCTACAACATTCCAAAATATCTAGCCACCTTATTAACTCCTCTAGTTGGCAACACTACCCATCAACTCAACAATTCACAAGACTTCAGAAGCAAGGTTTGGAAATTAAAACTTGACTTGGATGAGACCATAGTTTTCTATAATGTGACTTCCCTTTTCACATGCATTCCAACAACTGAAGCTGTCATGGTAGTGAAGAAATGACTGCTACAAGATGGAACCTTAAGTGATAAGATCAACCTGCACAGAGCACATGTCTGCTAGGCTGCTCTGCCTGACCGCTACTTATTTTAAATACAATGAAGATTTCTACAGACAAAAACATGGCTGTGCCATGGGTTCACCTATGTCCCCCTTTGTGGCCAATCTCTACATGGAAGAGATGGAAACCAAAGCCCTAAACTCCTTCACATGAATTCCACCCACTCACTGGTATAGGTATGTGGATGATACTTGGGTCACAATCAAAACATAGGAATTGAAAGTGTTCACCAAACATATCAACTCTATGGACAGATATATCAAATTCACATGGGAAGATGTTAAGGAAAATAGTCTAGCCTTCCTGGACTGTGCAGTACACATTAAGGAAGACAGAAACCTTAACAATGAAGTCTACAGAAAACCGCCACACAGAGATCAATATTTACATTTTGATTCTCACCACCCTCTGGAGCACAAAACGGGAGGTATCAGAAACCTACACCACCGAGCTGATGCCTAGCATCAAAGTTGGGAAAGAAAAAGAACTAAAACACATCAAGGAAGCCCTCAGAATGTGTGGCTATTTCAAGTAGGCCTTCATCAAATCCCAAAAAAGATCCAGCAGGAGCTCCTCCATAACAGACAAAGAAGAAAACAAAACATGAAGCAATGATGTCACTCCAAACTTTGCATTTACAATGGGGAAACAAAACAATCACTTCATAAATGCATGATACCACATAGGAAAACAAACCTATCAGGACAAGATTCAGCAGTCCATCTGCATTTAAAGATAAAGGCCACCCTTTTGAAGAGAGCAAAGTCCACATTTTCGTTTGAAAGAGGGATCAAAGAGCCATCTATGTCAAAATTGAACAGCCTCTCTCAACAGAGGGGTAGGGATAAGACATCATCTATCTCCAGTCTACAACACAATGCTTTCAACAATTCCAAGAAGGCTCCACGCTCATTTGCACTACTCAGGTGACACTGAAGTCACTGACAAACCTCCAAGTGGCCTCAATAATTCTCTAAAAGTATGCAAATGACTAACTGTCTGCAAGAAGTATAAATCCTTCCATTCCCCACCATCCAGTCAGAGTTAAAGAAGCTTCTTGGATGAGAAACAAAACATCTTTAAAGAAAAAACAAAAAAGTCCAGTTGCCTTTTGAAAAGAGCTCCTTTGGGACAACCATGACCTGGGTGACTGAGAGTCTCCACAGACATTCAAGGTTATATGTTTTAAAGAACACGACACAAATATCTATATTATCATGGCACAAATTTATTGCTAAAAGGTAATAAAATAAACATGTAGTAAGTCCTCAACTTACTACCACAATTGAGCCCAAAATTTCTGTTGCTAAGCAAGACGTTAAGTGAGTTTTGTCCCATTTTATGACCTTTTCTGCATTAAGTGAATCACTGCAGTTGTTACATTAGTGAATCTGGTTTCTGCACTGATTTTGCTTGTCAGAAGGTCAGTAAAGGTGATCACATGACCCTGGGACACTGCAATAGTGATAAATACATGTCACGTGCAAAATATCCAAATTTTGATCACATGACCACAGGGGTGCTGTAAGAATCATAAGTGTGAAAAACGATCATAAGTCATTTTTTCAGTGCTGTTGTAATTTTGAATGAATGGCTCTAAGCCAAGGACTACTTGTATTGTTATCTTAGTGTACTACTAAAACTCTTGTGTCTGTAACCTCTAACAAAACAGAGTATCTTAGGGCAAAACTTTTTCAATTGGGTTCACTTACAGAATGCATCCAAAATCCAGAACCCATGACTCCCACAGAATTGAAATTTGGCAAATCTTATAAAACATTTTATGACCTAAAAATTACCACAAAGCATTTTATGACATAGTACATCATGTCATAAAGCATTTCCCGTTGTTAACTGCTGATGTTTGACTGTGCTATACAGTTCAAAAAGAGTTACTTTTCCAGTACACTAGAAGCCCTGTCATTGTTGAAAGCATTGAGGAATCTGATAAGGAATCTAGTACCTCTGAAGAGGGCATAAGTTGTCTAGTAACTAATTATAATCTGCTATGATATTGGCTACACCTTGTCTTTAGCCCTTGAGACAAGCTTAAGGTGTCCTTAACTATGCAAATGTTTTAATATATTTCCTCTTATTCCAACACAGCTGAATAAAAAATAATTGGGGAAAAAAATCAAATGAAGTTAAATGTATGCTGCCCAGATAGGCAACTATAGAAAACAAATGTATATATACATAACACATCCTGGTGAGTTTCATGACACATCTTCATAAAAAAAGTAATTCAATGTGTAATAAACTCTTCTGAGTATTAGAATACTATTATAATCCAACTAATAAAAGAACAAGAGAGAGTGAATGTGTGTGTGTATGTGTGCAGATGGTGCAGATGTGTTAAGGTTTAGGGATGTATGGATAATTTTAATTATTTTTGTCTATTTTGATATCTTCTAAATTTTATCTATAGCTTGTTGATTAAAACTTAATTTATTTTGAATTATATAGGATGACTTCCCATTTCAATTTGCTATGCAACTCTTAGTTTAAAATATCAAAATATATTCAACAGGTCTTGCAAATATGAGTAAAGTTTTCCACTCCTGAAATTAAAGTAGTGGGGCACCTCCTTCATTTTATTTTGCTTAGTGGGGTAACTTCTATGCATATCTCTGAGAGTGGTTAACTGACCAAGGTGGATCAACCCCAACTCAATTCACCAGGAGGACACAGCAGCTCTGATACATCCAGCCTTAGTATTTAAAAAAAGATGGTATTTTAGGGGTATTTCTTAAAATATTGTCACTTAACTGATGAATAAATATTTTCAAAGAAATGTCTTTAATTTTTTAAATCTGTAGATGAAGTTTTTTAATCTGCAGTTGAATGCAAAAAATCAGAGTTAGAGTAGATATGAATTCTTGCTGTATGCGTATTCATCTTCATATTCTTAATTAACTGATGTGTTTTATATTATAATTATATTTATAATATAATCTCAGAACCGCTGCACCACATCTTTCAAAAATCCTGGAGCACCGGGGAACTACAATATTACCAACGCTGCTGCCTATCTCCACTGCCTGGAATGGCCCGAAAACAGGACACACGGAGGTTGAAAATGGGGCGCATAGAAACCAAAAACAGGACACACAGAGGCTGAAAATGGGGCACACAGAGGCAGCGATAGGTGGCAGTGGTGATGGCCAGCAACAGTGCTGATGGGTGGCAGTGATCCCTGCAGCCTGGAACAGCTGATTTTCGGTATTCTGGGAGGCCAATCCAACCACCAATCAGCTGCTCATGCTAATCAGGCTGTGCTGAAGCTGACCAGGCTGTTTGCTGTTTTCTGCAAGGAGGCAAATTGCTGGGAGGCAGAGGCCGAAGGGTGGGGGCTGGTGGGTGGGCAGGGCTTCAGCAGCATTCACTCTATAAGTTGCACAGACATTTCCACTCACTTTGGGAGGGGAGGGAAAGTGCATCTTATAGTCTGAAAAATACGGTAGATTGTATTGCAATTGCTAGTTATGGTTCTTTTTAAATTGTTTTCCTTGGCCACATTTTAATTAACTCCCTTGCCTGCTTATTTTCTTCCCAATGCTTCAACATGAATCTAATTATGTGCTGTAGCTACCAAAATAGACAAAAGTAGTCCTAGATTGCATAAATTAGAGGATACTAACGTGCACTAAGTCATAGTACTGCTCTATACTGCATTGGTGAGGCCAAACTTGGAACACTGGATCCATTCCTGGTCACCACAATACAAAAAAATGTGGAGACTCTAGAAAGAGTGCAAAGAAGAACAACAAAGAGGATAAGGGGTCTGGTGACTAAACTGTATGATGAATGGTTAATGGAACTACCATAAATATATCTGGCCTAACAAAGAGAAGGATTGGGGATGACATGATAGCAGTTTTGTAATATGAGGGGCTGTCACAGAGAAGGTGGATAGGATAAGAAGCAATGGGTGGAAGCTCATTAAAGAGCGATAACAATCTGGAACTAAGGAGAAATCAATGGAACAGCTTGGCTCCTGGAGTAGTGGATGGTCCATTACTGGAGGTTTTCAAGAAAAGACTGGCCAGCCATTTGTCCAAAATGGAATAAGGACTTCTGCAAGAGCAAGGTGTTAGACTAGAAGACCTTAAAGGGTTCTTCTAGCCCTTTGATTGTCTATTAATTTAATGACCTGCATTCCTGAATGAGCAGAGGCAAGGATTATGGGTAAACTGAAATAAGGGGGAAGTTAAAGAAGGAAATATAAAGATACTGTGGCAAAAACCTACTTTAAGATATGTGTGAGAAAAATTTGTTATATTAGAAGCTGTGAATATCCCAAAATAGGTCATTATATTCCAATAAAAACTATGATTTCTAAAGGATACAAAATGCATTATTGGAATGATTAGCTGCTCTTTTAACCAACTACTTCAAAAATGTTGAATTTTGAAGGTACAATTGCTGTAATGGAAGCAGTCACCTCAAATTACTTCAGTCATGATTTTATTAATCCATGGCTATCTGAAACAGTCATTGCCAAAATACTTCAGAACAAATGTTATATTTTCTGTACCTTTTAGATTTGCTGTGACAGCTGACTTTTTATACTATCTTGTAAAGTTAACTTCTAAGAATGCATCACAGATTCTCTCAATGATCTGGCTATGGCTTGGTTTGGTTCAATCTATCATTCTTGGTTCCTGAACTAATTTTTTTTAGTGGCATCTTAGTTTTGTATCTGAAGGAAGCAAGAAAGTAATTAAAGCAAGTGAACCATAAAGACTGGATCTAAGAAGATCTAAGCACTGATGCCTAAGTACCCTGTTCAAAGATTGATAGGTAGAATGATGAAATGAACAAGGAGATGTGTCACCCACTCAATACTTCAGAATGGGATGTTATACAGTGGTGTGAAGCATGACATTTTAGAAGACCTTCAGAGAGATTATCAAGGTGCTCAGTACTGTTTCACTACCCGATATATCTACATTCAGAATCAGTTACTGTCTGCAAGCATACAGCCAAACTCAGAGACCACAAAGGACTCCACAGTTCAATCCTGAACTACATAGATTCCATTTTATTGGAACATATGTACAGATAGTCCTCAACTTATGACCTCAATTGAGCCCAAAACTTATGTTGTTAAGTGAGACATTTGTTAAGTGAGTTTTATTCCATTTTACAACATTTCTTGCCACAGTTGTTAAGTGAATTGTTAAGTGAATCACTGCAGTTGATAAATTAGTAACCTGGTTGTTAAGTGAATCTGGTGTCCCCATTAAACTTTGCTTGTCAGAAGGTTGCAAAAGGACACTGCAATGATCGCAAGTATGAACCAGTTGCCAAGCATTTTAATTTTGTTAACATGATCATGGGGATGGTGCAAAGGTTGTAACTGTGAAAAACAGTCATGGTCCCTTTTTTCAGTGCCATTGTAACTTTGAATGGTCACTAAATGAACTGTTATAAGTTGAGCATCACCTGTATATTGTGTTCCTGGAGAACTAAAAAGAAAGTAATTACCACATTGAATGAGAAAATATTATTGACATGATTTGCTGTTCACACATTCCTTTATACACTGTGAGACTATTTCAATTAGAAGCAAATGTAAAAAGTTTGTTAATAATATTCAGGAACCAACTTACTTTTTACTGAGGCAAAATGAGATTGAATCAAAAGTGGAAAAATGGCAATTTTATAAAAATGTGGGGGGAGACCCTTCCCTAATACAACAGAATAAGATTGCATATCCTGGGGAAAAAATAATAATATTCTGTCTCAGTCCTAAATCATAGTGTATAACGTAGCCAAGTATCTTATGGCGTTGGCTGTTGAATTTGGCACTAGGTGACAAGTGTTATTTGCCTTTTCATCTTTCTGTATTCAATATGGAGATATTAAAAAGAAATTGGAATGAAGATAATAATTGTTCAAGGAGCAGTAATTATAACTGGACTTCCTTATTGCTTCACAGTTGACATCTACAAGGAGGTCCTAAACAGACATTTTCTGAACATCCACCATCAGAAACTCTTTTCAAAATTCACCAGAAACAAGAAATAGATTTTGACTTGGTATTACTCAGACCCAACAAAATACTATGAAATATTAGTTATGACTAACTCAAATCCTACTCTTCAGTGAAAATTAATCTTTTTCTATTCAATAGCTTGTCAGGGCCAGTAAGCTTAATGGATTTTATGCTCGTGTCATAAATTTAATTAGGATCTGCCTGAAATAGGATAATTTTGTTGAAATTGCCAGTATTTGACCCAATAATTAAAGGACTATAGGCTCAATCCAAAGAATTGCATAAACATTCAGAAAAGAATATATGACACTAAAGGCACAGTCAGTTTAGGATTATGAAAATGGCGTGATGCTTAAAGATTCTACGCTTGAAATAGTTCTCTTCATCCACATCTAAATATTTATGTGATAGTGATGTAATTTATCTTATCTCTCATATTATAAATATCTATAATCATTACTATGCAACTTTTATTTAGCTCAATGTTGTGTACATTGAAAGGATTTTTGATAAATACAATTTTCCAGTTTTGTCATCTGAAAAACAACATAACTGCACACAAGCACAAAATAAAATGGAAGTTAATATTATTGTAAAGCATTTATCCTAAAATGAAGATTCAATATATCAGCACAAGAGAAGGCTTTAGAAAGAATATGTCGTGTACAGATCAATGATCTAATCTCATTTGCTTTTTCTTCTCTTCAAAAAGCTGCTTTTACTTTGATGGGTAGCAGACATTCATATTTCATCAGTTTCAGAGCATATCTGAAGAAACTTGAACTATCAGAGGCTTTGAGGGCTGCTGGATACCCTTATGTTTCATATAATACCTACTGGTCAAACATTAAGCTCTTGGGTCAATATTACCTTCAATTAATTTTCATTAATTAAAAAAAATAGGAAAAACATTGCTATGTTCTGGATAGATTGGCAACATACAACTTTCCATCTCATGTTTCAGGTATCCTTAAACTTGTCATTTATAATACTTCTGCCTGTTTTATGAGACGTTTGTAATAATCAGATTACATCAGTGATGGGATTCAAAAAAATTTACTACTGGTTCTGTGGGCGTGGCGTGGCAGGTGCGGCGGTCATGTGACTGGGTGGGCATGGCTATGTAGTCATGTGACTGAGTGGATCAAAACACAGAAACTCACTTTAACAATGCTGTTGCTTAAGCAACCAAAATTTTGGGCTCAATTGTTGTCATAAGTCGAGGACTATCTCTGCTTTCCTCTGCATGGCAGCCTTGCCTAGTAAACTCTTTTCTGGGAATTTCTCCTCTGCGTTAGAGGCACCAAAATAACCAAGATGATGTAAGGTCTCCTGCTGGAGCAGGGGGTTGGACTAGATGACCTCTGAGGTCCCTTCCAGCCCTGAATTGCTGTGCTGTTTCAAAGCATCCTCTGAAGCTGCATCCAGTGCCAGGGTTTGTGGTCCTTCCTTCATCTCCTTTTTCTCTCTATCCCTCCCTACCTCTATCCATCCGTCTATCCATCCAACCATATATCATTCCCTTCCCTTCCCTCTTTCTCCCTTCCCTCCCTCCCTTCCTTCTTTCTTCCTTCCTTCCTTCCTTCCTTCCTTCCTTCCTTTCTTTCTTTCTTCCTTCCTTTCTTTTCTTTCTTTCTTTCTTTCTTTCTTTCTTTCTTTCTTTCTTTCTTTCTTTCTTTCTTTCTTTCTTTCTTTCTTTCTTTCTTTCTTTCTTTCTTTCTTTCTTCCTTCCTTCCTTCCTTCCTTCCTTCCTTCCTTCCTCTTTCTTTCTTTCTTTCTTTCTTTCTTTCTTTCTTTCTTTCTTTCTTTCTTTCTTTTTCTTCTTTCTTTCTTTCTTTCTTTCTTTCTTTCTTTCTTTCTTTCTTTCTTTCTTTCTCCTTTCCCTCCCTCCCTCCCTCCCCCCCTCTTTGTTTCTTTTTTTCCTTTTTTTCTCCTTTCCCTCCCTCTTTTTCTTTCTCCTCCCTCATCCCTCCCTCCCTCCCTCCCTCTTCTTTCTTTCTTTCTTTCTTTCTTTCTTTCTTTCTTTCTTTCTTTCTTTCTCTTTCTTTCTTTCTTTCTTTCTTTCTTTCTTTTTTTCTTTCTTTCACTGCACCCCCCCATGTCCCATTTTTGCTCCCAGGTGGCTGCAAGAAGGTCTACTAGGCCCAAAATGGGGCACGGGGCGCGAATGGGGACTCCTGGGAGGGGAGGGGCAGGGTGGCGCGGGTCCAGCTGGTCGTTAGAACTACTAGTTCGCTGAACTGGATGTAAAATTAACATCCAGTTCACCTGAACTGGCCCAAAGTGGCTGAATCCCACCCCTGGATTACATTGTGTGTGTATGTGTGTGCGTGTGCGTGCGTGTGTGTGTGTGTGTGTGTGTGTAGTAAAATAAACCTAAATGAAGATGAATGCAGGCTATCAACTTTAAGGGAAAAGTGATATGAAACATTCCTGAGAACTATGTATGAAGATAAAATCACAGTTGTGCAGTATATTTATGGATAAATATTATCTTTCATTTTCTTCAGGTCCAAACCTTTACTGAATGTCAAAAGATTTAAATTCACTTACTAATCTTTTGAGAGAATGAATCTACACAACTTCTTCCTAAACAATCTCATGAATCTCTAAGGTCCAGAATGCTGGACCCTTAGGAATGCTGACCCACTATTACAAAATACCACCTAAATGTCTTGTGTCTGCACTGGGAATTTTTCTTACAGCCATCTGTAAGGTTATCTCTGTTTTGTTTGTTTGGATATGTGTGTGGAATGCAAGTATAATTTGAAGAATACAAATTTAATTCTTCAGTCCTGTATTGCAGGAAGAGATGTTGTACCACCAAAACTGTGATTTCACTTTCTAGAGGTACATTCTCAGAAAATATGTGGAATATCTCACACAACATTTGAACATTATAACTAAGCACAGAATGTATAGCTTCAACTCCCATAACCTTTTTTCCCGTCTGCTCTCTTTCTTGGTTTTGTTTACCATCTTGCCTCATAAAGAATTTTAAAGAATTTAACAACTTGAATGCTATTGCTATATGAACTGGCCTAATTAAAGAACTGTCTAAATATGGCTTCAGATTGTTTTCCTTGTGGCTAAAATACATGGTTTTGTTTCCTGTGGCTATAAAATATTATTGCTTAATTGGTCTCTAAAGATGTCTGTTAATGATCTCTGGGAATGCCTTGATCATCTGAAATCCAGTTAAGCAAACTTAAAGAAGCAACTGGACCCGTGGTGGGATTCAAATAATTTAACAACTGGTTCTCTGCCCAAATGAGGTGGGTGGGCATGATTGGATGGTCATGTGACTGGTGGCCATGGCCAACTTGATTGGTCTCACCCTTAGGGAATGTCTCCTTAGTCCAACTCACAATAAAATAGCACAATAAAATAGCACTGTTCTAATATTTAGAATAGAATAGAATAGAATAGAATAGAATAGAATAGAATAGAATAGAATAGAATAGAATAGAATAGAATAGAATAGAATAACAGTTAGAGTTGGAAAGAATCTTGGAGGTCTTCTGGTCCAACCCTCTGCTTAGGCAGGAAACCCTATACCACTTCAAACAAAAGGTTATCCAATCTCTTCTTTAAAAGTTCCAGTGTTGGAGCATTTACAATTTCTGGAGGCAAGTTGTTCCACTGATTAATTGTTATATCAGGAAATTTGAGAAGCTCCTACAAAAATGAGGGAGTCAAAAGCACCAAAAGGCACAAGAAACAATGGATGGAAACTAATCAAAGAGAGAAGCAGACTAAGGAGAAATTGCCTAAGGGTGAGGCCAATCAACCAATGGAATAGCTTGTCTTCAGAAGTTGTGGGTGCTCCAGCACTAGAGGCTTTCAAAAAGAGTGAGGGAAGTACACCCCAAAAGGACAATGCCAGGAACCACTAAAACAATACAGAAAACTTAAAACAGCCATTCCCCTTTAAAAAAAAGTCAACTCCAAAGCAAATGCAGCAGCTGAGAGGGAAACTTAAGAGCAGCTGTTCAAGCTAATTGAAAGCCTAGGTATGCCGCCAAAAGCCATTAACCCTTCCAACTCTAATATTCTATGTTCTCTATGTTCTAAATTGGGTGCTTCACAGCAATACAGCTGGCTGGACCACACATGGATTAAATTCACAGCCTGTATGATCAAGCTGCATCATTGCCCCCTCCTATATCTTTCCCGCCAGGAAGAAACAAGAAATAGCCAACACTGCAGCAGCTATAAAAGGTCCTGGGGAATTCCAGGGAATATCAGCAGATCACAGAAGTGTTACTTAATATCTTTGTAATGAAACTGTTTGTAATCTTGTCCTTCTTCCTGAAGGGAAGAGGTTAATCCCATCCCTAGATGTGTGATTGATGGGTTTCCCTGCTCTAATCTGTCAGTTTCTGTTGTTTATTGACTTGATTCAGTGTGTGTCAGCTGCATTCCAGCTGCAACTGTTAAATGGTTCTTGGCTGTCTGCCCAAAGCTAATAACTGAAGGGAGAGAGAAAAAAAACCCCTTCTCTTGCACTATTTTTTTAGCAGATTCTCCAAACTGCATAAGCAATTAACTAATGGTTTGGGCAAACAGACGAGAACTGGCTGAATCCCACCACTGAGTTGGACCCATTCCACAAGTGAATCAACATATGAATGGACTTATCATGAGGATTTGCAACCAATCCTGGTTTTTCCAAAGGTGCTTGGATTTTTAGTTATATATCTTTTCTGGCATCAAAGTTACCTCATTTAAAAGATATATTGGAAACAGTCTCAAAAATCAACAAGAAGATATTTAATCCTTGCTTCAGGTTCATGATTTGGAGTCCTTCTAGACCAGGGGTGGGCAAACTTTTTGGCTCGGGGGCCGCATTGACTTTTAAAATTTGACAGACGGGCCAGGTCAGCACAAGATTTTTTGGGAATCGCCCCCACCCTTCCCCCCTCTTCTCCTCCTTCCCCTCCTCGGAGGCCCCTGAGTCAGAAGTTGCTACCGCTGGCGCGCTCCGTGCGGCTCCAGTCCCGTTGCCTCGGGAAGGGAAAGGCAAAAGGAAGAGCCGTGGCGGTGCTTTGCAACGGAGCAGCGGCACCGGAGGCTCAGGCTCAGCGGCTCCTGGTTTTGCCTTTTCCTTCCCAAGGCAACGCGGGACTGGAGCCGCACGGAGCTGCGCCGGCGGTAGCAACTCCTGACTGCCCCAGCCGGACACCTGAGCGAAGCCCGGGCGAAACTGCCTGTTGCTGCTGCCGGAGCACTGCCGGGTCACCTCCTCCAAGCAGCCTGCCCGCCCACCGGGCTTCCCCTCTGCCACGCGGCTCGGGGCCAGGCGCGAGCGCCCGCGAGTTAAAAGGAAGCCGAAAGTTGCTGGGAAGTTGCTCGGGTGCTGGGAGCAGGCTTTTAAAGTGCCGCCTGAGCAAAGTTTAAGCAGCCCGCCCGCCCACAGGGCGGAACCTTCCCGCTCCTCGGCGGGAAGACGCTCCAGCCTGCAAACTTTGCCTTTGCAAAGCCCTGAAGCCCGGAAAACCGAGCAACTTCCCAGCACTTTGCTTCGTTTTAACTCACGGGCGCTCGCGCCTCGCCCGAGTCGCACGGCGGAGGGGAAGCCCGGAGCGCTGCCAGGTCGCCTCCTCCAAGCAGCCCGCCTGCCCACCCGCCCGCCGGGCTTCCCTCCGCCACGCGGCTCGGGGCCAGGCGCGGCGCCCGCGAGTTAAAAGCGAAGCAGAAAGTTGCTGGGAAGTTGCTCGGGTGCTGAGAGCAGGCTTTTAAAGTGCCGCCCGAGCAGGACCGCCGAGCCGGGAAGCGGGGCACCAAGGCAGGGCAAGGCTCCACCAGCAGTGGCCTAGCTTTAGGTGGCTCCAAGCAGCCTGCCCCGCCCGCCAGGTGGAACCCTTCCCGCTCCTCGGCGGGAAGTCGCTCCAGCCTGCAAGCTTTGCCTTTGCAAAGTTTAAGCCTGGAAGCCCCGGAAAAAAGGGGGATCGGCGGGACTCACCTTCGGAGAGGTCGCACTCGAAGGTGATTTCAAACTCCCAGCCGAGGCCTTTGCAAATTTCTTTTCTTTCCTACCCCTAGATCGCTCCGCACTGTTTTGCAGCTTTGGGGGCCATGCGGCACAGCGATTTTTTTCAGGGGCGGGCGGATTGGACAGACCAATGGCAGCAATTTTTTCAGGGGCGGGCTGCATTGGACAGACCAACGGGCCGGATGTGGCCCGCGGGCCGTAGTTTGCCCACCCCTGTTCTAGACTCATAGCTGCTGGAAACCATGGCCAGAAGGGATTATGCCCAAATTTAGTGGTGTGTCAATTAAACTCTTACCTTAAACAGGATGATATGGGAACAATAATTCATTCCCTTTTTACCACCCTTTTAGATTAGACCTGGTGAAGATGTAAGACTAAACTCTTACAGAATATTTGAAAAGCACCATTTGAAAAATGAAGCAGCTAGCATTTTTTGAGCTCCCACACAACATCAATTTTGTGGGCCCCGCAAAACTGGTTTCTGTGTACAATTTAAGAGGCTAGTTTACCTATGAAACCTTTCATGGCTTGGCATTTGATTACATTTAGTACCACCTACTCCATCAAACTTTCGCCTGTCCAACTAAATTTAACTGAAAGAAACTGGCTAGAAACCCTTATGACAGGGGTGGCCTTCAAATAATTTAACAACCAGTTCTCCCTAATGACTGGCTGGGTGGGCGTGGCTGCCTGGGTCATGTGACTGAGTGGGCATGGCCAATTCTACGTCATTCACGGTGATGCTTGTATGGCCCAGGTGGGAATCCAGGGGTCTCTGGTGAGTGGGGTGGGAGGAAAGAAAGATCAAACTTGTGTGTTTGTGTGTCTTTGAGATTGAATATCTCTCTCTCTCTCTCTCTCTCTCTCTCTCACACACACACACACACACACACACACACACACACAATCACAATCACACACACACACACACACACACACAGAGAGAGAGAGAGAGAGAGAGGTTGGATCAGATACTTCTCTCTCTCCCAAGCCCCTGTCCATTTCCCTCCCAATAGCCCTTACCAGCGCCCTCACCCACATGGCTCCAAAATTAAATGCAGAAATGCCAAGATGCCGTGGGAGGGAGACCCACTCCGGACTGCCGCGTTCAGCCGAAGGGCTGCCTCCTTTCGGGCCCAGCTTCACTGCCGCCCACTCACATTTCCTCTCCACCTCAGGTCCTGTATCCAACCTGTGATGGGGCAACTCACCACTTGTGGCCAGCGGACAGGTGACTGCTGGGGAAGAGCACTGTGCTGGGATGCTGTGTTCCCAGATCCTCCCCACAGCCCTTTGGCAGAGCACAGTGGGGGGTCCTCCCCCACCATTGGTCTTATCTTCTCAGGCCAGGGTAAGAGTGGCTGGGAGGCAGCTTGGCAAGGAGCAGAGATCAGCAAAGGAAGGCTCACCAGGCAGAGATCTGGGCCACGTGGTTGAAGCAAGCAAGGGGAGGGGACTAGAGAGCAACAGCATGCAGGCATGACTCTAGGCATCAGCCAAGGTGGGCGAGGTGAGAAAAGGGGTGATTGGGTGGGGCAGGAGGGGTGGGACCAGACAATAGTGCGATTTTCTGGTTTTCCGAACTGTGCAAAAACTTAACAACTGGTTTGCCTGAACTGGTTAGAACTGGCAGAAGCCCATCCATGGGTTATGAGAACTAAACAAAGGAACTCCTGCTTTTCTGTTGAAGCACCAATATAGCTTCCTGGTGAAGATCAGTCTGGCTCCCTCTTTGTTGATTTTCCAAAAGCTTCTAAAAGCTGAACTTTTTTGGAGACTCTTCCTGTTGCTATTTTTTATTCTCTTTCTGTATTTGTCTCAGTGTTGCATTTTGAATTTTAATATGAGACTTGTTTTATATTGTATTTTTATGTGAGCTACTGGGAGTAATTTTTGATGTGGCAGCATAAAAATAGATAGATAGATAGATAGATAGATAGATAGATAGATAGATAGATAGATAGATAGAGCATACTTTTGTGGCTTAAATCAGCTGCTAATGTTGAAACAATAACAATCATTTGAAGTTTGGAAATGATCATATTCTAAACCTACAATGAATAACTGGATTCAAATACCCATACCTATTTTCTCCATACAATGGAGAAAAGGATCTATACATTGACTACCATGCTGATTGCATCAAAAGAAAGTCACACAACTCACAACTCTTCATCCAACCCCACCCCATCCAATCCAACATCTCTCCAAACTAGGGATGCACACCACTAACTACCTCTATTCCAACCACAACTGGTCTTAAATGCAAGCTATTCAATGCAAGAAGCCTTGTAAATAAAATACCTGAATTTCTCCTCTTACTAAATACGGCTAAATTCGACATTATATTTGTCTGTGAAACATGGCTCAACGCATCTCTCCCTGACTCCATGACCATAGGAAGAGACTATCATGTTTACCAATCAGATTGTGAAATCCATAGAGGAGGTGGTGTTGCTATCTTCTATAAAAAGTCCCTACATCTAAAAAACATCCAAGTTATCCAGGAGCTTGCTATTCCTGAGACCATCATTTGTGAACTGTCCTTAAATATCACATTTCGGTTCTTACTATGTTACAGAGCCCCTGATTATGACATTGAACATGCAAACAAGCTAAATACACTACTAACATGGGCAGCATTCTGCCCACACAATTTTAACTTTCTTGGTGACTTCAATCTACCTCACATTAACTGGACCCTTAACGAATGTACAACTGAACCCACACATGCAACCTTCTACAATGCAGTAACAAATCTGGGACTAGAACAACTAGTAACCAACAACACTAGACTTAACAACTGCCTCGATCTCATCTTCTGCAATAGTTTGAATTCAATTTACGGAATACAAATTAAAGAACCCTTTTCCAACAGTGACCACAACATGATTGACTTTTGTCTCAACATACGTCCACACAAAAATCATCACAATGACAGAATCCCCAAATATAACTTCAAAAAAGGCAACTATGATCTTATAAACAACGAGCTCTCATCCCTTGATTGGCAATTTCTATTCTCTGGATGCAATACTGTAGAAGACCATAACAACATATTTTTACTTGAAGTCAAAAGAGTCATCAAACTATATGTACCATTAACAACTCCCAAAACCAGAAAAAACAAATTACCCATAACAATAAGGAAGCTTCAATCCAAAAAGAAATCACTTTGGCAAAAAAACAAATCTGGTCACGTTGCCAACTTCAAAAGCTGATACAAACATTTATACCACCAGATAAAAACTGAATGCACCAATTATCACATTAAACAAGAAGAAAACCTTCTACGCACCAATTCCACCCACGCTTTCTACAATTTTGTCAACAACAAACTAAAAGATTCAAGGTCCATCCCACCCCTGAAAGGACCAAATGGTAAAGACTGCAATGATAACACTATTAAAGCCAACCTCTTTAACACATTCTTTGGCTCAGTATTTGTAAACAGCAATGGATCAGGCCCAGTATTTCCTAGTCGAACCACAGACAACTACAATGATCTAATATATATTGATTTTACAGAAGACAATGTTGAAAAAGCACTACGCAATCTAAAACCATCTCTATCTATTGGACTGGATGGAATATGTGCTATCCACTGCCATAGCCGAACCTCTAAGCAAAATCTTTGAAAAATATTTCAGGACCAGCTCCTTGCCAAAACTATGGTCACAAGCCATGGTCATCCCCTTCTTCAAAAAGGGAGACCCCAGCCTAGTTGAAAATTACAGACCAATCACTTTATGCTGCGTCACCTGTAAAGTCATGAAATCAACTATTAACCAATCCGTTATCCTCCACTTAGAGACAAACAACCTACTCTGTAATAAACAATTTGGTTTCAGAAAAAAACTATCCTGTAATCTGCAATTCTTCCACTGCAAAAACATATGGACTACACAACTCGATTAGGGCAAAGCAATAGACACAATCTGCATAGACTTCTATAAAGCTTTTGATTCAGTGGTGCACAACAAACTACTCCAAATCTAAAATCTTACAGTATCTCTGGACACCTGCAAAACTGGATAGAAGCATTCCTGTCAAACAGACAACAAATGGTCAAAATTGGGAGCGTCCTATCAAATTCTGCACCTGTCAACAGTGGTGTCCCCCAAGGCAGTGTTCTAGGACCTACTCTTTTCATACTCTACATAAATGACCTCTGTGGTCATATCAAAAGCAACTGCGTTCTCGCTGATGATGTAAAGCTATTCAACACCACAGACAATACTGCTACCGTTCAAAAAGACCTTGAATGGTCAAACAAATGGCAACTTCAAATCTCAACAAATAAATGCTCTGTCCTACATATTGGCAAAAAAAAAAACAGAAAATAAAATACAGGCTGAATAGTCAAGACCTTGTTGATGATCCAAAGTCTGTCAAGGATCTTGGAGTACTCATCTCTAATGATCTAAGTGCTAGAGCCCACTGTAACTACATAGCCAAAAAGGCATTAAGAGTTGTTAACCTAATCCTAAGTAGCTTTTTCTCTGGTAATATTACACTAATAACTAGAGCATACAAAACATTTGCTAGACCAATACTCGAATACAGCTCATCAATCTGGAACCCACATTACGTATCGGATATTAACACAGTTGAGAAAGTCCAGAAATATTTCACAAGAAGAGTTCTCCACTCCTCTACTCGTTGCAGAATACCTTATGCCACCAGACTAGGAATTCTAGACCTAGAAAACCTACAACTACGCCACCTTCGGTCCAATCTAAGTATAGTATATAAAATCATACATTGCAATGTCCTACCTGTCAATGAATACTTCAGCTTCAACCATAACAACACAAGAGCAAATAATAGATACAAACTCAAGGTTTATTGCACTAAACTTGATTGCAGGAAATACAACTTCAGCAACAGAGTGGTCAATGTCTGGAATACTCTACCTGACTCTGTGGTTTCTTTCAGAAACCCCAAAACTTTAACCTTAGACTGTCTACTATTGACCTCTTTCCTAAGAGGTCTGTAGGGGGCGTGCATAAGCGCACCGATGTGCCTACCGTCCCTGTCCTATTGTTTATTTTATTTATTTTATTTTTCTTATATGTATCCATGTATTCATAACTATGTTTTTACTTATACCTATTATCTTGTAAGCAATTGACAAAAATAAATTAAATAAATAAATAAATAAATACCACTTCCAACTGAATATCTTTCATGAATTCAAGATACATCAAACGTCAGTAAAGCACAGATTTGAATCTTTTATAAAGGACATATTATTTCCCATGGGCACAAAAAAGCTATAAATTCAGTAATAATAATTGTGGTAGTATAACCTGGATGAACAAAATTAGACTGAGTCTGATCAGTAATGCTGAACTGCCTTTTAGAAGAGTTACTCTATTCTAGCAAATGAGATTGCATACATAATTTCTTCAATATCCATTGAAACTGAAGCTCGTTAGGTTACTATTTAATGTCATGGATACATAAAATATCCAAGAAATTTCTGCTGCCAACATTAATTATTATAGCCATTACCTTGTTGATAAAAAGAGAACTCACTTGTAAATATTGCAGTTCCTTTACAGATGAACACTGCTTCTTTAACTGAGCTCCAGCACTGGAGAACCTTAGTAAAAGTTTTTGGAGCTGGAGTAAGGTCAGCTTCAAAGCAACTTTCCCTCTCTCCTCTCCTCTCCTTGGTATTTTCAGCATATAAACTGCTTGGGGGAAATGTATTCATTTTTGCAGACATATAGCCTACTGCTGAATCCCTCTGAAGCTGCTCAGAAGGCTTCAGAACAATTCTGTTTAGAATTTTATCTTTTTAGTGACATTCACCTTAGTTTGGTCTGAAAGAAATTCAGTACATATTCCCTGACACCAAATTATACTCCGAAAATAATTCCAAGATAGCAGAAATGTAACTACAGTAACTATAAAACCAAGTGTATATGACAGAACCATGTAATGCATGTCAGTACAATAAAATTATTGACGTCCAATAAGAAAATACTTTCCAGAATTATTCTCTCTCATTTCTACTTCTCTTCTTTCCAGGAAAACATCAAGAGCCTAAATCATGGAATGCTAATTCAGAATGTAAGATATAAGCAGCAAGAATAGTAGAATAAGAAATGTCTGGAAAGCACTCAACTCAGGAAGGCAAACCAAACAGATTCAGACTCAGATATCTATCCCTTTTTCAAGAAGCAATTGGATTTTCTTGTTTTTCTTTGAAGATGTTTCGCTTCTCATCCAAAAAGTTTCTTCAGCTTCGGGATAACCATGACTTAGATGACTGAATTTCCACAGACATTCAGATATCTACTGTCCACAATAATTAACAACCTAAACATTATCTCCAATACTTTTGTGGCAAAAAAAGAATAACCTTGTGTGAACCTCTTGCACAGCAAACATGTCATCACTGAAATATGGCCTGACCCCCCAGCCTTCTAAAATTCAAGTACTCAATAACTTTTCTAGGGAATATATTCAAGCAAAAATGATTTTCAAGTACAACATGAGTCATAGAATAGGTATCTGGGGTATATCTAGGGCTTTCTAATAGCTATGGAAATATAACTTAATATGTAAATATGTAGAGAAAATCCTCTTACCTGAGGCAAGACTATATTTTTAATAGCTAGTTCAAAACATTTCACTTTGTTATTGTAACAATGTTGTGCAAAATAAGGCATAGAAACTCTGTGCTCTCTAAGTCGTGTTGGATTATGATATATTTTTAGCTTAACTGGGGTTTCTGAAAGCTACAGTTGAAAATATTGCAACTAGTTACCTATCCTTGTACTATAGCAAGAAAGGGAAAGAGGGGTTAAAAAATAGCTTTAGGAACATGAAATAGCATTAACATGTGTTGAAGTATTTTTTTAAAATGTACTTTACTTAGTATGCTGTTCTATTTCCTGACTTTGTTTTCTTCAGAGTAACTGCACAGTAATTCATTTCAAATCATGATCATAATGTGCAGGCAGGAAAAATCCCTGGATGAGAAAAGGAAACAGCCTCCACCTTTGTTAATAGCCCCAGAAAGATTGGGCCATCTTATATACAAGACAAAAGGCCTTCAGCTCCAGGGTAATAGGATTAGCCCTCACTCAAGATCCAAACCAGGACAAAGCCATTAAGCCATAATAGGAATTGTTGGGAATTGCCCAACACCTTTTCAGAACACAAGACTCTTCATTACATCATCACCCAGCAAGATTCAACCAAGCCTGGGACACAGGCAGCCTACAAGATTAGCTGGCCCCCACATAGCCCCCTGGGAGTCTGACAACCAACAGGAAGCTCTAGGGCAAGACCGAAGTGAGGATATTTATCAGGTCAGTTATCTCAAAGGACTTATGCTGGCTAAAGCCTAATCATCTGCATAGTCAAACTTCCTGGCCTTTGTATGAGACATATCAGCTATATATAAGTTTAGAAGAAGAGGTGCAATAACCAAACCTTGTGGTAATCCATTGTTGAGTAATTTAGGAACACTGATATCCCCTCCCATAGGAACAGACAAAGTTCTGCCAGCAAGCATAAGTCGGGTAATTTTTCACTGTGAATATCTGTACTCAGTTTGGTTTATTCAGCAATAGAGTATTGTGCCTCAGGATGGCTTAAAAGCCCAAACATAAATAGAATTAATACACAATTGGGTGTGTCAATGTGCATAATTACTACCACTTCCACATATTGGCGGCCTTTTTGAGTCATATACTGCCCCTAGAAGTAAGACAAAAAAGTGCTCTCCTGAAAAAATACTTGAAGACTATTCATAACTCCCAGTTGCTAATATTGAATGACGTAGCCTGTCTGAAGTGAAACAGATTAAGATCTAGACACTCAGCCATTTGTACTGCTAAAATACTTGTTGAAGATAGTGTTAACATACACAATGTGTGGAAACAACATTGGATAGAAATTCCTTCCCCAATGTTGAAGTTTGCATTGCATCTTGGAAAAACCTCCTGGATTTGACCAGCCTCATGTGATAGGGCAACACTGAACCAAATTCGCATAGATAGATAGATGTGCAGATCCCCCTTATAGGTGGGGCAAAGCACCATCACCAAATTGTGACTGTCGGGCCAAAAAACAATATAGTGACTGAGTGTCAAAATAGGGCCTATAATGGAGACTTTGTTGATTTCTTCACTGTGACAAATGAAGAAAAAGATATATCTATAATCTAGACATATATTTATGATATTTTTAGATTTTATATTTCCTATTCTGTATTTTTATCTCTTGCATTTTTATTGAAATGTAATGTGAATGTGCCATATGATAAATAAATAAATAGTCCCTGGTGTGCAACCTAGTAGTTTGCAGGAAAGTTGCTGCAACACAGAAAAAGTTAAAGATTATAAACTGTATAGCTAAAGTGTAGGATTGTAGAAAATAGTATCCTTAGAGATGGTAGAGGAACAGATTTTGGAAAGAGGTAAATAATCTTTCCTGCTAGCTCCAGGCAATAATTTAACTGGCTCTGCCCCCTAAAGTCAAAGTAGTGGCAGCAGAAATAGTAAGGGAAGGGAGCCAATTCTGAGGAATGGTCTTCTGAGAGACAGTTGAGAAACAAGTTTGGGAGTAGTGAGGGAAAGGGGGGAAGAAGAAAGGAATGTTTTTTGAAGCCAGCTGGGCAGCCAAGCCTTCATCCACTCACATATGGACAATGTGTGAGCAGGCAGTAAAGGAGGGAAGACCCAAAACTTTATGCAAAGAATGTCCGGCTGATTAACAGCTCAGCCAATGTGGACTATGTGGAGTCTGACAGCAGGTGGTCACGGAAAGGATTCAGAGACTGGAGAGCCAGAAAAGGGGAGATTGAAGATTCACCTATGCAGTAAAAAAAAATCACAGTGTGGGAAACCCTTGTTTCTTACTGAGCCCAGCAGAGAGGAAAAATGACCCAGGGAGATAGATCCCTTGCTGGTGGAAGGTTATGACAGCAGGCTGAATGAGAATAAATTCTATTAGAGGAGAAAAAATTTTCTACGGCAAAGTTCTAAGAAAACCACCTCTCAAATTTAGCACTGAGTAAGGACTATTGTCAGTCTCTTGCAGTCAGTTCCCCAAGAACTGGACAGGCTTCCTACAACGGCAGTATAGTTCAAACACTCAGTACAAAGCCTTGTGATCTTCTGGAGAAAACCCAGCCACTTTATGAGTGGAGGCTTTGTGATGTCTGGGTGCTTGGAAAACCCTTCAGCCGAGCCTTTCCTGTGCCTTTTGCCATATCTCCCCTCCTAAGTCCACTTTTGAAAATGATCAGCCTGGAGTGGAAGAGGATACTACATGCATTTTAAGGATGAACCATAAACAATAAAAGGAAGGAAATGTAAGGGGCACCACATGGCTGCAGGCTGGAAAAAGACTGATATGGACTCGCAAAATAAAGAAGCAATGAAGTCTTTGCTGCTTTCTTACAGTACCAGCCAGTCACACTGGGCCTGCTTGTGCAATGAGACTGATGCCATAGGATACCTAAGGGGCAAAAGAAATGCATTAAAGATTTCAGGAAACGTCTTAAATATAGCTCACTGCACCTGACCTAGGAGAAAAACTGTAGGACACAAGAAGAATCATGACAAGAGTGAGAATGGTGGCATGCTGAGAGTTAATTTACACAAATGGAATTGATGGAAACAGATGGTGGAGATGGAAAGAGGGAGATGGTGTCGACTAATGATACCTGACTGCCAGATGGGCTTAAATGCTGGCTTGATATCAAAAGTGTGCCAAGATCCACGTGGTTCTGATTTCAGGTTTTCCTTCCTTCTCCTCTTATATTGTTATTATTAAACAGGTAACCATGATCTGGGGCTTAAGTATATGTTGCATTGATATGTACTAATTAGTTCATACTAAATCATTGTGGAAGCAACAGTGGATTAGTACGAACTTTGAAAGATATTATTATGGGGAAAACTTTTATTTTTAATGATTCTTTTAGATTTTATCCTTAAGATTATTATTGAATTATTGAATTTTATGAATGTATAAATGTTATGGAATCTAGAAGCAAGCAACATTTGGAGGAAGGTTCCTGTTTTTATAGCAGGCCATGTCAATGGGAAAATGTAGTTGAAGTAACAAACCAAACCAAAAAGGCAATCATCTGACTCCCTGACTTTTAACTAACTTTCCCCAAGCCTCGTAGGTATCAGAAGCTTAAGAGTTCAAGGCAATTCAGCATCCGCATGGCTGTGATTTTGCTGTTGGAACAACTAATACAGAATCCAGTAGACTTTGTGGAAGGAGAGAATTTCTGAGTTCTTAAAGCAATAAATCAACCTGTCTTTTGCAACAAGAAAAAAACTGAAACTATGATGGGTAGGAAAAATAACAAATTAGGCTAGTCTCTTTCATGCTTTATTGTTGCTAGAATAAAATTCCTTCCCTTTCCATAGATATTTATCATGGTTAATAAGTAAATATTCATGAAACTTCTACATCCTTGTGCAAGGGATCAATCATATCAATTACATAATGAAACACATTTTCTCCATTTCCAACATGCATTTAAATTTTTCACTTACAGTGAAAGCAAATAAATTTAGGAATGATAATTTTATCCATTTGAAATGAACTTTGTTGATGTCCTACACATGTATTAGAAATCTTAATTCTGCAGATCAAGAAATGACACACTCTATATCCAGTCATAATATTATTAATAGACTAAGTAATAACATATACTTATTAATCAAAAGTTAATATCTTATTATTGTCATACATTTAAGATGCACAGTAGAGTATATTCGTGCTTTATATATAAAATATTTCTGCTTTAATACTTATTGGTAAGGAATTAGTTTGTAATAAATATGCAGCTTTGAACATGTTAAAATATAAGAAAATAAGTTTTTTAAAAAAAAGCTTACTGCAATAAACAACGGCATTCAATTTAATTTTTAAGTAACCCCAAATGCCCTTACATATATATTCCTTGTATAATAAAAAATAAAATTTGCCTCAAACCAAGACTTCTTATACCAAGTCACTATCTAGGAAAAAAAGAGTGGCTATCTTATAAACATGAAAAATGTGGGTTTATAATGGAATTCCTGACAGACCTTCATAGAAGCTGCTATAATATCTTGAATCTGATTTAGGAGAGGTTTTCAATAATACTTTTCCAAGACAGTCTATTGGGAACTGCTAAAAAAAAAGTTAATGGGTTTCTTTTTCCAAGTGCCTCAGTATATTTGATGATAGTCAAAATGTTTTATTGAATATTATTTTGGTGCCTTTAGCTCTAATATATGCTGCCTGCCCTCACATTGGTTTCATAAGGTATGCTTGGTTTGGCATTACCACACTAAAATAATACCACTTTGTGTTAATATTTTGGATATTTCTACTGATACAGATTAATAACTATGAAAATGGGCTCATTCTAATAGTCACTTCTACAAGTATGGAATAATTCTTGGATAATTCCCAATATTGTTGAAAAATATATTAGAAATATATAATAGAAGGAATGTTCTATCAATCTAATATCATCTATCAATTATACCAGGTAATTTTTGCTTTTCACCTACTAAAAGGTTTCTGGAGTTTAAGATGAAATAAATATATGAGCCTTGGAATATTCACCAGTAACATTGCTTTGGATCTGTTCTATATTGGATGGATGCTCATTTTATTTATAATCAGAACTGTAAAATTAACATTTGTCCAATTTAATAAATAAGAACCAGACTTTAAAAACCACAGTTAGGGATAGAGAAAACCTCAGAGATTAGTGGAAGAGGTTAATTTTGATAACCGGTTTTAAGCAAAACTTAAAACTCAACTCATTGTGATGTCTCTCATTGAAAACAGATGGAAGAAAAGTTCTATAACATTTTGAATAGGACTCAGGACTACGATTGAATAGGATTCAGACTAGGAGCAATAAAACAATTCATTAAAACAGTAATCTACTAAGGTAATCTTAGCAATAAAATAGTTCACTCTACTTCCATAAAATAGGGTACTAAGTAGAAACTGAAAATTGTTTGGTATACAATATAGCTGGATAAAATTTTCAATCTGATTTAAAGGAGATTTGGCGAAACCAGCATTGTGGAGTTTCAATTAATATTTGGGATTCATAGAATGTCAAATACTGTTGCAATCATAAGTGAACAAAGTAGAGCGCTTTACTTTCTGTGGTAGATTCTCTGATAGCATCACCATGCTTAGGAAGTATTTCTCTGCTGATTGAGCCTCTTATTCTTCTGCCAGGATTTGTTTAGATAGAAGAGACAGAGGCCACATCTGCCTCTCAAACCTCTTTCTTGCATTCCCTACACCTGATGTCCTGGTTTACTGCCATTTTAAGGTACAAAATGTGTGTGGGGGAGAGGGGGAATGATCCAGGGCTGAAAAAAGGCATAATAGGTCACCATCATTACTCACACTTTCCATACATGTGATTGAAAGGCACAGACCATACGTGTGATTGAAAGACACAGTCTTTATCCATGGGAAATCCATGGATGTTCACTCAGACCTCTAGTTTCATCCCATTCTGTTCCCAAAAGTGAAGCAGTTGCAGGTAGTGCTTCCCCCATACATCTTATGGATACATCTTTTATTTAATCAATTCTAGAATCTTGCCATTCTTAAACCTAGAATTTGAATCTGATCTGGGTGGTCCAATTCACATCCCTAATATACAAACATCCTAACTGAAATGAGCTTTTAGGAGGAAAAAAAACCTCACAAAAAGTGATTGATGGCGAAAGAAAAGAAAAAGAAAATCAAAGTTACCTTGAAAGAAACTACAAACCTAACTACAGAAAGGTAATAGAATAATGGGGGACTTCCGGTTTGAAGGGCTTCGGCGACAGACAGGAATCCACGATCGTGCATGGTTTCTGCCTGGGTTCACCGCTGGAGCGCCCCGAGCCGGCTGGCTTCAGGGCTAAGCCACCCTGTAGAGGTGGTGAAGAAGGAGGAGACTGCCAGCAGGGTCGAGGAGAGCCGCATCTCTCCTCCTCAGCTGGCCATTACTCCCTTTCCCGAAGGCGGTAGGAGCGGTGGTCAGAAATGGCCGCCTCAAAGAAGAACTCAACCGGAATAGAACGTGCAGGAGGAAGATAAGAAGTGAAAGTTTTGGCTGACTGGGCTAAGTTGAAAAAGCAATAACTAAGGTACCCTGGAATTTAAATTTTACAAGAAACAACATTGCTCCCAAAGAAGAGTTGAAAGCAGCGAAAGAAAGTGAAAAGGGAAAGGTTTGATTTTTTTTTCTTCTCTCTCCTTCCTTATATTGACAATTAAGAATAAGAAATTGGAAAAATCTGCTTTGGCATCAATAGGCAATTAAGCTGAAAATATAACTAAATGCCAAAGGGACAATAAAGATTTCTGGATATTAAAAACTTTTTCTTCTATAAGTAGGAAGGGAGAGAAAAAGAATAAGGGCAGGGTCTGGAAGAGGGAGGAGACTGCCTGGACTTTAAAAGAATCTAAAGTAAAATTTCAACAAGACTTCTAAAAGACACATTTTAACTGAAACTTTGCAACTAAACAGTAACCTCAGGAAGAGAAAGTGGAAAAAAAGAAAGAGCAAAAAGAAACAGCTTGTGTGTATTTGGACTACTTGGTGACTTTTGGATTTTTGGCTATTATATTTGAATGACTAAAATCAATCGGGTGGTTGTTTAAAAATTTCTACAATGGTATTACTTTTGGATGAATTGAAAATGGAACTTAAAAAGTACAAAGAAGATGCACAAGAAGGGAAGGGTTCCTTTGGCTTCGTTTTTCAATTTCTAGAAATGGAGATTTGGAACTATGAGAAACAACAAGAAAAGACTGCAAAACAAGAAGACTGGGACAAAGAAGAAGCCATCTTTAATGAACATGTAACTCTATGTGGGGAAGAAAAAGGAAAGGGGGGGAAAGAGGATGGAGAATTTAAGACTTAAAAAAACAACCAAAGAAAAGAAAAATAATTTGAAAAATAAGTATAATACTGGAAAGCAACAGAAGAGGGAAATACAGAAGAGGGAAATAGAGGTAGATAGACAAAGGGGTAAAAAGGGGAGAGAGAAGAAGAGAGAGAAGAAGGAAAGGAAAAGAAGTTACAAAGGTCCGGAGCAAGATATAAAGAAACAGGACCTATTTAGAGATAATGGGTGAAAATCTAACTGAAAGGGGGATTCTGTAAAGGTACATGAGATTGTGTTGTTATATTTGAAATAGAAATAATTTTAAAAAATTGGAAACAACATATGATTAGAAGGAGGGATAGAATGGTTAGTGTAACTTAGTGAAATGTTTGTGAATAAAGTAAATGAAATAAAATAAATGAGAAAATTGAATTAGGAAGGAATGGGAACATTTTAATTGGTCAATGTTTTATAAAATATAAGTGAAGAGGGTGGGAATTGATTATGGAAAGTTTATAATTGTTCCCATAGAAGTATGATATTTAATTGAAAAGTAATGTGAAAAATGTTAAGACTGTAATGAATATTAATATTAATGATAGAATTGAATTGGAATGGAATGTTGTTTTAATTATATACATTTATAATTTTTTCTTTTCTTTTTTTTTTAAGAATACTGTGAGTAGTTTAAGAATGTACCAAGCAGAATATATTGAGTGTTATAACTTTATATTGAGTGTTATAACTTTAGGGGAAAGATATAAAGGCGTCATACTCCAATCAGTAACTACAGGAGAAATTTTGTTTAATGAGAAAAGATAATAGGCAATTGAAACAGGACAGATAAAAAATATAAATATAATGATTTGAATTGAGATGAAATAAATACACTAAAATTGAGGAAATTAAAAGAGGGGAGAAGCCATGTAGAAAATGTAAAATTGTAATAAGATATGGAACAGAATGTAAAAATGAGCATGAACCTGAATTTGTGTCTGTAACCCGGGATTATGCTGCTTTCAAAAAAGATGTTTTAATTGTATTTCTTTTCTTTTTGTGAAAACTCAAATAAAATTTACAAAAAAAAAAAAAAAGAAAGGTAGTAGAATAATTATAAAGAAAGGTAAAGTCAAAAGATTATACAAGAGGAAGAATAAATTTGAAAATAGAGAAGAATGAACAAAAAATATCCCACCCTACAATTCTTAATTACTGTAATTGGATACTATGCTTCAGTTGCAGCTCTCCAAGGGCATAATGGCTGCCCTCCTTTGCAATGTGTTAGCCATAATTAATAATGCTGTAGTAATTAGAAGAACATAGTCTGATGAGTCCTGTAGTTTTCAAAAAGACTCAGGGGGACTTGGCACTTGGCTTCTATTGGAAATAACAGTATTCAGTCCACTAAATTACAATTTTACACACATATTTATCTAGTCAGCATTTTTTATTAGTTAGTGTTGACGAAAACTGGATGGCTATGTTTTCTTCAGAAATATCACATGAATAAAGCATACAAATATGACAAATCCATCCCTGCCCCCATTTCTTCTGCTAGGCTATTTGTTTGAACACGTATATCAGATCCCAATCCACACCCAGAGTGATTTTTCCCAAGACTCAGCAATCTGCTAAAACCTGTTCATGTTCCAGAATTCAGGGAAAATAAAGAAGTGGCCATCCTCTGTCTCTCAGAGAGCCCTACCATATCCTTAAAATAAAGATCCCAAGTAAAAGTTTTAGGTAATGTTCTTTTAGTTTTATGAAGCAAGTGCTGTCTTTTCTCATCAATGAATGTCCTTAGATGGGAATCAGTATTGCTCCATTCTTTTTCCTAGTCAAGATTTGTTTTCACATTAGACTTCTGGAAGCAACTGCAATAGCAAGTGTACCATAAAAGACTATATGAGGAATGGGTTTCTAATGTTGTATTATTCCTTCTTAAAGAGCAGGAATACGGAGAACATTTTTAGTCCCAGCATCTATTGTTTCTGCCAGTTAAAGCTTTTGAAAGCTTTTGCAGCTCAGCAGTATCTAAAAGACTTCAGGTCAGCCATCCCATATTGATACTGTGGTATAACCATTCAATTTCAAATAAATCCCATTACGTGTTCTATTAAAGATGGAAACAACAGACACATAACAGAAACACACTCACACTCAGTCACTGTGAAGTAAATGCATGATCTTTGTCAGATATTATAAACAGATTTACAAACAGCCTACTTTAGGAGTACAGCTATTGTATAATAGCCTCATATTAAAATACATTAAATTATAAGAATATAATATTAAATTTCTACTAGACCATCTGTATGAGTGAAGAGAGTACATAAACAAATTGGACCACATCATCAGATGCAAAAACAGGCTGTGTATTATATTGAACAGGATTTTTCTTTCCTTTTCCCCATTTTTCCCTTGAGTGACAAGATTACCAAAATAAATAACTAAACACAGTAATAGATTTAGGAATGTACAATACAGGAAATACTATGAGATATATAGTACACGTTATCGAATTTAAGTTATTTCCCTGCTAGCAACTTTTAGCCACTTGTAGAATTATCTATCCATCACTATTCCAAAATAATAGCACTAAAGGCAGGCATTATATCACTCCAGTGATAGCTAGTAATGCTATGAGGACACTATAAATGTCCATAGATTGCCACATATTGCATTATGCATCTTAGCAAATACAAAATGTGGCTATGTAAATAGAAACCTATAAATGTGTAGAGTTCTTTGCTAAATCTAACTGTTCATAATGCCTCAAGAGATGTACAATATAATGGCTGCCTATTCAGTAGCTGCTTTTTTGATTCATTGAACCAAGATAGCCCCCCCTCCATCTCCCAGCTTATTATAATATTTTTTGCTTGGAGGCAGGGAAGTATGAATTCTTAGTGTCCTTTAATTCCTTGCCCTGTTTATATGCTGTCCCTTCGTTCCACAAATGATCTGGCCTGATCTGGGGCAATGGACTCCTCTTTGGTAATAAGCCTTTTCCAGGCTCAAGTGAAGCCAGATTCCACCCCAAAACCCCACTGAGCTCCATCCCTTTTGGCTCCCCCAACTGGCTTGTCCTTTCGCATCACTCTTCCATGGAGTTCAAAGGACCACTAGGGATGCAACATTTCTGATTGTATCCTCACTATTACTGAACTCCCTTAAAGGAAAAGCTTTTAGTGGTCTTTCTTGTTTTCCAGAAATAGGCAAGAAATTATTTGTTTCAGCCTTACTAACTGAATGATACAGCCCTCCCAGAGTCACTTAGATGAGAAAGATGGCTATATGAAAGAAACAAATGTTTAAGCGACATTTGGGTGGGAAAGGGATTCTTTTTAGCTGCCCTTCTGCATCATCTCTCTTTTTTGTTTCTATGTATTTAATTGATTTTTTAAAATTATTCTTCAAATACTAATATATAAGATAAGAGATGCTGCTTGACATTATTTTTGCTATCCCTAGTATGACTGGGATGGAGCTGGTCAGTGAGTTGGCTGCCTAATGTAAAGATGGCAGAGGGAGGATCCAAAGGTACAAGGCTGAAGCTTTTAGATCAAGACTCCATAGAAAGGGGGAAATGGTAAGATTGATCCACACCCTATAACTAACATCCTTTGGAGCAAAATGGGAAGAATATTGCTGAAAAAACTGTAGAGCTGGATACTGTAGGTATATTCAGAGCGCCTCCATTTGTAAACTCTGCTTTGGTAAATGAACTCTCCCAGGGGTGGCAATTAAATAGCCTTTAGTCCTGCTTCTTACTAGCTGAAGTATATTGTTGGTGCAGCATAATAATTATACAATTAGCCCTGTCATGGCATGGAGTTTGGGAATACAGACATCTTGAACTTTCAGATACAAGCAGCTGATAGATGACTGTCATTAACCTCATCCTTTGTAAACTCCCCAGCAGGCTTTCTATAAGCTGTAAGCTAGAGCTGCTTAATAAAAAGAAAGAAAGACCTTGAACCACAGCTACATCCCTTCACCTCTTCTCAACCTTTCTGCTCACCCTTGCTTCCTCCTACTGCACACACAGTCTGCCCATCTTTCACTCCTGGCTGCTTCAAAATAACGAAAGCTGCTTTTAACTAGCCTGCTTATCAATCAAATGCTGCCAAGGAGAATAAAAGGAAAAAAGCTCTTCTCTAACAATACAGCCAAAATGGCCCTAATCTTAGAAAGCTATTTTAACTGTGAAGGCTTGTTCTCTCTGTGCTAATCACTGTGGCCGCTGATTCACACAGGAGAGGTGTAGGAAATGCTATAATGTTCCTTGAACTTGATTTTTAAGCTAGTGTAACCATGGAGATCCTACTGAATACTAGGTGAGTATCTTGATCTCAGTATTAACATGCATAGAGATATGGTAATCTAAAAGTAACAGTTAAGTTATGCAAGGTGAACTAATTCCATTGGTTTTATCCCTTAGGAGCATCAATTCCACACATTTGTGCTATAACTACCCTTAATGGTTGTGGTATGACAGCAGCAATTCAGTACTCGGTTAACAGCATATGACATATGGTTTCCATCAGCTCCCAGAACAACCAAAAAGGACATGTTCTGAATGTCTTACACCTCAAAACTGTATGTACAGTAAATTAAAACTGGAAACAAATCATTATCTGCAAGTTGCTATGTTGAGATCTAGTAAGAGAACATTCCAGAACACTCAAGTGACTTGGGATAGTCCTGTAGTCCTTGGATCAGTCCTACAGATAGGTGATTTCTTCAAGAATTCTGACATTTCCTATTAATTTTGTGATGAGGAAGGCAGCATTCTCAATAAAAATGTTCAATTAATTCATGAATGTATGAAAACTAGTGGATTTATTATAGTACAGTAGATGCCTAAACAATGCATCTCCATTTTGAGTTGCAAATGAAAAAAAAGTTCTCTTTTAAACTAATGGGAAGCAAGTTCCATGGAGATAAAACAATAACAAACTGACTTTTTTCTGAGAAAAAAAAATGATTCTTATGTTTTTAGGCTAATATTATTGTACTTTCTCTCCCAACTTACACTTTGTGAAGATTAATTTTGGAATTATTTTCTACCCAAAAGTTGTTAAAAGGAGATCTCCTAGGATCTCACTGATTTCCCAATGTACAAAATTGCTTATCACTGTGGCTTCTTGTTCTTGTTGTTATTATTACTATTAAGAATAGTATAGTTACAGAATTATTGGATTACAAAATATGAAAGGAGGCTTGATAATCTGGGAAAAAAAGACCAAATATTATTTCAGTACCCATGCCCTCATAAATAATTGAAATAGGACAGAATTTTCAAAATCAGATTCCAATTATCATAATCTAGGCCATGATGCTAAAGCATGAAAAAAGCATATTTCATCCTTTCACCTAATTCACATGAAATTCAGTCTTTTTGAGAATACGAAGCATTGTGCAGAGGACATGGTATAAATGAAATCGAACTTCTTATTGCAATGAGAGAGTTCATTTCTTATTCTGACAAACTTATAATGTTCGCAATTTGACAAACTTGTAACGTTACATGCCACAAACCAAGAATTTGGATATGTCTCATATACATCTATCCTAAACATAACAATATTTTTAGAGAGAACGTAGAATATTTGCCCTTTTAAGAAGGTACCTATCTAGCCTAATGACTAAACAGTGTGATGGACACATTCAGAAATATCAAAGCCACTATACCTTGGCTTTGGGGAATAAGACTGTGGGTTTTAGGAGGAGCCTTTCTATTCTCCTACTCTTACAATATTCAACAGTACAGTGTCAACAATAGAGACCTTCAATTTCTAAAAGGTTCTAAAATCTCCCAGGATTTAAAATGGACACCTTACATTATAACTATCATTAAAAAGGCACAACAAAGTATGTTCTTCCTGCATCAACTCAGGAAGTTCAGACTACTCTAGAAGCTATTGATACCGTTTTACAGAAAAAATATTGAGTCTGTCATTTGTACTTCTATAACTGTTTGTTTTGATACAGCAACCAAACAGGACAGGTACAAACTTCAATGGATAATTAGGACTGCAGAACAAACAATTGCAACCTGCCTTCCATAGAAGATCTGTTTATTGCACAGGTTAGAAGGAGGACTAAGAAAATATTTATAGACCCCTCACATCCTAAACTATTTCAACTCCTCCACTCAGGATGCCACTATAGAACATTGCATGCAAAACAATGAGACACAGGGACATTTTTTTCCACTCATGCCATTACTCTGCTGAACATCTAATTCTCATAGTACTGTCTAATGTCTATGTATATTTATCCATGTTTTACATCTGTAATGTAATTATTATTATCCTTCTTAACTTTTTACTACCCCCACCTATTGGTATTATTATGATGGTTATTATTATTACTCTATTGCTTTGCATGTACACTGAAAGTTTCTACACTGGAGACGAATTCCTTGAGTGTCTAATCACACTTGGCTAAATAAAGTATTCTATTCTATTCTATTCTCCCAATGATCTTAGTGGAATTTGTTTCACAACAGGCAAAAAATGGTTGCACAATGAGTCTGATGGCATATAAAAACGCATACATTTTTGTAAACTTTTCTGGGAAAGGAAAACTTCCTGCAAATATATTACAATTCCTCTTTTGTTTTTAAAACATATAGAATAGAATAGAATAGAATAGAATAGAATAGAATAGAATAGAATAGAATAGAATAGAATAGAATAGAATAGAATAGAATAGAATAGAATAGAATAGAATAGAATAGAATAGAATTCTTTATTGGCCAAATTGTTTGGACACAGAAGGAGTTTGTCTCATTGCAAATGCTCTCATATAAACACCACTGATATACAAAATGACAACAAATATCTCAATCCTAAATGGATAATCTTCAATAATATTAACCAATTACCCCTTCCAAAAATGATATTGTGAAAAGCATATTGCTCCTGGCAGAACAAAATTCTTTCCAGTATTTGTAGCTTTTCATACACAATTTGAGACAGCTGGAAAGGAACTTTCATGCCAAACAATTTATCTGAACCAGGAGCTCTAATAAATAACACTACACAAAAGCAGACAAAGACAAACACACTAGAGCTGATGCCCACTACAGCAGAGATAACCTCATTTTAAATCATTCACATAACAAAATTCACAATAAAACTAAAGACCTTTTGTACCTTCTTCTTCAGCCTCAGCACAGAAAACTGTCACCAGAAACTGATGTAGACAAAGATACAGTTAATAAAAAGCAAACATCCAAACCAACTTCAGGCCATACAAATATCTGTCTGAAATCCACTGAAACGTCAGTGGATATTTTGGATTGTGCTCTGGGCAGCTTCTAGACAGGCACAATAAATCTTGCCAAACTGCTTTAGGAAATCTACACCTGAGAGTAAATCCACTGCAGTTTGGCAAAGCAACTTTGGACACATACTCCAAAAGTGAATAGTTTTGTTTATCACCATAAATAAAAATAATATTCAGAAAAACTGCATTCTAATAAGGTTTACTGAATTATTCTTCAGTTTGTACTTTAACTTCAAAATGGTTCTATAACTAAGGTGTATGAAAATTAATAGTATCTGTTTTATGGCTAGCTTCTGGTATTGACTCGAGCTAAAATGTAGACTAAATATGCTCCAAAATGTAGACTAGATGTGCTACAAAGGTTGACCATAACAATCCAAATATGCAGTCACTGGGTACTGTAAATCGAGAAAATATAGTCGTAAAAACTCTTATTAGATCCAAATATCAATAGGCCTGTCTTCAACTCTGAGCGATACTTCTGATCACAGCCTTATCTCATCTGCTGAAATGGATCTGAAGTATAATAATTACAAATCCCTAAATGACTTCCTACAGTAGCTTAAAAATAAAGGAGAAGAACTGTATCACAAATGTCAAAATCCCATTTAACAGAGCTGTGGTAGGAGAATGTAATGATTGATGTTATCTAAAACAACCAAGAGATCCAGGTAAATCATCAGGGCTATGCTCTCCTTTCTTTTTCCAGTACAGATCAGATATAAAGTCAATCAAGCATGAAGCCAGATTGAAATGAGTGCAGAAAATCCCTTTCATCCAAGCACTATTGAAGTTGACCAGTTATCATCTGCTTGACCACCTCACCCAAAAGGCAGTATTAGTCTTTTGGATGAAAATGTCCAAATGGAAGAACCTAGGGAACATTTTTGAGGAAGGGTTACTTTCAAGACTTCTGGTATTAACATCTTATAAAGAGGCATTCACATCCCACTTTCTGAGGCTGCAGCAGCATAAATTAATCTTCCACAATTTGGTCCAGAAGATATTCCAATACGACACAACTTTTCACATATTCTGTAATGTGACCAGTAGTGGTCACAGCAGAATGCAAGGGCAAGGGGAGCAGGTCCGACTAAGAAAAGCAGTGTCACAGTGTCACAATGTAAGCCATATCCCTTTTCGTGTTGCAAAGTTGAATGTACAAAAGGAGCATGATTCTCTGGAAGCCCCTGAATGGCACTTAATTTTCTAATCAATCTGACTTGATTTGAGAATTTGGGAATAGAATAGATATTACATGAATTTCCCAGGAAAAAAAATACATTGTTTGGAGTATTTTTGTATAAAATCAAAAAATTCAACTTTTTTGAACTGAACTGTTTGACCCAAGTATGAAATCCAAAACATAACTGCATTTGGGTTAATTGTAGATCAGCTGACATTTTTAGCCTCCCCTACATGCAATAAACTATTTCTTTTGCAAGCCAGATCAGGTCGAGAAAAGCAAAAAATTAAAAACATATATAATGAACATATATAGTATATATCAGTGGTGGCGAAACTTTTCAGCACCAAGTGGTGAAATGGGAGTGTGGATGCATGCAAGTGCATGTGCCAAAACCTGGAAGAGCAGCTCCCTGGCATGCTGGATGGGAGCGCCGGAAACCGGAAGCTCAGTTTCCCAGCACGCACATGTGCGCTGGCCAACTTGTCTTCCAGTTTCTAATGTGCATGCACACGTGAAGACCAGTTGGCCAGCACGCACATGCGTGCTAGGGAGCTGCTCTTCTGGTTTCTGCACTCCCACACACGTGAGAAGACCAGCTAGCTTGCGCGTATGCACTCACTGGAACCCAGAAGAGCAAGAGGCGATGGCTGGCATGCCTGGAGAAATGGCTCTGCATGCTACTTCTGGCACGTGTGTCATAGGTTCGCCATCAAGGGTATATATAACATACAGCAGTAATGTATAGTAAATATAGTATGTAACAAACATTCAGCAATTGAACTTCCTAATATATAAGCAATTATTTTTTTACTAACAAAAACATTTCTGTGCACATTTCTCGCCTATATACGCTCTGAACTATAGCATTTTAGTTCACATATTAGCATAAATTAGTTAAATTGTAATTAAAATATGAACAGATAAAGATGATCATTCACTACTACATAAAGTCCAATATACCACTTAGTATTATCATAGAGGCTAATAATTCCTCTGGATTCCTTTGTCAAACTGTTCAACCAGTTTCAAGCATGGGTGATTAAATTTATCAAAATGCAACTATTTCTTCTATACACAAAGAATCTCTATAATCCAGCAATCTAGAATATCTTCTTTGTAAAATTATATTCTATTAAACCAGGGGTTCCCAACCTCTGAGCTGTGGCCCACTACCGGGCCATGGCCTATTTGGAACCAGGCCCCACAAGTGGCGGGCTGGCAGGCCTGCGTGCACCCGCAACTCAGCTTGTTTGAGTGGCGGGCCAGTGTGTGGGCACAGCTCAACTTGCACATGTGAGCTAGCCCAACTTAAGCTGCGCACACATGCGTGTGAGCACACCAGCCCACTGTTCATGTGACCTGGTTCCCCTGTCCCCCCCATGGCCACCAAGCTGCAAAGGTTGGGAACTGCTGTATTAGACAATTTCAAAAAGTGATAATTTGGCAGATACCAATTTTGCTTCAGAAAAATAACCATATCAGTACTAAAAATGAAGGTTTTTCTACTCAACAAAAGAAAAGATATTACAATTTAGTAAAAGAATTTGAAATTTCCCTTGTCCTTTATAGTTAGAATCATGTAATTTATAAATTAGCCTAATGCTACACAGAAATAATTTTAAAACAAAGCAACCCCCACGCACACATATCTCAAAACAGTATGAAATCTAAAGTGAAAATGAGTGACAGGTTCTAGCCCATTAATAATGGCTTACCTTGGCTATCTGAACACACCAGTTCAGCAAAACCTGGGAACCAATGTTATCTTTGTGTTCATGTACATAGTCTAGTAAACAACCATGGGGCATCAGCTGAGTAACTAGTTGAATGGTGGGGCTCAGACAGACTCCTAGTAACCGAACCAAATGTGGATGGTCCATACTTGCCATTATAAGTGCTTCCTAAAAGAAAAAGAAAAAAATTAAGTTATAGCTCAGTGTTCTAACACAAAGGATATTTTCTGCTTCCAGTTAAATACAGAATCGCTAAATAAGAAATTCAGGAAAGTCCATTTTCTCCCCTGTGAACCAGCACATTCTTTTAAGATCTTCAGCTTATAGCAATGCTCAGATTATTATCTGATAATAGTGTCTATTCTGCTGATGCTAACCTGATTATAGAATATTGTTCCCAGAGATACTTGCCTTCCCTTTTTTTTAGTACCTTTTATTCTCTTAATCATTTCATGGATGATTAATTTAATTTCTTTCTTTGAGTTATATTGCTAATGTTTTTGTAATGTGATTTTTAATAGTTTGTTCTTTTTTGTATTATTTAAGGATATGTGGATTAGTTTAAGTCCCAAACTACCACTGTTGCATATCATTCCTTCCATCTATTTTCTCAGAATTTTTTAAAAAGAAAATCTTCATATGGTTTTGTAGAAAACCTTGCTGAATAGACACCGTTTTAATGGAATTTCCTCAGAGAAAGCAGTTTTCAGCAAAACTATTTCTTGCTTGCTTGTTGAATGTATAAGTCACCTCAATCCTCCAACCAACTCCAAGCAGTATATAGCATTATTAAAACAATAAAACAAGTAATAAACAACAATATAGTACTAGATTTGGGGGGGCACATCAATAAGAAATAAAATCCCAGTATCAGTACACGATCACCCTGCCTCAAGGCTTGCTGAAAGAGCTACATTTTTAGGTGGGTTTATCTGAGAGGGCAAGGATGGCCACAGAAAAGTCATCTCTCCAAGGTCCCATAATCTATAGTTTCAAATCTATTCATGTTTTTATCCAATTGCAAAAAAATGTATTTGACAAGAAACCAAAACATATAAACTCCTAGGTACAATCCGATTTAGAAGCACAACTTGGATGCTTTGGCATTTTGATTAGTTACACAATTTCCTTTTAAAGAACTCTACGGGGATTTTTCTTCCTGCTTGAAGGAGAAAGGACTATGTACAACATTAACTGCAATCCTGTGATATCTTAATTCAACTTTACTGAATTTTTAAAAAAATTTCTCATCTATTATTGTTCCTTCACCTCCAAGGCACAGATATAGCATGATATTCTGCATTTTGCAATGGCTATAACAGCACAGAAATGTCACAAACTGGCACTAGGATCTACATTTGAATTCACTGATTAACAGATTGGGTAAATATTCAGTTTGCAGATCTGAAGGATTCAGATAATTCTGCAGATCAAAACAAAACTTATTTGACTGCATAAAAAGCTTAGATAATATTTTTAAAAGAACACCTAAAAGAAATGGATGAACAATAAAGATAGATAGCACAGGACTCCACAGATGAGCTGTGATCCCATGCGTAAGCTGGCAGGAATAGCCAACACCCCAGAAGACAAGCTCAGGAACCAAAAAGATCTTGACTAACTTAAACAATGGGCCCTATCCAACAAAATGAAATTTAATGCAGAAAAAAGCAAGGTTTTACACTTGGACAGGAAAAACCAAAGATAAAAGTACAGAAACCTGGTTCAAAAACAGTAACTGTGAGAGGAAGCTTGGAGTCCTAGTGGACATTACTTAAATATGAGCCAGCAGTGTGTGGCAGCAGCCAAAAAAGCTAATACAATGCTTGGTTATATCAACAGAGGCATAGAATCAAAATCACATGAAGTATTAATACCGCTTCACACCTGGAATACTGCATCCAGTTTTGGTCACATTACAAAAAAGATGTTGAGACTTTGGAAAAAGTACAAACAAGAGCAACTAAGATGATTAAAGGCCTGGAGACTAAAACATATGAAGAATGGTTGCAGGATTTGGGTTTAGCTAGTCTAGAGAAAAGAATGACTGGCGGGGGGCATGATAACAGTATTCCAGTATTTGAGAGGTTACCACAAAGAGAATGAGGTCAATTTATTTTTCAAAACACCAGAGGGCAAGACAAGAAACAATGGATGGAAACGAATCAAGGAGAGAAGCAATCTGCAATTAAGGAGAAAGTTTTTAACACTGAGGACAATTAACCAGTGGAACAGCTTGCCATCAGAAATTGTGGATATCTCATCACTAGAGGTTTTTAAGAAGAGACTGGACAGTCATTTGTTTGAAATGCTATATGGTCTCCTGCTTGAGCAGCAAGCTGGACTAGAAGACTCGAAGATCCCTTCCAGCTCTGAATCATTCAGATGAAGTCACAAAAGTAAATGTTTGGAATAAGTTGAGATCAGTAAAGAAGAATAAGAATGGCATCTTTAGGTTTGTTCAAAATAAAAGGGGAAAATAGAAATGGTAATATCAAATAAAAATCAGAGCTATCCCACTCTTACTTTAGTTCAGTCTTTTCTAATAAAATTTATAGGTTAAGAGTAAAGAGAGAACAGAAAAACAGGACTTCCTACTTTGAGAATTGTTTTCAACTTACAACCATAACTGGACCTGGAATTACAGTCGTTGACAAATCATGTCAGTCATTAAGCAGGTCAACGTGTAGCTGTGCAAAATTTTCTGAACTTTTTTGTGGCATTTGTTCAGTGAACCACGGTGGTCATTAAACAAATCCATTGTCCACAATAGATTTTTTTCCAGAAACCAGAAATAAATACTGGTTTCTGGCAAAAATATTGTAAATTACAATGACCATGGGAACATAGGATGCTGCAAATGGCCATAAATGGTTGCCAAGCATCCAAAATGAGATCATGCGTGTTGTGAACTAAAGAAATGTATTTAATAAAGATTCATTTGCATAGCAGGATCGTAATCCTGCACTTCCTATTGGCCCATATAATGGCAAGTTATGATTGGTTCATTCCGAGCAATCTGATTGGCTGTTGGCGGGCCGCGCCAAGGTTCAAACGCTATAACGCTATCCCCATTGGTTATCCGGATAGCAGCTTACTCTATAAAAGAGTGACTGCTAGCCGGGTTTTTTTTGTCTCTGTTATGCTTGTGAATAAAGAGCTGAAGTTCACGGTTTACAGTCTGGTCTCCGTTCATTAACCCATGCCTCAAACTTAACAATGCAACTGCAGGGATGGTGGTGCAAAACTTCAAATCTGCATTGCAAGTATCCCTGGGGATGTCTGTTGTGATTTCAAATGATTGCCAAGTGACCTGTCATAATTTAAGGACTTCATGTATTCAATATATCTTGATTTCAGCAAAGCATATGACAAGGTACTCCAAAATATACTGCCTAACTAGTGTGTGCTAGATGGCATCATGATTAAATAAATACATAGCTGGATTGAAAATTGTGCTGAGAGAGAGTTAAAAAAAAATAGAGAAAGATCAAATGGATGTAACAAGGGTCAGTCCTGGGCCACCCTATTCATTAATGATTGGGATAAAGTGTTTGAAGGAATACTAAACAAAGCTGTATATGATACAACAGTTAGGAAACAAAAATCAATGCACAGGTATAGGTGGGGAATATCTGGCTTGAAAAAAAAAACTGGAATAGAAGTTGATTATCAATTCAATATAAGTCCTACTACTGCTACACAAAAGGCACATTTAATTCTAGACTGCACCAGCCAAAGTATAACTTTCAATTTACAGGAAGTAATCATTCCTTTACATTTTATCTGTCAGATCCTACTTCCAGAACCTTGCCCTACTGTAGGCTTTATGACTTAAAAAAGAATTCAGCGAAGTTCCACAAAGGATCAACAAAGATAGTTGCGGATTAGAAAGTAAACCTATGAAGTTTTATTTATACACCTCATATGATGTCAGATAAAAAGATGAGACTTATTCTTTCATTCCAGTGTGTAGGACATGACATGGTGGATTTAAGAAACAGATTCCAACTGAATGTTAGAAAAAAAATTCATAAGAGTTAGAACAGTTTGACAATGAAACCAATTATCCAGAGAGGATAGCAATAGTCAATGACAATAAAGACAGATTTTCTTTAGACATGACAAAGAAATGAAAGATGAAAAGCAAAAGAAAATATAACTAAAATTAAATAAAATCAACTTGATTAACCAAATTGAATCAGTGATTAGAATAGGATCAGATTTAATTCCCATAGATCTGCAAATGACTATTTCTAATATTTATACTATATTATAAAGGGGTAGAAAGTAAGTATTCCGCTATAAGAAAGGAACTGTGAAGTGACTTTATTTCATATGAACATCTCAAAGCTTGATTCACTAAGCATAAACATATTTAACAATAACCACTCCAAAATTATAATCATCTTAACCACCATCATAAACACAAGACGGAAGGGTAGAAGGGAACAGGAAAAAAATTACGGGGTGTGGTAATAGAGGCAGTTGAATTAAAATTACACAAAATTGCTCATCCAAGTACAAAGAGGATTCAAAACAAAATTGCTGAATATTTGCATAATAGTTGCTTTATATATAAAAAAAGTAGATGAACAAGACACTAATTATAAGGAGGGAGATATAACAGATGTCTTAACCTTTTATTTTTTGAAATCTTGTAAAGCTTTTCATGGTTTTGGAGGGGTAGATTACGATCTAAGTGTAACTAATGGCAAAGAATGAGTAGGGCGATGAGGAGTAGAAGCAGACAGAACACAGATCCATTAAAACCATTTGTTCTGTGTTAAAATTAATATTCCATTCTTTCATCAATCCTATATGAGGTCAAGAAGAAATATTGGCATCTCTTTATTAGCATCTTTTTCCATCCTACCACACGTTAATAATGGAATGAGTATTTCTGTTTTAAATTGCCAGTCTCTTACCTGTGTAGACCAATGAGACTATAGAGATGGAGAAGAGTTCTTCAACCTTCCATCTGTGAGCAAAATGAACCCTGCCATTCTCTCACTTTTAGCCAAAGATGAAATAACAGCTGCTCCTGGAGGGCTACTTTGGGGGTTGCCTTTCCCCCCCTCTAGTCTAGTGCCTTATAATGTGTGTGTGTGTGTGTCCTTTTAACTATTATTAACATTGATCAGATTTTATTAAACCAGACTGCTTTTTCCTTCTCAATTCTGATGTATTTTTGAATGACTGTCAGCACCGTGCTGATTTAATATGCCACCACACAACCACAATTCAGAGTTCAATTCTGCTTATCTTCATGCAAATCACTTCAACAATATACAATTGGAAAGAATATTGAGGAGCATCAGGAATAGTGCAAAAATCAACAGCAGTAGATATTATTCCAAAATCTAAAAGAATTATTTTTTTTCATGTTCCTATGAAAATGAAGGAAATATAATACATTAAACTCTCGGTAATAGTTTGCTTTTGTTGGAGAAGAAAATAACAGCTAAACTTGGATGCAGAAAATATAAGAACTGCTATCTCTATTTCTCAAGAAAACATATAAAGAAGATCTTGCATTGTTACATGTGATTTTGAATTCTTATTTAACAACACACAAGGACCTGCCAATAGTTCTGCCAATCTTGAAGAAAGTTTAAGAATTGTGTAGGCCAAATAGATCTGCTGAGAATCCTAGCCAGACAATGAGAAGCATGAAGCAAATAAAGGGACAGAAGCCTAAGAGACATGGAGAAACGAATGGAGATGGCAAACACAAGGAAGCAAATGAAGCAGTAAAATAGAGAAAACAGAGCCTTAAGAAAAGGCAGGCTGCATGAAGGCAACTGGGTATGGGAAAATGGAGTTAGCATTGGTCCCCATACAAAATGTTTTGTTTTTGGAGAGTGAGTCTACATGTGCTACTACTCTGTGGTGTGTTCAGTGTGATGATGGTAATTCTTTTAATGAAACTTCCATTATAACCTCCAAAAGATTGTTGCTCAATTCCTCTGTTTCTATCAAAATGTTAATAAATTCCTGGACACATCCACACACTTAACTTGGCAGCAAACATTAGTCATTTGCTACTGCCTTCTCTGGGCCAGAATCTTTTTTAAATTGGCTGGGATTTTTAAAGGCTATAGCTTTGGATTTCCTTGTGTTCTTTCTCCTATCCAAGTACTTATAGGGAGAGATAGCCAGTTGGGTAGGCCTGCTCTAAGCATTTGATTGACCCAGTTGAGTTCCAGAGGGAGCTTAGGGCTTTTCCTGAGGACTTGGTGAGCAGTTCAGCTGAAGCTCTAATTGCAGTCTGGACTAGGTGCATGATTGAGGCATTGGACCATATTGTCCCAGTGTGGCTTCTCCCCAGGTGCCCCTTGATTTTCTGAGCAGCTCTAGGACATGAAGATGCCATGGAAGGAAGATAAAGAGTAAAAGATAAAGATCTCCCAGTGGTTTTCAATACATTATTCTTTTGGGCCAGCTTCGGGAGCTTGGAATGGGTGAGGTTGTATTATAGTATCCAGTTTCAATCAATGTTGACAGGGGTCAGATGTCGCCCCTGCATTCTGCCACAAAATACCACTCTACATCTCCAATTCTTTAACTTCTATGTGAAGCCACTTGGCAAGGGGATCTGTCAGTTTGGGGTGAGATATCATCAATATACTGATGATATCCAATTATGCATCTTGACCCCAGGCCAACCAAGTAATGCTTTCAAAGCCCTAACCACAACCTGGAGACTGTGTAGGCCTGGATGGAGAGGAATAGACTTATTATGTTCAGTCCTAACAAACAAGATCAAGTGACTTTGTCTGACCCCTCTCCCCAAGTTCTGGGGATATAACATCTTTAGTTGTCATGGGGAATCCCCTTCTTATATCAGAATTTGGGATCCTATTGGACTCACAGCTCCTACTTGAAAAACAGGTGGTAGCTTTTTGTCAAGTGGTTCATTTGGTGCACTAGTTATGCCCATTCCTGAATTAGAAGGCTCTTCACATAGTCAGAAAGCAGAGGCATAAGCAGTAATAGATGTGTTGTGTATGGGCAAAGCCCTCGCTGATTTGCAAGCTATGCTTGCTTCTTCTGGGTACTATTCAAGGTGTTACCACCACCAAGCCATTCATGGCATAGAGCCTAGTTACCTGAGGATCATCTGTTTCCATACTTCTGCAAGCCCAATGAGGTCATTCAGAGTGGGCATGCTCTGGATCCTGTTGATTAAGCAATGTCACTTTGCAGTATTCAGGAAACATGGCATCTTGGTAATGAATGGTTGCTGCCCTCTGGAATAATATCCCACTGGAGACCACTACTATTCCTGCCTGATTTTTCACAATTTGTTAAAAACCTGATTGTTCCCCAGGCTTTGGGTTAAGATGCTTGAGCCCATTTGGTTTGGGATATTTATTTATTTTTTGGAGGGGGAAGTGTTATGGTTTGGATCTATTATCTTCTTTTTAATTCTCTTTTAATATTGAGGTGTCGGGCAGCCTCAAAATTACCCAGAGCATGCCCACTCAAAATTGAGAAATTAAATTGTTACTAATCCTTAATTTTGCCTAAATTCAACCAGGGTCAGCTAAGTGGTGCCACTTGTTGGGCCCTTTAAGAAAGGCAGGTTCAAACAACAGGCTGGAACTTCTTGCCTTACTGAAATAAATCATTGTCTTCCTGTATTAAATCCGGTAAACGTACAAACTTACACACACACTATATCTTACTATATTTACTATATATATAGTAAAACATTTATTGTGGCAAACTGGGAATTCTTTGAACCATAGGTTGCACAACAGGAGAAAGATATTCCAATGGGCAGATTTTTTAAAACATTTATTTTATGGTACCTGTAATTGATTCAGTGAAGAAACAACTCTATAATGCATAACTGAGTTGCCTTTGGAAAGAAGCAGTTCCAAATTGATGTGTAGCCAACATATTTTTGCTTGCATACTAAGTTTGAGAAACCTTGCAGAACACATCCCTTTAGACTTGACTATATAGTTAATGTAGCCACATGCAATTTAATTTTTGAAATGTGTTTAATTATATGTAGGTTATTGTTAGATTCAAAAGTGCCCTTTACCGAAAGCTCTAACACAAACTCTGAAACATAGTGTCATGCTAGAATTGACTGAATCAATTGCCTTGGTTTTTGAAGGTTGGCTCAGGGTCAGATCAGAAGTGATCAGGCAACAGCCCTTGCTGATGACAGATGTTCCTTCCTCTATAGGCAGCATCTGTCCTGCTGCCTGCCCTCTGAATTACACCCACCACCACACACACTTACACACTTGAGATCTGGCTTGCACTACCCTTGCTGGCCTTTCCAAGGCATGAAACACCTGGCTTTGCTTCTAATTGGGGGTTCTGGCAGTAGGGCTGACTTGTTTCAGAATTAAGTTGAATGTGTGATGTTGTGACTATAGAATAGAATAGAGCTGGAGCTGGCCTTCTAGTCCAGCCCCCTACTCAAGCAGGTGATCCTATACCATTTCAGACAAGTGACTGTCTAGTCTCTTCTTAAAAACCTCCAGTAATGAAGTACCCACAATTTCGGGAAGCAGCTGTTACACTGTGGAGGGGGGACATATATTTACCTAGTTAAAAAATAGATGGAAGCCTAGAATTGGAAGGAGCCTCCTACTTAATGATGTGCCTAGCCCTGCTTGAACTTCACAAACACTCGCCACTTTCCGTGTAATTGGCCCCATTGTTTCTCTTACTGGACTTTGCCTTCTTCTAACATAAATTCATTATTCTGCATCCTGTTGTTTTATAGCACATACAAACCCTCAAACAGGGAACCTGTACAACCAGCTTCTCTACTTTATTTTCAGTGCTCCATGATTCAGGAAAGGACTCATCCCAGTTCAAGGAAGGGAAGAAAGGTTTTTTGGGACAATGGAGCATAGGTATAGGAATAGAAGGGGAAGAAAGGAAACATTCCTGTCACTCCTTTTGAGACCAACATCAATCCCATTCCCTTCCCAGAGCTAATACACATATTGGAACCTTTGCCTCCTAGCCAACTTCATTGAACCTGAAAAAAAGGACCTCTAGTCCGACTCTCACAGATAGGCATCCCAGATAAGCAATTCTGTTTCACCTCAACCACCAAACATAATACACTTGGGACTGGTGACACTGCATAAATTCTTTCAAGTGAAAGATAAGCAAGAAAATTAGTTGGGGAGTATATTCTGTGAAAACTTTTCTCCCCTCTGCCTTCTCTCTTTACCTTGTAATTTGCAAATTACAAGGTAGATGCAAATCTTTCAAACAAAAATCAACAGGTTTATTACTTGAAATAAATACTAGTATATTTACACTTGTCCTTTCTAGCTCCTCTGATAATTCTGCATCATAATACCATGCCATTTAAGTTTTTATCACCAAGGTCATCAAATCAGTATACAGGATCTTGTTCACAGAACAATATTAATAAGAGGCTGCAAGTGTTTACCTTGCAATAAAGACAAGAATATATATTCTATCAAATGTAAAGCAGGAAGGAGGAAGAGGAAGACAATCAACTAGATATTTTGACATGCACAATATTTTTTCAGAGATGCAAAAAACATGAACATAAATCTCATCGGGAATAATTTCTAAACATTTTGCAAGTTACATTTGTCTGAATAAATCTTAGTCTTACAATCGCTTGTTATAAAAACTCAAAGGATGCTCTCATTTAAGTTTAAAGGAAATTATTTGCGAGAACTCATGCTTTGAGCACAAGGCAGCTGTTCTGTTTTCTCCATGGGAAAAACAGTCAATATTTCCCCATCTCATGGTATGCCTTTGCAACCTGATTAATGAACCAGGTACAAAGTGGTATTGACTGTTAATATCACTCTTATCACAAGCAAATTGGTATTATATCTCCCAGTAACCCCAACATTTTCCTTGAGAAGATAAAACAAGTGGGTAAGATAACACTGAGGCCTAGGTTATCACTTCTTTACTTTTTTCCCTAGGAAAAAAAATGCTTTCTTTCTCCATTTTGAAACAAAGCAAAATCCTTCTTTCTTTGTAAAGACAAAATCTCAGTAAAGGGGCCACTATTATTTTTCTAACTACCAATTTTATAATGGCCTGGAATCACTTGTTTTATTTTGAGTTTTAGTGTTATATTTTATTATAATAAGAGGGGAAAGCTTAATCTATGATAAAAATGGCTATACAAAAAAGTGCTATGACTTTTTTCAAACAATATTGTATTATAGAGAATTCTTACGGCAGATTTCAGAATAGATGACCAGCTGCAGGTTGATTTAAGATGCAGCTCTGATTCATGTTCCTTTTGCTAGAAACGATATCTGATCTCTGGCTCTTTTCTTGAGAATCCTGTTCATATAAGAAAATTTGAACTTCTGAAGTTTGAACTAGATTACAACCTTGACCTTGCTCTCAGAACCATGGATTGAATTTTGACTATTTTTCTGTATGCTTCAATTAAAAACAAACTCTCCAGGCAAGCTTCTGTTTTGTTGACATCTTTTACTTGCTGTTATCCCTTTAGCTTGACATAATAAATGGTAATCTCCATAGCAACTGTGTGAGTGTGTATGACTGAAATCTGCAGCAAAACATTAGAGCCCACAAACTTCCCAAAATTATTTTCTCTATTCCAGAAAGAAAGTTGATAATATAAGAAATACACTTTTTTGATCTTTCTGAATCTGTAGCAAGACGACATCTAGTTCCATAGGACTGTAAACCATCACCATAAATTTGATGTACTCAGATTTTAAATAAGACATAAAGGTTCATTAGTTAATCCATCTTTCAATTGTTGAACAGCAAATTCAGCTGTGCAAGCCAGTGCCAAGTGGCTCTTTTTCAAGTCACCAGGTGCAGCAGTTCTGAAATTTCTACATAGTTAAGAATAAATATATTGAGATAGCTAAAGGTGGCTTTAAAAAAGGATAAAGCAAATCCAGTTTTTCAGAAATTGGAGCTTGCAAACTTAATTCCACTGGTTGATAAAATAGATAATAATCTCTTCAAGATCAAAGTGGCCTTAGTTTAGAGCTCCTTAACAGTTGCTATGTAGATAACAATCTTCCATATTTCTCACAATGCCAGGAAATCCTGCAGGAGAAAGTCTATCACCTTTTGATAAGGGGTGGGGGTGGGGAATGGGGATAGTTAAGAATCTAAATGAAAATTTATAGAAAGTATAAGAAATATAGCACTTGTAAAGGTTGTCAAATTGTGAGATATTGGACTTAATTTTACTTGCCAAAATCCTTGGTCACAACAAATCAGCAAAACTCCATGCACTTTGTATAGCATCAAAATGTTGCATGTTGTTGCTAAAAAATGATAGTCTCGCACTATACCTTGTTACGACCTCTGATCAATACAAAGGCAGATTTCATTAATATCTTTCTTTTTCTATATGCTGTATGATTTAATGCATTTTAAAATACTATCCTCCCACATTTTCTCTAGTTCAACATTCACACCTTTTAGCATTGTGTGTGTGTATCGGGAGCCATGCATCAGGTGCAATAAGCTGATCCACTGAAATTCAAAGAATATTCAGAAATTTGTCTAAGCCCTTTAAATAAGAAGTGGTACAGTTCCAATTAATTCAGTTGACTCAGAGCATAAGCAGTAGCATGTGATATCATCCACAGAATTTTCTTTCAGAAGAATATCAAGGGCAAAGGAAAATTTTCACCGAAATAATGACTATGGATTTTTGATAACATACTCCAGGCCTGCATAACATAACATTTGTTTTGCCAAGTGCCTCCAATGCCTCCAGGCCTCTCAACACAGACAGCTTAATTGCTGTATTGCCAAACAGCTTATTGGTGTGCCAGCTATTTTTGCAATTATTTCTTCAGAATTTATAAAAACAACAAATCTTTTAAAAATCATTTTCCTTGTCCATTGTCCTAACAACCCTTAAAGACTCCTTCAGTGTATCTGTCTTAAGTCCTAGTTACAAGAATCATCCCTGGCTTTCTTAGAACAAAGTCAGGTTAATTTTTAAATTTATTTGCAGTAAAAATATATATGTTTTTTCAGTAATATTCATATATTCTCTGAAATGGTGCCATAATCCACAGTGATAATAAGAAATTTTCTCTATAACTGTCTTGACTCCTGGAACACTGTCTCCCCAGAGATCTTTGGATCAAATTTTGCTGATACTTCCACAATTAATGAAATAATTTAAAGAGATATTGCCCTGAGGCAGCTTTCTTCTTCATCACTTTCACATACTTTAGCTATAGCAAATGCTTTATTCAATTTCCCATTTTGTGTTGCAGATATTTATCAAAAATGTTTTCTGATATTTGTTTTCTCCACTAGATCTCCTTTGTTTCTAGGTCTTCATACTCATGTGATTTGGTTAATTTCCTAAGTGCATTTATAGGTTATTTATAAATTACCTGATTATATTCTACATCCAAATTTAAATCTGTCTATGAGAACATTTCTTTTTGGAATGAAATATTTACATTTTTACCAAAAGCAGCTTTCACCTTTTAATCCAAGTAAATTGGAAAAAACTTATTGTACTGAAATTTTAAGAGATACAGCACCCTTTTTCCTTGTCCAGTTTGATAGCAATTTAGAATATGAAAGCATATTCTACCAGAGAGATCTTATACTCCATATAGAGATCATAAGCACTAATATTTGGCAGCTGAAGAACAGCAAAATGATGCTGTTTATTTCATCTTCCATCATTATTATCAATATTAGTTGTTTTAATCTTTCTTGGAGAGTTCTGAACACAGATTCCAGAGCTAAGTTGGAACTTAGAACCCCTAATTACATAAATTTTAGGATAGCACTTTCATAGATCTGCATTTAATCTATCTCTATTTAAATTATTATAGTAGAGGTTGTCCTTATTACCACAATAGAGGCCAACATTTCTGTTGCTAAATGAGACTATTGTTAAGTGAGTTTTGTCCCATTTTACGACCTTTCTTGCTATAGTTGTTAAGTGGATCACTGCAGTTGTTAAGTTAGTAACACACTTGTTAAGTGAATTTGGCTTCCCCAATGACTTTGCTTAACAGGTCACAAAAGGTGATCACATGACCCTGGGGTACTGCAACCATCATAAATAGGAGTCAGTTGTCAAGTGGACAAATTTTGATCATGTGAGCATTGGGATGCTGCATCAGTTGTAAGTGTGAAAAATGGTCATAATTAACTTTTTCAGTGCCATTGTAACTTTGAATGGTCACTAAATGACCTGTAGTACATTGAGGACCACCTGTATTGCACTACACATTGCTGCATTGTTTAAAATTTAATATAGGCATGGACTGCAGGTTTTCTTATTCAGGCAGATTGAGTTGTCTGTCTTTTTCGTTTACTTGCTTCCTGCTTGATACATGATCTAGCAGTGGCTCTCTATGTGGTTACACATAGTTTTTGATTAGAACACACCTGCCTTTCAAATCTGAATCAACCAAAATAAAGTAATATAGTACCTTGAAAAAATAATTCAGGAAGGATTCTTTGAAGCACAGTGGAGCTTAAACATAGCACTTGTCTGAAACCCTTTAAAGTAGTTGTACTTTTTCTCATCATGTAGCACAGTGGCCCCTGACCTTTTGAGCACTAGGGAGAGAGGTTTTTCCAAGGACCAGAGGGGTCATGGTTTCACATGCTGCCTTCATCCCAAGAATAGGGCTTCACTTGTTTGAGTGGCCCAGTTTCTGGCATGCTGCAGACTGGTGCTGGTCCACGGACTGGGGATTGGGGACCCTTGATGTAGCTGATACATAAAGTTAGAAAAAGTCTTGAATGAAATAGTTGCAGATATTGCTTCTTTTGTGCTCCCATATACTTGATGGACCTTTTCAGAATTATTTCCAAAGTAAATTCAAACATTTTAAGCTAGCCAGTTACATTTGGCTATATAATTGTGCAATTAGCAGAAATTTCATCCCTTCTGTTACTCCCTGTGCCAACAATTCTTAAATGGATAGGGAAGGTGTGCTGTGGAATTCTATTTTCAGCTAGATGCCACTGCAGTTGTCATAGCATTCGGAATCCCGCTTGCACAATGTTCCCCATCATGTGCAAGTTTCTATCTAATTTTCTCTTGGATTTTAAATGCAGATTTATATTTCTCAAATATTATTTGAAGTAAAATATCATTTTACTGCAACTCAATACTATCACAGGTTAAAACTGACAAAAATCATATCAAAGATTGTTAAGTTAATTTAACATGGCATACTAGTATTCAAAAAACTATGACGTAAAGTATTTGCTGAAGTGGTCTAGTATAAGTATCAGCTGATGCTTTTCAAAAGCTGAAATGGCTTCTTATGAGTTTTCCTCTTATATTCTTCCTAATATGATATTTATTTTATGATTCATACCTCACATCTAATACATGTTGATGAACATATAACTTATAACCTCTTGTTTCCTAAATTACAAATACAATTGCTATGTTTTTTCTGAGATATGCAGATGGTCCTTGACTTACAATCCTCTGTTTAGTGACCATTCAAAGTCAACTGTGGCAAGAAAGGTCATAAAATGGGGCAAAATTCACATAACAACTGTCTTGCTTAACAATGGAAATTTTGGTCAATTGTGATTGTAAGCTGAGGTTGACTTGTATATAGCTAAAGTGCAGCTATCAGCATCTGAAATATTTTGTTTAAAAACTTTTCTACCTTCTTTAACAAAGGATTTATGACTCAAAAATGGACTTTCCTGGCTCTAAGTATTATTGGTAATAGCATCCCTGGATGCTAGCATCAGAGGTAAGAGAAGATAGCTTTCAGTGGTTGTTTCTCTTCTATCTCAGTCTTTTTTAATTATCTGGCCTGCTTTTTTTTTTTTTTTTTGCAGATTTTCTATATTGTGAGTTAACCAAATTATGTAAATAGTTTTTCCTATGTATAATGATCTATAAGAATGTCCTTGAGGAGGAGGAGAAGGAGGAGGAGGAGGACAGATCACAGACTGGACTAGGCAACTGTCAGATAAGCAGTAACTTAGTCCACAGAAGCAATGAGGGTGTGGCAAAAAGTCTCAAAAGGGACCCTCCCTAGTTTCTTGGATGGTTAAGGTAAAGATTGAGAGGTAACATTTTCAGTTTTTCAATTTTCAGATTCTGTTACTACAATCTTAAAATAAAGATAGTATTAGTACTGATGGTTGGTGCTTCTTGTCTGGACTTTCTTGAAAAGCTGCCATTGTCACAGGGAATTTCATTGAGGTTCTTTTCTAAAACCAAGGAGTACATAGAACATTAAGGAATTTCTTTTTTGCACTCTGAAAATCAGGATGGCTGAAGATAGTTTTATGGTTAATATTTTTGCAAGGAGAGGGTTGTTATTTAAAAAAAAATGATGAATAGAAAAGCATTGTTAAATATTCCTGAAAATTGTGGATTCAGTTTTGGATGACATTTAACTAAATCAGAGCGCTGGGAACATTTCGTCTATTTCATTTTCATTTATCATTATATAGGGCCTGTAAATACAGAAGTACATATTACATGAAATAGGATGTGATAGGATTCTCCTCCTGCTGGGGATTCTGTTTGTTCATTTGTTCAGCATGAGAATAGATTTGACAGGTGTCCAAAGTTCAGGCTGTTTTTACATAATGATGAAGAATGAGGAATCATATTTCCTAAGACCTTTCTTCTGCCTGTACATTAGCACTTGATCTAATTCACAATGGCAAAAATCTGTCTGATGTCCTTAACCTAATCTGTCTAAACCTCTAAATTTTTAAACTCTTGGCTCTTCAGCACACTGAAACTGGGATGATTAATTGCACACTGTTCTTTTTTTATGGCTTCTATCTTTGGCTCCTGACTTCCAAGTCACTTAACTCAGAGGTATTATCATTCTATCATAGTCCATCAGATAAAGAGTAATCTAACTCTTCAGGAGTTTTTTTGGGGGGGGAGAGTTTTTTTTTCCTCCAGCAAATAATGATTTAAAAATTATTTAGCTGGAAACACAAACATACCCATTTGTACAAAAGAACTAATGGACACATATAGATCTGTCATCAAGAGTCAAAACAAGGGCAAAACAATATTTCAATCTCCCAGGATATTCTATAGCAGACTTTAAAGTGACTGTTTTGGAAAAAATAAGATTTTAACAGCACCACTGAGTGAGAGACAGCTGCACTCTCATAAATCAAATGGTTTTAGGCAATCTCAGAAAGTCTCAACAAATAGAATTCTATGTTCAATAATATTTAACTACATTACAGTTATTAATTGATAAGGTATTCCTAATATGTTTCTCATACAACTTGCATCTGCCCAGGTGTCCAAAGTTCAGGCTGTTTTTACATAATGATAAAAAATGAGGAATCAGATTTCCTAAGACCTTTCTGCTGCCTGTGCATTAGCACTTGATCCTCCCCTCCTATTCTCATCCCATTTTAAATCCCACTTCCATTCAGCCATTTATGCATATGATGAAATGAGGTGCAGCTGATGAAAACCTTTTAATAAGATTTGTTAGTTGGAAGAATGGTTACAAAATTCTTTTTTTTTTTCCCATTGGGCTCTACTTCTTCAACATATTTTCATTGCCTTCAGTATCTGGAACAGCTTGCCCTCAGAAGCTGTGGCAGCGCCATCACTTGAGATTTTCAAGAAGAGATTGGATTCCCGTCTGTCAGAAATAGCGTAGGGTCTCCTGCTTGGGCAGGGGGTTGGACTAGTTGACCTACAAGGTCCCTTCTAACTCTGATTATCTGTTATCTATTATCTAGCCAGCTCTGCTTCAGTAAAGCATGTGTCGATTGACTGTTAATCTTCAATCATCAAAAAACTCCTACATATAACTGAAGAAAATAATTAATTATTAATACGGATCCCAAAAAACATTTATTTAGTAACAGCCTGGCAAATCCATTACCATTTAGAAACTGAAATGCCAAAATGTCTATTCTGAATGGCCAAAAAAGCTAGAAGAATGAAGAGAAATCTCTTGAATAATAGTAAGTTCTTTGATACAGACTATTAATCCCTTACAGTATTAAAAAGTATTGCTATTAATTGCACAGTTCTAGATAACAAATATTGCTTTAAAACTCAGTGCTTCTTTCTTTCTTTCTTTCTTTCTTTCTTTCATTATTTACAAAAGAGGAACCTTGTTGTTTGATAATAGCTCTAATTTTATTTAATATTAATATTTTACTTTTATTGTTTTTTAAAAGACAAATGCTGAGTTTGCGGGGAATAAACAAGAAAAATTTAGCTTCAGCCTACAGAGTAATTTTAAGAATCAGAATTACTGAAAAATATAAGCAAACCTGCAGTATATTGGAGAAAACGATCTCTGACATTATGATGTGAGAGTGAGTATGCTGACTCTTACTTCCTTAGGAGACTGGATGCATATCAGTTATAAGGTAAGATAAGGTGAGGTGAGATGAGATGAGGTAAGATAACTTTTATTATCATTTTTTTTTACTGTGAGTACATTGGCCCACAAATGAAATTCTGTTGCCTGCTGTCAAGAGAAAAGTGTATATCTACCCAAACACAGATATAACACACATATACACATGCTATATACATACATAAATATATACCTGCATCATATATTACATACATACATACATACATACATACATACATACATACATACATACATACATACATACATCACTGTCCATTTTGAATAGGTAGAGGAAAGAGGAAACTTGTGAGTTCACAAGGTTGATGCTATATGGAACAAAACTGTGACTGAAGGGGAGGTACATGCATCTCTTCCCCAGCTCCACCTCTACCTTTGAACAGATCTGAATATTTCAGGTAAAACAAACAATGATCTTCCATAAATCTGGAAAGGGAACAGTCCCCATATGGAAATACAAGGTATAAGATGCTTTGAAGGGAAGGATTGAAGATCCGACAGGCACAGGTTTTGTACTTTTGTGCAGAATGAAACCATGGTCTATTCCTATGCAAACATTGCTTTAGCTTTAGCAAAATTCAGCCTCAAGTTCTGCCAAGTTTAGAAGCAAAGTACACTGTATTTTTTATTTTGGAAAAGCTGTTTTAGAAACAGTTTTAAAATAGAAATTTGTTTAAAAAGTTTATTTACTGTTTGGGATTCAGCAAGAGGATGAGTCTACAATTTAAATCAGGAGTAGACCTTCATAAATGACAAATAGAATGGGTTTGACTTGCCTCCCAGTTTCTGGTTTTTATAAGTTGATTGCTCCAAGGAGTTAGTACATGACACCTTTTCTCCACCAATTTCAAGAGTGGGTATCCTCAAGTAAACAAGACTGTTTGTTCCCCTCAGGAACTCATACACTGCAGTGTCTATGTATTGAATGATAACTGACAAATCTTCCTTTTCTGAACTGATCCTCAATAAGGATCAGATTTTTCATAGTGCTTCCAGAAAATATATAAGGACAAAGTACTATATTCCTAGGAAAAAGGAGTGCTACAGCAGGAAGCCATTTCTACTGCATTTTGACACAACAAAATGGGCTTTCTCTTCTGCATGACACTGTATTATGTATAAATAAATTATGTGTTGCTTTTTAAAATAAAAATTATGCCTACTAATAATGGAAGAATTAAACTTAATTGTCCTGGCTATACCTATTCCAGAACTTCCAGTATGATGAAAAAAGGAACCATTGGCTGATTGTATTCATTACCATGTTTTTATGTTTTTTTTAGTATTTATTTGATTTGTCAATCGCTTACAAGATACAGGTATAAGAATAAACATAGTTTTGAATACATGAGATAGATACTTATAAGAAAAATAAAAAGAAACAATAGGACAGTGACGGTAGGCACAATTGGTGCACTTATGCACGCCCCCTATAGGCCTCTTAGGAAGGGGGTGAGGTCAATAGTAGACAGTCTAAGGTTAAAGTTTTTGGGGTTTGGGGAAGAACCCACAGAGTCAGGTAGAGTATTCCAAACATTGACCACTCTGTTGCTGAAGTCGTATTTTCAGCAGTCAAGTTTGGTGCGATTAACCTTGAGTTTGTATCTATTGTGTGCTCTTGTATTGTTATCATTGAAGCTGAAGTATTCATTTGCAGGTAGGACATTGCAATGTATGATTTGATATACTATATTTAGATTGGACCAGAAGCGGCGTAGTTCTAGTTTTTCTAGGTCTAGAGTTTCAAGTCTGGTGGCATAAGATATTCTGCAATTGGTAGAGGAGCGGAGAACTCTTCTTGTGAAATATTTCTGGACTTTCTCAACTGTGTTAATATCAGATACATGATGTGGGTTCCAGACTGATGAGCTGTATTCAAGTATAGGTCTAGCAAATGTTTTGTATGCTCTACTTAGTAGTATGATATTACCAGAGAAGAACTACGTAGGATTAGATTAACAACTCTTAATGCCTTTTTGGCTATGTAGTTACAGTGGGCTCTAGCACTTAGATCATTAGAGATGAGTACTCCAAGGTCCTTGACAAAGTTTGGATCCTCAACAAGGTCTTGACTATTTAGCTTATATTTTATTTTCTGATTTTTTTTTTGCCAATATGTAAGACAGAGCATTTATTTGTTGAGATTTGAAGTTGCCATTTGATTGACCATTCTGATATATAGTCAAGGTCTTTTTGAAGGGTAGCAGTATTGTCTGTGGTGTTGAATAGCTTTACATCATCAGCGAAGAGAACGCAGTTGCTCTTAATGTGATCACAGAGGTCATTTATGTAGAGTATGAAGAGAGTTGGTCCTAAAACACTGCCTTGGGGGACACCACTGTTGACAGGTACAGAATTTGATAGGACGCTCCCAATTTTGACCATTTGTTGTCTGTTTGACAGGAATGCTTCTATCCAGTTATGTAGGTATCTAGAGATACCATAAGATTTTAGTTTTAGAAGTAGTTTGTCATGCACCACTGAATCAAAGGCTTTACAGAAGTCTATGTAGATTGAGTCTATTGCTTTGCCATGATCGAGTTGTGTAGTCCATATGTTTTTGCAGTGTTAAGAGTTGCAGATTACAAGATAGTTTTTTTCTGAAACCAAATTGTTTATTAGAGAGTAGGTTGTTTGTCTCTAAGTGGAGGATGATGGATAATAATAATAATAATAATAATAATAATAATAATAATAATAATAATAATAATAATAATAATAATAATAATGTGTGAGATTTCTTTCCAGAGATATTAGAGAGCCAGATGTGGAAGAAACCAAGAAGTTGACTTGGATTTTACTTGTAAAACCAATCCAATTTACAGGCTTTGTTATCAGGAAATAAGTGAATATAGGAGAATTATTTTAAATCATATCTCCAAACCTTCAGTTTAACTTTCTGCTAGCAAACTTAGCAGCAGTGTCTTCTATTATTAGCTTCTGGCCCAATATTGGCTAACCAGATCAGTCAAACTGTCCTCATATCAATGAGCTTGGGGACTCCCAAAGAAGTCTATGCATGCAGAGTTATGCTTGCAGCCCCTAATTATTTTCAGAGAGATAATGAAACATTTAAGTGTATAGAGGAATAAAATCACTAGGGAATATCAGGGCTGTAGGCTAGACTGGGAATTCAAAACTGCCCAGAAAGAAAGGAATGACAAATTATTTCTGTAACACTGCCAAGGAAACAGCATGGATGTGTCAGGAATCAAGCTTTCATCCAGGGGTGTTTCTTATCTTTATCTACTGCAAGGACAACTGGATAGAGGGGCTTAATTTTTCTGTTTTATATAATATTCAAAATAATTTATTTTACATTCTAATCATGAATGTACTCCACTAAGGACAGTTGACACTCTGATGATAGATCATAAACAATATTCGACTAACTACTTTCAAATGAAATGATCTACTCTGTATTAAAACAAATCAGAAGGGTTGAGCATAGCATAAGTGTTAACATTTCTTTGAAGAGCTATTTTTTTTCTGAAGCAAGAATCAGTTAAGAGCTTCAGACTATTAGGTTTAATTTGTAGGCTAGAACTTGGCTGAAGCTTTCCAGAATCTCACATAGCATTCTCAGGTCTGAATGTTTCTTGTTACATCAGAACTAAAGCCTGTTCCCTCTGCTGATAGCATCTAATAACCTGCTTATAACCAACCTCTTGCTTTAAAATCCTCTTCCCACATTTTCCACAGTTATACTAAACTTGTTTTAAATTTCCTACACAGCTCTATGGGCAGTTGTCTACTTATGTTCTCTGCACTCCTGACTGAGTGCAAATTCAAACCTTTTGGGTAAATTCAGAAAAAAACTATCCTGTAATCTGCAACTCTTACACTGCAGAAACATATGGACTACACAACTCGATCAGGGCAAAGCAATAGACGCAATCTACATAGACTTCTGTAAAGCCTTTGATTCAGTGGTACATGACAAACTACTCCTAAAACTAAAATCTTATGGTATCTCTGGACACCTGCATAACTGGATAGAAGCATTCCTGTGAAACAGGCAACAAATGGTCAAAATTGGGAGCATCCTATCAAATTCTGTATCTGTCAACAGTGGTGTCCCCCAGGGCAGTGTTCTAGGGCCAACTCTCTTCATACTCTACATAAATGATCTCTGTGATCATATTAAGAGCAACTGCGTTCTCTTTGCTGATGATGTAAAGCTATTCAACACCACAGACAATACTGCTACCCTTCAAAAAGACCTTTACTATATATCAGAATGGTCAAACAAATGGCAACTTCAAATATCAACAAATAAATGCTCTGCCTTACATATTGGCAAAAAAAAATCAGAAAATAAAATACAAGCTGAATACTTAAGACCTTGTTGATGAGCCAAACTCTGTCAAGGACCTTGGAGTTCTCATCTCTCATGATCTAAGTGCTAGAGCCCACTGTAACTACATAGCCAAGAAGGCATTAAGAGTTGTTAACCTAATCCTACGTAGCTTTTTCTCTGGTAATATCACACTACTAACTAGAGCATACAAAACATTTGCTAGACCTATACTTGAATACAGCTGATCAGTCTGGAACCCGCATTACACAGTTGAAAAAGTCCAGAAATATTTCACAAGAAGAGTTCTCCACTCCTCTACTCGTTGCAGAATACCCTATGCCACCAGACTTGAAATTTTTGACCTAGAAAACCTAGAACTACGCCGCCTTCGGTCCGATCTAAGTATAGTATATAAAATCATACATTGCAATGTCCTACCTGTAATGAATACTTCAGCTTCAACCATAACAATACAAGAGCAAACATACAAGCTCAAGGTTAATCGCACCAAACTTGACTGCAGAAAATACGACTTCAGCAACAGAGTGGTCAATGTTTGGAATACTCTACCTGACTCTGTGGTTTCTTCCCCAAACCCCAAAAACGTTAACCTTAGTTACTTACTATTAGTTGTCTACTATTGACCTCACCCCTTTCCTAAGAGGTCTGTAGGGGGCGTGCATAAGTGCACCAATGTGCCTACCGTCCTTGTCCTATTGTTTCTTTTTTTTTCTTATTCGTACCCATTTCATGTATTCATAACTATGTTTATACTTATACCTGTTATCTCATAATCGCTTGACAAAATAAAATAAAATAAACTCTCCACTTGCCCATATCTCTCTATTTATTTCCCTTTGGCCCCCTGCTGATCTAGCTTCTTGCTTCCTCTGCTAACTAAGCATGCTGCTACCACATGAGGCTTTCTTCCCAAGATCATGCACAGCAGTTGTCTTGAGAAACCTAAGGACGATGTCCTCACATGGCCAGAAACTGCCTCGCAGGCACACATTGTAGGAGTAATGGGAGCAAGAAAATGGCAAAGGGTAGCTGCAGGTCAACCGGAGCTTTCTGAGGCAGCTAGGGCTTTGTACTGTACTGCTGGAGCTTCCTGGGAGGGCTGGAACTGATTTGGGCAGTTGCAGGTTCACACTGCACTGTAGTTCAGGGGCTTCTTGTAGCCCCAGAGCTACAGCATGCCCCAAAGTCCCTGAATCATAGTGTAGCAAGCAGCTCCAGAGTTGCATGGTTCCGGGGCTTTTTGCTGTCCTCAAGAGAGAATGTGTGAGGATGGCGGTAACAGCAAAAATGAGCAGGAACAGGCAGTTTGAGGGGGTTTCCCTTACTAAGGCCTGGGGCTGAGAAGGACCAAGTGCAGAATTGGGTATTGGATTGGGTAGATCCTCGGCTAATGACTTGTGGAATTCAGTTAACAATGGCAAAGGAGAATGCCAGGACTGTTGTTGCTAAGTAAGTGGACATGGGTCAAGTGATTATGGTTGCACATTACAACCACATCCATTAATGATGGAAATTCAGGTCCCACTTGTGGTTGTAAGTCAAGGGCTATTAGTATTACTTTCCACCAGAAGTGATATTCAGCAGGTTCTGACCAGTTCTGGAGAACTGGTAGCAGAAATTTTGAGTAGTTCGGAGAACTGGCAAATACCACCTCGGACTGGAGATTTTACAGTATCCTTCCCATGCCATGCCCACCAAGCCACGCCCACAGAATCGGTAGTAAAAAAAATTGAATCCCACCACTGCCTTCCACATATGCAGATATATTTTATGGTTATAATATTCTTTGGTTTAGGCCCCAATGTGATTCAGCAGACACAATAGTGGATCAAGGATAAGTACAATTAAAAGTCCACAAATTAGTTTTAATGGATATGCAATCCTAACAGAGTAGTAAAATATCTAATACCATTACATATACATGTAAAGAAGTGACTATGGTGATGGTATTGTAAGTACTTGCGTTTCAATTTATCATGTTCATTTTTTATCACATTCCTTAAATTGCAGAAACATCACCATACAAATAATTGAATAGACAAATCTCCAGGTTCTCTCAATATTAGAAAACTTTTCTCAGGACTGTTCTCCTTCTTCCTAAGTTAGAAGTGTAATCTCTCGCTATTAATTGCATTTTGATCATTTCCCTAAATAATTACAATAAAGCAAGTAAAAGTAGCTAAAGAAAATCTATAAGAAATCCCAGCTCCTTCTAAACTCACATTTTCAAAACAAGTCAGGTTCTTCATAAAAAAAACTATTACATTTAGAGCAGCAGAAATGTGCTTATAACAGGTTTTGTTCTTGCAATCTAATTATCAAGACATATCTCTTTAACAATTTTTGCAAGGCTCCAGCTTCAAATCTCAGCTGAGTATTTTTGTAAAGTCTCTTTTCTTTAAAGAACAGTTAAGATAAAAAGTTGTTAGACAGCTGAGCTCTGTGATTTTCTCTGTTCAAAGTATGGCTGAGATAGTTTCTTCTCTAAAGTAGAGTAACAAATGATGCCTCAAAGTCAATATACATTGTACTCAAGGCTATTCAAGTTACTTTTAACTGGGGAGGGGGGGGAGAAAACCCACATAAGGTTTCTTGGCAATAGAGATACATACAGTAGGAGCCAATTAAATTATCCAGATTCTCAGCCATTAAACTGAGGCCACCTAACTCAAGAGTAAAAATAAATCTAGTTCAGGGAACTTTGGGACTTTATGGGTTTCAATCCCATAAAATTCTAATAAGATTTCTATTGTTTAAGCAAAAGAAAGATGAATGAAAACAAAAAGAACTCGGATAGGGGGAAAAGAAACCCTCCCATACTACCACCTCTTACAATATAGTACAACACAGTGTCAACAGTAGAGACCTTCAAATTTCTAGGTTCTACTATATCACATGACCTAAAATGGACACCTAACATCAAAAACATCATCAAAAATGCACAACAAAGAATGTTCTTTCTGTACCAATTCAGAAAGCTCAAACTGCCCAAGGAGCTGCTGATACAGTTCTACAGAGGAATTATTGAGTCTATCATCTGCACCTCGATAACTGTCTGGTTTGGTTCTGCAACCCAACAGGACAGACACAGACTTCAGAGGATAATTAGGACTGCAGAAAAAACAATTACTACCCACCTGCCTTCAATCGAGGACCTGCATACTGCAGGAGTCAAGAAGAGGGCTGTGAAAATATTTACAGACCCCTCACATCGCAGACATAAACTGTTTCAACCCCTTCCCTCAAAACGACGCTATAGAGCAGGGGTCCCCAACCGCCGGTCCGCGGACGGCAGGCCGCAGAACAAGCCTTACCGGCCGCTGGTTGCTGGGCGCCGCCATCTTTTTGGTAAAAAGCGCTTCTGGTGAGCTTTTCCGGGTAGAAAGCTCACGGAAGTGCTGTTTCGTCATAAAAGATGGCGGCGCCAACGCTTCGTGAGCTTTTCCGGGTAGAAAGCCATTTCTACCCGAAAAAGCTCACCAGAAGCGCTAAGCCGCTCTTTTTTATGACGAACAGCGCCCGTGACGTCACCGAAGCGCTTTTTCGTCATAAAAGATGGCGGCGCCCAGTTGACTGCTGTACCGGGCATGCGCCAGCTGATGTCGGAACCGGGCGCGGCGTCGAAAAGGTTGGGGATCCCTGCTATAGAGCACTTGCACACCAGAACAACTAGACACAAGAACAGTTTTTTCCCGAAAGCCATCACACTGCTAAACAAATAATTCCAACAACACTGTTCAACTATTTACAAAGTGTACACTACTATTACTGTTAATCTTCTCATCACTCCTTATCATCCATCCACTCCCACTTGTGACTGTAGGACTGTAACTTTGTCGCTTGTATCCTTACGATTTATAGTGACTGTTTCCTAGTATGATTTGATTGTTGATTGTACCCTATGACTATCATTAAGTGTTGTACCTTATGATTCTTGATTCTTAACGAATGTACTCTTTTCTGAGAGTATTTACACCAAGACAAATTCCTTGTGTGTCCAATCACACTTGGCCAATAAAGTATTCTATTCTATTCTATTCTATTCTATTCTATTCTATTCTATTCTATTCTATTCTATTCTATTCTATTCTTAGCCACCATTCAAACCTTGGGATTTTCTTTGCTATTCACTTCACTGTTTCCTGTTGTGATCAATATAGGAAGGAGCTGCCACATCATCTAGTTACAAGGTGCATTATGTCATTATAGTCATTATGAGTACATTAGAAAATGTTCAAGGACTCTGAAATGACAGCTGAGTTACAGAATTGCTGTGGCCTATTCTCCTCTAGCAGTGCAACATTTAAGGGCCCATCTGATAACAAAAAGCACTCCTTGCTCTCCTTTTCTTTTTGCTATCATTCAGAGAGTGAAGAGAAAGCCAAGCTCCTAGTGCTAATCACTTGGTCTTCCACAGAAAGCAGGCATTCCACTTGCATATTTTTTGTACTATCACTCTAATGGGTTATGCTAAAATAGTTATGAGTTTATGCATGAGTCAGAATAAAACAGTCACCATATCATATGACATCTTATTCCCCCCACATACCATCAAAAGGCAACAGCTGAGGTCAAAATCTTTGCAGTAAAAAGAAAATGGAGCTTTAAATTTGAGACTAGTAACTATCCAAAATGCATAAGCCAAAGATCTTTTAAAAGGAGCCAAGAGCCATTTTTACCCCCAAAAGCTAGCTCAAGGGACAACATGGCAGTGATATAGGGTTCATTTTGTCATTTTGTGGGAGAGGTCTGTTTGTATGATTATAATCAATCAAATAGGTGCCTATCTTTACCTCTAAAGAAAAGGTTGTATCAAACACTGGCTTGAACAGCCTTGATTGAGTATGCAACTTTATCACAGAAGAGCTATTGCACAGAGATACACCCATGATCCTTCCTTTGCTCTCATCAACATAGGCAAAAAAAATTTCAAGAAGACAACCCTTCAGGAAAACAGGTTCTGGCTTATTTATGATTTTGAGGCATATTAGCATGCTGAACCGCATTCAGAAACAAGTCACTTGAAGTCTATTTCCATCATCCAGTCTCAATTAGCAATGTGTGTCCAAAAGGAGACCATACTCATCATGGTAATCAAAACTAGAAGTCATCAGAAGGCAGAAAATAGCAGCTGGGCTACTCTTTCTAGAAGGAAGTAGAATTGCTGAAGCAAAGAATGGTCAGCAGCATGGAATCTTATTCCATGGCAAAACAGGCAAATATCACGAAGTTAACTTTCTTAAGCATATATTTAGTAAATGTACTTTACTAAAGTCCAAAAAATCTCCTAATGAAATACTGGAAGAACATCACAGAGATATCTATTTTATGAAACACATGAACTTCATTGTTCTCCAAAATAAAATTCCAGGAAGCCCAATGCAACTTGCTGATTATATTCATTCCAGCAAGCCTATTTGCTGCTTAGTTTTTGTGGGCTTTCCTTTTTCCCCCCCATCATTTTCTTTTCCAATGGTATCGTTTATAATTCATATTGAATGTACTGGATGTGCTTGTTTTCAACTGTTTCATTTATAAATCACATTAATAACTCAGTTTATAAACTGAATGTGTGTGTGTGTGTGTAAACAGTAAGATTTAATAATGGGTCTTGCTACTCAAGTTTGAAGAAATATCTTAACAGAATTGAGCAGAGTTATGATTCAGATATTCTTCTGAACAGTGATTCAGTTGAACCTCTGGATCAAATCAACTTTCTGAATCAGATCAGTGATTTGAGGTGAATCAAATCAATTCAAATCAATTGTGCAAAAGCCTCAAAAAACTGATTCAGAAAACTGAATCAAATAAATCTGAATTGTTCAATCTCCCCACACCAAATCTAACCATCCTTACTATCTAATAAATGTTGATTGTTATTATCATTTCTAAGCCATTCAAAGTTTCCATCCATGATTAATACATGTTTTTTTCTGTGTGAAAAACTGTCAAATTTTGAAATTACAAATTAGCTTAAAGAAGCTGTGATTTTTTTTCCAGCAAACTTGGTGGAAAATATATTAATTATCCATTTCTTGCATTTTTTTATTTTCTGCCAGCAGGCAAATACATTTTTAGTTTGACTACTATTTTAGTTGTATTTTAAATTTACTCTTCTTGAACACAACCTATTTCTTGGTAAACTAAAAAAATGTGGGCTAGAAGTGGCTGACAAACTATACTCAACAAGTAGTCCTTAATGGTACTACATGTTCAAAGAGGAAAGTAAGCAGTGGGGTAGCACAAGGTTCCATCTTAGACCCAGTACTATTCAATATCTTCATAAATAACTTAGATGAGGGAATAGAAGGGAAACTCATCAAATTTGCAGATGACACCAAGCTGGCAGGAACATCCAAAATCCCAGACAACAAGCTCAGGATCCAAAAAGATCTCAATAGACTTGAACAATGGGCTCTATCCAACCACATACAATTTAATGTGGAGAAAAGCAAGGTTTTACACTTAGGCAGGAAAAACCAAAGATACAAGTACAGAAACCTGGCTCAAAAACAGAACTATGAGAGGGAACCTGGAGTCCTAGTAAACATGACTTAAATATGAGCCAGGAATGTATGGCATAAGTCAAAAAAGCTAACACAGTCCTTGGTTGTATAAACAGAAGCATAGAATCAAAATCACATGAAGTATTAGTACCACTTTATAAATCCTTAGTAAGACCACACCTCCACCCGGTTTTGTCACCAAATTACAAAAAAGTCAAGACTTTGGAAAAAAAATGTAAAGAAGAACAACTAAGATGATTTTATCTGTCAGAGCAATTGCCTGGAGACAAAAACATATGAAGAACACCTGCATCAATGGTGTTATTCAGCCCGTTCGCACTGCATCGGGCAAACTGGTAGCAAGGATTTGGCGTTGGTTGCCGAACCGGTAATAAATTCTGGCTCGCCATTCCCGGTCACTGCTGGCTTGCCCCACCCACCAATGCTCACTCACCCTGCCCATCTGACTCTCACCCCTTAAGGTATTTCTTTCTTTCTTTTCCCTCCCAACAATCAGCTGTTCATATGATCAGCTGTGCCAGGATTCACCTTCCTGAGCCCCAGAGGAGACTTCTGGGAGCAAAAACGCCCCCCTCCCGAGGCTCTTCTGAGGCCAGGAAGGTCCCAAAATGGAGCTGGGGGTGCATTTTGTTTCTTCCTGAGCCCCAGAGGAGCCTTCTGGGAGGAAAAATGTCCCCCTAGAAGCTCCTCTGAGGCCCAGAAAGCCCCAAAATGGGTGGGGGTGGCTGCAGAACAGCAAAAAAGCCACACCCACCCAGTCACATGGCCATACGCACCTAGACACGCCCACCAAGTCACGCCCACAGAACCGGTAGTAAAAAAAATTGAATCCCACCACTGACCTGCATGGTAAGTCTAGAAGAAAGAAGGGGTGACATGATAGCAGTATTCCAGTATTTGAGGGTCTGCCACAAAGAAGAGGGGGTCAATATATTTTCCAAAGCACCAGAAGGTAAGAGAAGAAACAATGGATGGAAACTAATCAAGGAGAGAAGCAACCTGGCATTAAGGAGAAACTTCTGAACAGTGAGGACAATTAAGCAGTGGAACAGCTTGCCTTCAAACGTTGTGGGTGCTCACTGGAAGTTTTTAAGAAAGACTGGACAGCCACCTATCTGAAATGGTATAGAGTCTCCTGCTTGAGCAGGGGGTTGGACTAGAAGACCTCCAAGGTCCCTTCCAGCTCTATTCTGATTTATAATTTGTGGAGAAATAAGATAGAAAATAAATGAAAACAAAGCAATATGACAATTGTACCACTGTATACTACTTTTTATTATGTTTGGTGCAGTGTTTGAGAAGAGATAACTTGGTAATGATGAAGAAAATTGCTTTCTACTCTGAGTTGGTGCTTAGAACAATCTAAGGAACTAGAGTTAGCAAACAGACGGGTTGTATGATGCATATAAAAAACAAACAGAGCTTTGTACATTAAAAAAATGAGTAGAGATTCGGCTGCATTATTACAGTTACCAACTTTTCTGAACACATCCTGCTGGCATCCCTAGAATTAATACTGTGGTTGGCTAGTGGTTGTCTATGTATAATTTATAGAAGTCCTAATGGCTCCCTAATGGTTAGAATGCAGTATTGCAGGCTAATTCTGCCATAGCTTTTGAGTTCAATCCTGATGGGCTCAAGATTGACTCAACCTTCCCTCCTTCCGAGGTCAGTAAAATAAGGCCCCAGATTGTTGTGGACAATATGTGGGCTCTATAAACTACTTAGAGAGTGCTGTAAAACACTATGAAACAGTATATAAGTCTAAGTGCTATTGCCATTGCTATTATTCAGATGCAGTGTGTATGTATATGTGTAAATGTTGCTTTTGTCATGATATGGAAGTTGTTAGCTCATAAATTGGAAGAAGCATACAAATAATCCTTCTCCCTCTTAAAACTATCAATAACATACATACATACATATCACTGAAATGGGACATTAATTTTACTTACATCCATAAACTCCACATTAGCCTTTGGACCAGTTGTCTCATTCAGTATTTTAATTGCTACAGAAATCTTCACACTCTCTCCCTCAGGAACCCATATGCCCTAAAAAGTGATGACAAAGGGAACAACAGCATGTCTCATCAAATGGTAAAATAGTCCTCTTTGACCATAATTTGACCATACCACTACACTTTGACACTGGCAATAGGATAACAGTATTGACTGTGCTTGAAGGTACAAGCTGACTTAGGTACTAATAAAGCAAATTGCACAGTATTTGGTCCTCCAATTCTTGCCAACCATTCCCAGCTTCTTAGTGGCCATTCAATTCATTGAGAGAAGAAACAAGGGGGTTTATATTAAGCTGAACATTTATAAGAAAAGAAGGTTGATATCCTATTCTAGAAGTCCATTGATATCTGCCTTTCCACTTGGATAACCACCAGATCCTGGAAACAATAGTTGTTGAAGGACTGCTGTTAAGGAAGCATACCTTATAGACAGTTCCAAAGGCCCCCGATCCAAGGATCTTGACGCGCTTTAGCTCAGTTTCCTTCAAAATGCGAAGTTGTGCCTGATTGGGTGCTGTACCACTAGGAGTCAAAGGTTCTACCAGCTACAACAACAACAACAATAACAACAAAACATCGTAAGAAGCCATGGAAAGCACTATCTGTCGTTGAATTTTAACATACCGGTATTGTATATTGTTTGTATTTAATTTTTCATGCAACTCCTTATTGTGCTTTTATTTTCTCTTGATGCCATCCAGCAAAAATTAAGATAATGAAAGCTGTGATTAGACAATTACTAGGAAGTAAGCTCCACTGAACTCAGTAGGACCAACTTTTGAAGAGGTAGGCACAGGATTGCACTGCCTTAACAGCAAAATGAGAAACAAATCTCTTACGTTTTCCAAATAAATCAATGGATTTGGCATGTGTTTAATTATGGATTACATATATAACAAAGAAATTTTAAAATGAGAGAATGTATTTGCTTCTTTGTTATAGACCAACTTTCCTTCAGAACCAGGGAGCTTCTCTGGCTGAGACCAGTCTTTACCTGAACCTGCACTGGAATGGCTCTGAGTGAAATTTTGGGATTTGACTTCAGAACGTTTAACAATGTTTCACTCTCTGTCCATATGAAGCATTCCACAGAATGTCAGTTTTAAGAATGAGAATGGATTTTCTTCTTCACGTTAAAAGGTATCATTCCGATTCCTATGATTTAATTATCTGGGTAGCAAATTTTTTCTTTTTTAAAATTTCTATAGACAACAAAGACATTAATTTAATAGCAAATCTTTTATAGTTTATGTGGAAATTTTTTTTAGGTGTGTGTGTGTGTGTGTATATTTGTGTGTTTTCAAATCAGTGTTGTTTCCTACAACTGCCTGCACAAGTCCCCGCAGTTTTCTAGGCAAGGTTTTTAGGAGTGCTTTCCATTGCCTGCTTCCTAGGGCTGAGAGAGAGTGACTGGCCCAATATCATCCAGCTGGTTTTTTGACAGAACTAGAACTCGCTGCTTCCCAGTTTCTACTCTGATGCTTTAACCATTACACCAAATAAATTCTTAAGGCACCCGGCATTGTAAAACTATGTAAATTAATGTAATATATTTGCTTTACTGCCATTTAAACTTAGAAAGAAATACCTGGAGTTTTTACAGTATACATGTTGCAGAAACAGTTTTGTTCTGCAGAAACATGTTTGCTTCTGTTTGTTCTTTATAAACTGGCAAGCTAACTTAGCTTATCTATTTATAAACTGCTTATAAACCTTTCACTAATTTTTTTAGAGGAAAAATAGTCATGTTTGTGGAGAACCAAACTGAATTCACAATTGTAAAAACTGTTTCAGGCATCACTTCTCTTTTACTGTAGGAATCATTCTGTTTTTGCAACATGTTCTTTGCAAAGTAATATGTTTATCATTGTAACTATAGATCATAACATAGGAATGCCATAAAATACAATAAAAATAGAATGATAAAAACAATGAAATTATAAAACAGTATGGTGGAAGTATTAGACAAAAAGGTTACAACAAAATAAAGCCAAGCCATAACTAAGAATTTTAACTATTTCTTTCTAAGTTTAAATGACAGCTGAGCAAATATAGCCACTTGGTTGCTGACATTTGGAAACACATCTGCCAAGAAATAATTCAATTTTTCAAGGTCAGAGTCCTTGAGTTCATTTGCCGTTAATAATTTGGCCTGCTCTCACTGTAAATGGGGCAGTGGAGGACATAATGGATAAGGTTCTCTGCTTGACCAGCATTACAAGGACAGAGGTGCTGTTCAACAGAGAGCTTACAAAATCTCCCTTTGAGATAAGTTAAAGGCTTGGTCTGTAGGCAGAAGGGTGCTAAAGCCTTTCTCAGTAAGGCACTGGATATGTTGTCCACTTCTGGGAAGGGCGTTTCTGTTTTGTGTAAGGATGATACCAACATGAACATCTGGATAATTGTATGACAGCAGCATCTTCATTAGGATCCCTTTCAAAAAGGCTGGCTCTAATATTGTCTCTATTCCAAGATCTAAGTTCTCCCAAGGATGGTAGGGAATACATTTGTACAATGGGTGTCAAAAGTTTAATCCATTGATTTCCAGTTAGGTAATAAAGAATTTGGCAAGATGGGAATCTTGCAGGATTTCTAGTTTCTTATAGTGCCCCAATAATACAAGACATATCCATTGTTTTAACATATGTCAGTTTCCTTAATTTCTATTCATTCTTAGCTAATACTAATTCTGTAGTGCTGATAAGTTAACCTGTGTTTATTAAAACTATTTTCATTAACGAGTTTTTAGATGAGATCTGGTCCTGACAATGATCAACATACTTGAATATTCTTCTTACAACAATTTAACCAAGTCAGTTGATTTTGATTAGATATTTTGTGCTTTTGTCCTTTTTTTCAAGTAATTGATCTGCTGTTGTGGCAACTGAGTTTCTAGAAAGTTAAGGTGAGTTACTGAATGCATCAATGGATCAATGCTGTATCCATTTGGACAGTAAAAATATTTTTGGTTGTCCCATGGATATCCATAGGGTGGTATTGGGGTGATCATAGAATGTCTTTTGCTTTTGTTGCTGAATGCAGGGCATATAGTTTTATTTCTGGAATATTGGTTTTTTTGCATATGAATCATCTGGCCTGATTTGGCATATTGTTCTAGTTGGCTTGTTTGTTTTGCATCTGGCAATTTCTCTTGCAAATAAAGATATCAAAGGCTGATTTATATAACCATTTCTGAAGTGGGAAACAGTAATGAGCAACACAAATTACATCTCCCATCCTGTCCCTGCATTTTCCATGCACAGAAGTAAGGTTTTAAAATAGCACATCATCCATAACATTCCCAGAAACAGCAGGAAAAGCATCTAATTTGAAGCACACCTTTGTGAAATACTTCATATCCATTCATTACAAGGAGATGGATCTTCATTTAATCCTGTATGGTGATAAAAATGATTATACATGTACATACCACAGTAGTATTGGGGGCTTTACTCTTACATCAACTGGGAGACAAACTTTGTAGCAAGTGGAAAATCAAGCAGGTCCCTGATCAGCCTAGCTGACAACATTGTCATCCAAAAGGTAGAGAAGGGAAGTAGAGAATCAGCTATATTGCAATTAGTAATAGGAATGAAATGACAGATGGAGCTGTAATTGTGGAAACTTTGGGAGAAAGTGACCATGTCATGCTGGAATTCAATATAATGCAGGCACAAATTACTGAACAAAGTCAAACTAGTGTCTTAGACTTCAAAAGAGCTCACTTATAAGTAAGAGACAATTTAGGATGGATTCCATGGATGGAAGCCCTAAAGGAAAAAACAGCTAAAGATACTTGGGAAACCCTGAAAAATGAGTATAGAAGCCCAGTCTAACACAATACCACAGAGAAAGCAAACAAGAGACCCCAGATGAAACCATCATGGTTGCATAAAGAACTATCCAACAAACTGAAAGACAAAAAGGACAAATATATAAAAGGGAAAAAGGGACACATAACTAAGACAGAATACTAGCAAATAGCCTGCAAGAAATGAGCCAGGAAAGCTAAGTTTCAGAATGAAGTAAGACTTACAACAAACGCCAAAAATGATGGGGGGAGAAGTTCTTTTCAATATACAGTATATTGGCAAAGAGATAACAAGTAGTAGGGAGAAAGTGGAACTAGTTAATTCAATTTATTTTGCATCTTTCAAAAGGGAAAAAATAGTCCAACTATCAAAAGCAGCACCGTAGGACACGGAACAGGAATGCATGTCAAAATAGACAAGAACAATTATCCCTTGTAGAAGAGTTCAGATTGCCAGGACTAGATGGTTTAACTTCCCATGGTTTTGAAGGAACTAGCAGATATGATTTTAGAACCCCTGAATGAAACCTTTCAGAGGTTCTGGAGTACAGGGAAACTACCAGAGGACTGAAAAAGAGCGGATATGGTTCTAATCTTTAAAAAAGATAAAAAGGTAGATCTAGGAAACTACATATCGATTAGCCTAACATCAACACCTGAGAAAATCCTGGAAAAGCAGTGAATATGTGAACACTTAGAAATTAGCAAGGCAATTACGGTACTAGAAGCAAGCAGGATGGATTCTCAATTGACAAATCAATCACACCCAGCATGTAGTCCTCAATGGAATTAGATCTACATGGAGGGAAACATGCAAGATTCTGTCTTGGGCCTAGTACTTTTCACCACATACATAAATGATCTAAGTGAGGGTATAGAAGGGGCACTCATCAAATTTGCAAATGACACCAAGCTGGCGGGGAATAGCTAATACTTTGGAAGACAGACTTAAGATTCAAAAAGGATCTTAACAGAACTGAATACTGGGCCTTAGAGAACAAAATGCAGTTCAGTAGTGAGAAAAGTAAGGCCTACACATAGGCAAGAAAAGTCAAATGTACAGATATAGAATAAGTGGCACCTGCCTCAATAGTAACAGTCAGAGTAATCTAGACATCCTAGTGGAAGACAGCCAGTAGCTGCCAAAAAGCCACTGTAGTCCTAGGCTGCATCAACAGAATGATAGTGTTAAGATTATGTGAAGTGACAGTACCGCTTTATATTGTTTGGTGAAACCAGACTTGAAATATTGCATCCAGCTCTGGTCAGTGTGATATAAAAAAGATGCTGAGATTCTCAAAAGAGTACAGAGAAGAGCAACAACAACAAAAATAGGGCTCTGAAGGTTAAACTGCCCAAAGTATATGTGCAGTTTAACCTCCAGTGTGATGAATGGTTGAGGGAACTAAATATGTCTAGTCTAAGAAACAGAGTGACTAGATTTGAGGGGCTATCACAGAGAAGAGGGGTCAACCTCTTCTCCAAAGCATCTGAATGTAGGACAAGAAATAACAGGTAGAAGATAATTAAAGAGAGATCCAATCTAGAAATAAGGACAAATGTCCTGACAATGAGAACAATTAATCAGTGGCATGTCTTGCCTCCAGAAGTTGCAGGTGCTCTATCACTGGAGTTTTTAAAGAAGAGATTGGACAACCATTGGACTAGAATGGTATAAAGTCTGTTACTTGGCCAGGGAGTTGAACTAGAAGGCCTCCAAGGTCCTTTCCAACTTTATTATTCTATGTTCTACCAGTATGTCATCACACAGTGCTGTAAGTTATATATTTGCATCAGGACTCAAAATTTAATGGCACTATTTGCATGATTGTGTCATTAAACACTTAACATAGCAGGTCACTTTGGCATCCATCCAGTTTGCTGCACATTGTGTTATTTGTAAATCTGCTTCACTGGGATGATTCGACTGAAACTGCATCAAGCAATTTTCTCTGTTTGCAATGGAAAACTTACCCAAATCGTTTAGAACATAGAACATAGGATTTATCACACAGGCTTCAAGATCATACACCTTGACTTTTGGTTAGGGCTGCTGTTAAGCTATGCTGCAACCTGCTTGCCACTGGCAGCCTGCCATAGAAGGAACTGCGAGTGGAATGAGAGGGAGGGTTGCCAGGGGATACCATGAGGAAATGAAACCAATCCTCAGACCGTCCCATGAGAAACACTGGCTGCTTCAAGTCAAAAAAGGAATATCAGCTGCGAAGACAGGGACTGTTTCCCCAAATGATTTGTTAGCACCTAATTGGATATTTCTTGATAACCAGATAGTGGTGATGGTGGAGGGGGACATGGAAAGATTAACCGCATACTTTGGTCAGAAAACCCTCAGATACAGCTTTACTTCTCCTTGGCATTCAAAAAGTATACTTTTGGTTAACTTTTGACCTAAGAGTCTTTCTTTGCTAACTAATCAAGTTGGGATCGATGATACCATTTTTATCTTTTGTCTTTTCTAATAAATGTGTAACACTGAATTTTATATGTCTCTGTTCAGTCTGTTTACCAAGTTCATTGAGGCATATCACTTGGTTAAAAAGTATGTAGCTTATACATTAAGTCATCTTTGTTTAAACTCATATAAATGTCAAACATTGATAAAATGCATTAATTGCTATTATGCCATTTTATGTATTATACAAATATTTTATTTATAAAACCATTGATATCTATCCCATTAGACTTACTATTGTATGGCAATAAACAATGCCATAAAAACAAGCACATATTAAAATGAAATTCAACCCATTTTGGAAATAATAATTAAAATTTAAAAAAAAAATTAAAAAATCTCACAAGGAAAGACTTCCTTTTTGTGGTAGTGGTAAAGGAGTCCAGTGCTAAATTGCAGTTTCCTGGAATCATGCAGCAATAGCAGTCAAGAATGGAGCTTGGATTCATTGTGCTCTTACCCAACGACTAAAGAAAATGGAACTTAGTCAGAAAATGTCACTTGATTAGAATGCTGCCCAGCTTTTGATTGGAAATATATTTTTCTCTAAAAATAAATGGGAAAAGGCTAGCCTCTAAACACTGACAAATAGCCTGTCTCTTCTTAGGATAAGGAAAATAATTAAAAACTACTCCTGCTCAAATTGGATTAAAAAGCCACTGCAGTGTTTCAAGGAGTCTGTTTGCAGGGCTAACTGCCCCATTTGCTGCCTTTTGAGCATCATTATCACGCCTCTATGAACATTGTAGATGACTTAATTAGCTGAGTACAGTCTTTGCTGTGCACGCAAAATTATGGGGAGCAGGGGATTACATTATTAGTTGAGAACAAAAACAAATAACAAAGAGAAAAAGCTTCGGATGTAAACCTGACACAATAATTTTTACACACCACTTCCCTTAATTAATTTTCAGGTACTAGAATGAAGGTGTCAAAGTTTAAATAGAAATGTAAGGAGGAACAAAATTGTATACAGGTGATATTCAAAATCTGAAATGCTATTATCATGGTATAAATCTTTTTCATGTTTATTTTAGAAGTAGTGGTAGTGGCCAATTTATGATTTACGTCCATAAAACTACCATAATCTTGCAAACCACATTTTGCAAAACTCACAATAGGGTCATTTTCTATTCTGGTTTCCGGGAAGTAGTATTGTAAAAATGGGACTTAGTATTCTTGAGGTCAAAGTTTACAATTAGCCACAAAGTTTTGGGAAGATTAAGCAAATTATATTTCTTCCCACTACCCTAAATGAGATATTCAGTATTGAGGGACTCCTCCCTCCCCTCCAAATTTATGATCTTGACATTTCTGGCCTGAAATTTTGTTTTAACTTAAGATGCAAGGGTTGTTGACTCAAAATTTGTCAGTTTAAAAGATTGTAAAAATGTATTTGTATATGTGGTTTTATATTGCATTTTTAATTTGTTTTATTTTGTATGCCACCTAAAATCCATTGATCTTTCTGGTAGATAAATCTAAATAAATATATGTGAATAAAAATAACTAAAATATATACTGATTAAATATATTAGTAATGAATCAATTTGTTTGTATGTATGTTGTCCATACTAGTTTAAACTTTCTGGATAAATTTTGATATAATCTAAAATTACTTCTGAAATTAGCACATTCCTGCCTTTTGAAGATGTAAGTGGATTAAACGAACCAAAAACTGAAACAAATAACTTATTATCATGCTTTGATTATATAAAATCCAGGTATCAAAAGCAGAAGTACAAGGGATTCCTTAATGTGCTGTTACTATTCTGCAGTTAAAGCTTTAGTTTCTTCATAGATATTTGGAACAGAAGAATTTTCTTAAAAAAATATATATACAAACACATACATAGAAGAATGAAAAATTCAAGACAAAGAAAAACAGCAGTACTTTTTAAGCATCTGGCATATATTTACAGAAAAAGGGATAAATCTTTACCTCAGTCTCCAGGAACCTTCGTAAAGCCCTCTTTTTTTTAATGCTTTTACGTCTCACATAAACTGCAAATGTAAGGCCCAAAATGACGATGATGAAGAGTCCTCCAATCACTCCTGCAGCAATCAGGGGCGTTCTGCAAATCAGAACCCAAGAAGACTGCTGAATCACAGGAATCAGCATACTTTCAAATTAATTTTTAGAAACATACGTACATTTATGAAATTGTACAGTTAGTTTTGCTACATTCTAAATAATGCAACAACAACAAAAAAGGAGTGGCAACATTTTTATCACATTTGTTCTGTAATTTTTGTTGTTAGAAACACAAACAGCCATCATGCAAGCTTTGGAGAATAAAAAGGGACTAGATGAATGAAAAGGCAGACCAAAGTATAGTTTGAAAATACTTAATGAAAAAAGAAAGCTTTACGTGAAAATATTTAATGAAGAAACAGTAACATGCCCAATATGGGTTGGGTCCCTCCTCCCTAGGGTACCATCTTCTGCAGGCAGAATCTGCTTTCCTATGAGCCCCACTAAGTAGACTGGGCCAGGAAATCATCTCCACAGGAAGGCGCACATTACTTTTATTGAAACTGCTTATAATAATAGAATGTTGCCCATCAGATTTTGCTGTACCGTCTTCTCCTTCTTATAGTTCAATGAATTAGGAGATGGGTGGCTCACGTGGTTAGGACACATTCAAGAATCGAGTGCAAGTATTCTCTCTTCTGGATGGATCCCATTAGATCTGTATTTTCAAATCTTGCTTTGACTGCTAAAATTGAGGAGTCTGATTGCTGGGAGAATATTAATACAATCTACATATGGCTCAGCTTTTGTACTTCAGTTCTACAGCATTACTGCTATTAGCATTCTTGGTCTTTCTTTTACCCATAAAAACAAAGAACACATAAACACAAAGAAAAGTTGCTGCCAAAGCAGACAAAGATTTTAACCTGAATGCTCTTTATCGGTACAAGTGCTAGATGTTAACACTTGACCCATAACATTTATCCTTTCTAGTGTCACAAAGACTGTTTAGTGATTTTGGAGGCTGAACGCCATCTGGGATGAGTTAATTAACACATTCCTTGTCTGATGTATTACAATATTGCAATAGCTGCGATTGACCTTGGTTCACATACATTCACCAAAAAACACTGACATTATCATATTTAAAACAGAATGGCATTCTCTTATCACTGGAAACTACAAAAGTAACATGTGACATGGAAAAGAAAACTATAAATGCTAAATGCAAATGTTTTCCTTGCTCTTTTTTGTCCTTAAATACAAAGCAAAGTAATTTGATTCCTTCTATCCAGTTCTATGCCCTTCCTAAGCATTTATTCTGACAATGAACAGATCAAACTGTAATTTAAAGCAATTGGGTTTACAAATCATGCTGATGTATAAAGTTTGCTTTGCAAACACATTGTTAAATTGATAAGATCCCTATTGACAAAACAAAGATGTTTTGGCCCAATATGCTAACAAAATGGGATTCTATCTAAACATTAGATGAGTTTTTGAAGGAAGACTGAAGAATAAAAACAGTCAAGAAAGTCAAGAATATAATTTTTTAATTTATATTTAAAAAATGAATACTTTATAAAGATTACATTAGTTATAATTAAAGTTTACTTGTTAAAGAACAAAAAATATAGTATTAATCTAGAATAGATTAAAATTGTGAATTGCAGCAGATGTTCCTGTACAGAATAAATGGAAATGTACATATATACCATGTTTCCCCAAAAATGGGGCTGCGGTGGCTCACATGGTAAGATGCTGGGCCTGCATACTGCTGAGGTTGGCAGCTCGGCGATTCAATTCCTGTGAGTGCAAAAACCATGTAGGGACAAGAAAGGTGCCTCATCCGAATGACTACTGGCATTGAGGCATCCTGCAGGTAAAGATAACACCACCTGAAAAATTCCTTTCACAGAGGCAGCCAGCCACCTCGGTGATCCCTGTTTAACATGTTCCATACACTAAATAAATAAACAAATCTCCCAAAATAAGATATAACCAGAAAATAAGCCCTAGCCTCATTTTTTGCATGCTAACATAAGCCACACTTCAAAAATAAGCCCCAGTAAATGTCTTCATCAGCGGTGAGTGTGTGTGTGTGTGTGTGTGAGCATGGCCAGCAAAAGAGGCAAGGAGGGTGCAATGCCTGATGGTGTCTGGCAGCAGGTGAGTTGATTACCTATCAAAGCAGCAGGCAGAGGTAGAGGCAAGCTGGGGAGGCACACAATCCAGATGTGCTGAGCAAGCCATGGGAAAGCTGAGAATCAGTGAGCCAGAGTAGACAGGCAGCTATGGGAGGTCATCTTTATGCAGCAGCACTGGCAGCAGATGGAGGCAGAGGCATGAGGGGGGGGGGAAGCAAAAGATCTGGATATGCCTTGCAGACTGTGGAAAAACTGAGATTCAGTGGGCTATGGGAGTGTTGTTTTCATGTAGTAGCACTGGCAGTAGACAGAGACAGAGGCACGGGGGTAACACAGGCAATCCCAAAGCACCATGCAGGTTACAGGCAAGCTGAGAGACAGTAGGATGGAGTAGGCAGGCAGCCACAGGAGGCTTGTCTTCACATCTCTTGGCTAGCCTGTGGCCTGCACAATGCATTGGGATTGCCTGCCTCCCCCCCCCCCCACCCCATGCCTCTGCCTCCATCTGCTGCTGGTGCCACCACACAAAGACCAGCCTCCCACGGCCAGACAACCACTCCTACGCACTGACACTTGGCTTCCTGTATGCCTTCCCCCCGCATCTTTGCCTCCATCTGCTGTTTGGACAAATAATGAACTCACTTGCACTGTGCCGACCGTGCAACCACAAAGTGCACCGACCAAGGGGCTGCTGCTGGACACCGTTGGCCCTGTGCTCATGCCAGAAGGTGGGGCGTCCAGCTGGGCTGATCACCCTGATAGCCTGTTTCCCCGAAAATAAGTCCTAATGCATTTTTGGGAGCTAAAATAAATATAAGACCAGGTCTTATTTTGGGGAAAACATGGTATACATAGACATGCATACATACATACATATACAGGGTAATGGACTGGTTAGATTGCCCATTGGACAAAAGGGAGGAACTTGATTTTGCAACTGCCTCCCACATTTCTGCCTGCTCTGAGCCAGTATATTTCTAATAATCCCAATCTGAGGATACCATGCCATAATTCCATGGCAAGAGTTAAAAGGGAAAAGCACATTCCTGTTACCATCATAACCTCCCAAAGAATATGATTTAACTCTCATCCTGCCATTACCAACATACAAAAGAAAAAGATACAAGACTTGAATATTGGATGTGCTGTAGATGTGGGTTAAATTATCTGCTTTTCTTTTCTTTTAAGTTTTATTGGATTTAATTGATACATCAATATCAATACATGAACAGTGTGGCCTCTGGCTATAATTCATTTTGATATAAACAGCAATAACAATAACAATAATAGTTGTTACATTAATCAAACATATAATCCTAGTATTGATAAACATGATTGTTTTAGAGTAGTTATTCAATATTTCAATGTGCCATTTTAATACCAATGATATAATTAAACATACATAGTAATACCATCTATCAACCTCTAATCTAATCTTTCCATCTAATTATTACATATTCTAGTATATAAAAATTATATCTGCTAATATTCCCCCTATTTCTGATTTCTACCTCTATTGTAGCTTCTAGTCAGGTCACCAGTACTAATCCTAGTGTTAATACACATGTTTATAACAAGACATAGTCCTTCATTATTTGGCTGTTCAAAGTCACAGTACGCCATTCAAGTATCGGTCATCCTATTATTTAAACATATCTAATAATACCATGTTTCAACCTCCAATTTTCCCCTCTGCTTTATATAAAGATGCATTGTATAAAGATGTGTATTCTTATTTCTACCTCTATTCTAGTTTTTAATCAGGCCATCATTATATGAGAAAAAAATAAAAAAATAATCCTTTCTACCATCATCTCTTGTCCAATTTAATACTTCAATTTTTATTTGTTTTTGGGCTTGCCTCCCATACTTCTCTTTTGGATCTTTGTTTCTATCAGCATGTGTCTTCACCATTCAGTCTGAATATTTCTCCCATCTCTATCCTCCTAAGCTAGCAGGTCTCCAGAGTGTCCAACCAAACCCCTATTTCCGTTTCAAAAATATCTTCCAGGTTATCCAATTCCACTTTTAAATCTCTTAAAGTACTTTTCCCTTGGTTTATTTCATCAGTCATTATTATCTTTATCGTCTTCTCATTCATATCTTCTTGCTTTGTTTGCTGGTTTGTCTGTTCTATCTTTTCCTCCATTCTTCCTGCTGTCTCCTCTCTTTCCTGGACTCTTTGATCTTCATTTATTGTCAGTTGTAGTGTATTTTCTATTTTCCCATTTATGCCTTGCATTAGGTTCTTTATCTCTCTGTGATTATATGACATAGTGTCCTTAATGCTTTGAAACATCAACACCATTTCTCTTGAAAGCTCACTCATTTCCCCCTGATAGAGCATCTTGTCTTATTTTAATAAGTCCCACTCTTACTCAAGTCCAAAAACAAAATATTGAAGTCCAATGATGCTCCTCCGAAAGTTCAATAATCATAGTTCTTTACATCTCATGATTATTAATCAGTTCCATTTAAGTAGTCGAGGCAGCTTCCAAAAATCAAGTCATTTTGCTTTTATTTAAGAGTCTTTCTTATTCTTACAACAGAATCTCCAGTAATCATAAAGTAGATAGTTATAGAATAGTAAGTATCACCACAGTCCTCCAGATAAATGTTGTTCATTTCTCTTATCAGGAATTTCCTAGACTTGTAGGGGTGTGGTTTATTCCATTCACCAGTAGAGTGAAGCATAGGTTCAATTTATGGAAGCAAAGTCAGCTATTCAAGTAGATAGTTCCAGCATTTTATAATGCCTTTCCAAAACAATGTCTACCCAGTTTAAAAATCCAATTTTCTATGTTTTAAAAGGTCTTCAGCTTTTCTCCCCTTAGTTTCTTTCTTTCAGGTCTAGGATTTTTCTCTCTATGGTTGTTCATTGCTTTAAGAAATAGTTTTAAGAATAACTTTTCCTGGATTTTCCTCCTTTTTTTTTCTTTTAAGTTTAGGGTCTAAATAAAAAAGGAATCTTCTCACCCAGCTCCAGTCACTGTTCATCTGCACCACTCCTGCACATTTTTTCGTTGCCTTGGCTGTCCCAGCTTTATGGCAGCCATGATGACTGCCTCTTCTCCTTGTTGTGGATGAGAGGGAAGAAGTCCTGGGCCAAGCAGAAGAGTTGCTGCTCCCTGCGACCTTCAGGGGCCCCTCTTTTCTTCACCACCCCTAGAGGGTGGCTTTAGTTCCTTTTGGAGCCTTCCAATGGGGAGAACTCAGCATGGGAGTGTGGAGACCCAGCCAGAAGTCCTAAAATAACTGCTTTTCTAATGCCTACAATAAACCTCTTATCAAGAGACATAGTATGTCTCCAAATCGTTCTGTTAACCTTCTAGTTCAAACAATGTATCGGTGAAGTCTGGCAGGTAAGAGGAAAAACTGATCTTTTAAATAGGGAGGGGGGACTTCATTCATATTTGAATTTCCCAGAAGCATACCAAACAGTCACCCAAATTTATATTATATGACCTCCTAAAGCATCAACACCCATCATTCTCCCACAAATCTGTAGAAGCTCTTGCGAAGGGATGATAGAAGTTGATATTGTTACACCATGAAATAAACTTCTTAATTGAAGAATCATATGGCATCAGTAGTAGACTGATTTAAATTACGCAGATTTAATGAAAATAATTTAAAATGTGGTAAGCATATGCAGGAAAAATTGTAAATACTATAGTACAATATTTGATTTAGTAGCACTGAAAATTGGAAAAATTAACAGATGAACTTTCACAAACTTCCATTACATCTAATTTTGTTAAAAGAAACAGTGCTTAATTTCAAATATGCAAGTTGATGTCTAATTTAGTATGAGTTAATCATGTCAAAAATAGCTGAATTGGTTTTTCGGGTGAAGCAAGTTTAGTCTAAGGGAAAGAGCCATTCTTTTTATATCTTATTTATCTTTATTTGTTTTACTCAAGAAAAAAGGCAAATAACAAAAACTTGCCCTCTAGACAGAAAAAGTCTATGACTGCCAAACCAAAAGACATGATTTGCAAACTGAACCTATAACCTTTATGCAGATTGTTTTTCATGCCTGAAACTTCTCTGTTACACATTGCAAATCAAGTAAGAGTATCTTCACTTAGTCACATCACATGTGGTTCACTCTATTTTGGTATATTGAACAAAAATGTGCTTTCCACACTTATAAGCACGTACCACATTGTACAGAAACATGTTATATGCTAAGGGGTCAATTTGCTATGGTGACATCCTTTCTAGTGATTCAGCAGTAGCTCAGATGTGCTTGGCATTTAGCTGGTAGCAGGAACAGCCAAATAAAATCAATCTGATGTTTTCTTCCAGTATTATTTAATTGAGAAACTTAATCAAGTATGCAATATACACTGCATTGTATTGATGGAAAACAAATGATCGCGTTAGGCTGAGGACATTTAACCAACTGATCAGTCTCACAGTTTTAATACAAAACAACCTAATTTCAGAATGCACTTGTATCTCACTCAGATATTAACCAATGTATTACAATGACCATTCACTATTCTTTATTTTGGAATGACCACATCTATTGCAAGATGACCATTTCTAAGAAACATTAGGATTGGAGAGACCCAATGATCGGAAGGTAGACTTGGCCCTCTCCCTCCCTCCCCGTGGTGGCATTCCCCCCTCCCAGAAATGGAACTATATAGTATCTACATATATACTTGCCTTTCTGCCAGTCTCTGAAGATTCATTGGCAGAAATTGCTCCACAGGGATTCCTTTCAAGTCCATAGACATAACTTTAGTCCAAAGTAGTCCAGCTAGATTCAGTCTCTGGCTGAAGTTATGACCTGTTTCTGCTAGAACTAATCAGCTGAAGCCAGGAGGAATGCCAGTCAGCACTGTGGAAGTGCTTGCTCTTTGTTTTTACCCGGACAGAAGCCCCCTTACATGCTCCCAACAGTTACAGATGAGGACAGTTTTTACTGTCTTAATTAGTTTGTCCTACAAAAGAAAAGGAAGTTCCTGTCTCTCACCAACTACTGCAATAATGCAGTGGGTATACATTTTCATACTGAAACTAATTGGCTTTAATCCCTATCGTCAGATAACAAGTGGCCAGCTAGTCCACAGAATACTGCAGATAGCCAGATTAGGTAGGACTAATGTAGCAAAGAGAGCCAGTTTGACTAGCATCAGGCTAGAAATCAGGAGATTGTGAATCACAGGTCGTATTCAGTAGGTCCTGACCAGTTCTGGAGAACCAGCAGTTCTCCAGAACCAGCAGAACCGGAGGACGAGTTCTGGAGTAGCGGAAATTTTGAGTAGTTTGGAGAACCAGCAAATACCACCTCTGACTGGAGATTTTACAGTATCCTTCCCCTGCCATGCCCATTAAACCACAACAACAGAACCGGTAATAAAAATTTTTGAATCCCACCACTGCTGTGAATGCTGGTCTCATCTTAGACACAAAAGCAGCTGGGTGACCTTGGGCTATTCTCTCAATTCTAAGAAGAAGGCAATGGCAAACCTCCTCTGAAAAGCCTTGCCAAGCAAGCTGCAGGACTAGTCTAAACGATCACTAAAAATTGGACACAATTGAACAGAGGGAAAAATGTGTAGTCAGCTTCCTATCTTCTTATCTCTTACGGGATATGAGTATTTTATTCATGGAATAGGGCATGAATATGAGACCAAGGCTTCTATTAAGTGATCACTGCCTTCTTCTACTTTCTGTCAATACTGCTTTTCACACCCAACATTATAAATCAGGATAACGCATGTTTATATTCTGGGACTGATTTTTTTTTATCCTTCTTTTAATCTAGTCGTGCTTTGGTTTAGTAAAATCAAAAACCCTCTAGAACGAGTCATTTTAAAGATTCTATAAATAAATCATGAGCTATCAGAGTTGTTTCTATAGTTTTCCTCCATTAAATGTTATTTCAGTAAGACTAAATCCAAACCCAATTCATATTAAATCAATTGAGGGGAATCAGAAACCTCAGCTGGCATTTCAGGAAAAAAAAATCAATATTGCAATATGCACATAAAATATGCAAGAAAATTTGCCTTTGATTCAACTTTGTAGAAAAGTACATTCAGCAAATACATATTTAATCCAGAACACAAGGATCAGTGTATTAGTCTTTTCTGTCGCAGGATCAAATTAATCATAAACTAGATGTGGTCACACTTTTTTTCTACTTAGGAATGAACAGTGACAAATATTAGAGGTGGTCCCTGACATACAACAGTTAATTTAGTGACCATTCAGAGTAGCAAAGGCACTGAAAAAAGGAATTTATGACTATTTTTCACACTATTTCAGCACCCTTATGGTCATGTGACCAAAATTCATAGGCTTGGCAACTGACATATATTTATGCCAGTTCCAGTATCCCAGGGTCAAGTGATCAACTTTTGTGACCTTCTTATAAGCAAAGTTAATGGGGAACCCAGATTCACTTCATAGCCATGTTAATTTAACAACTGTAGTGACTCACTTAATAACTGAGGTAAGAAATAGCAATGGAAATAGCACTTATATATATACCACTTCATAGTGCTTTACAGCCCCCTCTAAACAGTTTACGTTAGTACATTGTCCCCAACAATCTGGGTCCTCATTTTACTGACCTCAAAAGGATAGAAAGGTTGAGTCAAACTCCTGGCAGTGAGCAGTGAATTAGCCTGCAATACTGCATTCCAACCACTGCATCACCATAGCTCAAAAGGTCATAAAATGGAGCAAAATTCACTTAACAAATGTTTCACTTAGCCACAGAAATTTTGGGTTCAATTGTCATCATAAGTTGAGGACAACCTGTACATCTATTGCAGATCAAGGTACACTTAGAATGCACTTTGTTATAACACTTACAATATGATGAAACAGTTTGAATACATGCCACCTGTACTTTGTTTCAAGTGTTTAAACCTTATTAGCATGTTATATTTATCTTTACTCCAACTTTCTTTAGGTCAAATGATGATTTTTAGTTGAATATAATAACAGGCCAGTCAAGCCCTAAATTATGTCTGCCCTGGAACCTCTGTAAATTCCTTCCAGTATATTAGAATTTAACTATTTTATGCAGAATAAACCAGTATTTACACTTGAATACAAGATGCTCCCTAACTTTTTGAAGTATATGAGAGAAAAAATTCTTGCACTCAAAAATTTCAATTATTCAAGTTTGCAGCAAAAAAAACCCCAAGTATGTAATATCTGATACTTCTGATGTGACTTTTGAAGCTATCACCATTACAGGTACAGTACAAGTATAGCATTCTATCTATGTAAATGCCCTACCTAAGTAATATTCTGATTATCAAATCCCAGGTGACTGTTGAAAAAGAGATAAAAGTCTAGTCATATAGCTGCCCAATATTGTGCCAGCAAAATGACTTGCTCAGTGGACATTAACTATCAAAAAACTGTGATTTTTAAAAATACCTTCTTAGTGTTTTTCACTGTGACGCTCCTCTTTAGAACATGCTTGTCATACATTTTAGTTCAAGCATGTATTATATTTATGAAAAAATTACTTTTGATCATTCACAAGGTTTTTAAGCCATGCTTTGTAGTGAATATTTATTATATGATTTAAGTATTGAATATTACTTGGACATATACTCCATGACAGGAAGTAGATCAATATTTTATATAAATAACATTTTACACTGGAAATATTTGCTAACTATGCCTTCTGGAACTATGGTCCAGAAAAAAAGACATAAATAATTTATCTGAATTGGAATGAAATAAGGTTTTGATGTCTTTCACTGTATTCATTTTCAGACTAAACCTATGCAGAAGTTAATGTTTCCAACTGAACTTATTCAATTATAAGCATGAATAAGGTGAAGATTTGATAATTTAGGTAAAAATAAAGGTTCCCCTCACACATATGTGCTAGTTGTTTCTGGCTCTAGGGGGCGGTACTCATCTCTGTTACAAGCCGAAGAACCAGTGCTGCCTGAAGACTTCTCCATGGTCATGTGGCCTAAACACTGAAGGTGCACAGAATGCTGTTACCTTCCCACCAAAGTGGTCCCTATTTTTCTACTTGCATTTTTACATGCTTTCGAATTGCTAGGTTGGCAGAAGCTGGGACAAGTAACAGGAGCTCACTCTGTTACGTGGTACAAGGGAACCACCAAACTGCTGACCTTTCTGATCGACAAGCTCAGTGTCTTAGCCACTGAGCCATTGCATCCCTTACTTCCAATAATTTACTGAAATGTTTATGGTGTAACCAAGGAATTGGGGTACTTTCATACCACAGTCATCTATTCATGTTTAGCCAAAAGTAGTTCCAAGCTTTCTATTGTTGTTGTTTGGGCAGTATTTCAAAACTCACCATCTTGGACAAATTTGAACCAACATTTGAAAACACCCTTTCTCAATAACTAAATAAATGCAAATAATATACAGTTCTGCTGCAAGTTAATTGATCCATGACGTTCAATAGGTGTTATAGAATAGCTGACCTATTCTGTTTCATGTCTTATGTCAAATATTGCTGAATGCTGATTATTGCATATCTACTGTAGAGGAGCTGGCAAACATTTCTAATATCAAATGAATTACATGTCCTTAGTGGCAAACTGATATTTGTTGCAGTTTTCCTTAACTCTTTCATAATATGCTTTGTGCAATTGTGTTTTTACATTATTATTTGGTAATAATTGTAATTTCAACATTATGCTTCTTATTTATTTATATTTATTTATTTATTTATTTTTTATTTATTTTTTATTTATTTTTTATTTATATTTATTTATTTATTTATTATTTATTTATTTATTTATTTATTTATTTATTTATTATTTATTTATTTATTTATTTAGACTTCTATACAGGTTGTCCTCATTTAGTGACCTAAGTGGATCCAGCAACTTGTTAAGCAAAGCAGTCAATAAGTGAAATCATAACTGTGCTTATGATCTTTCTTCAGTTGTCCTTTGCATAACAGACCTGCAAAGTTTGTAAATATAAAGTAAAATTACTTTTCATCACTGTTATCACTATAAACGGTTGCTAAATGACAATTACATGGTCTGCTAAATGACTATGGGCTATAAGCAATTTTAGGAAATGCCATAATAAAGTTTAAACATAATAATTTGAAAACCCAACACATGAACAAACCCACACCAAACAATGAGCATGCCATCTCACAGGAATAGACCAACCCTCTATATGCCAAGTGCCTTCCTAAAGAGCCAGATCTTTACAGCCCTTTGGACGCCCAATAAGGAGGAAGAGGACTGGATATCTCACCTCTGGTAAGATGGGGAGCATACAAGTTTAATAATAAATAAAATAATAAAAATGAAATAATAAAATGAAATAAAAATAAAATGAAATCTGGGAGTAAGCAATCCTTTTTTTATCTCACTTGCTGGGCAGATTGAGCCTGAAGAAGGCAATCACATAGATACCAGGTGTTGAGCCATGATGGATTATAATGATGACACCATCTCAAATTGCACCCAAAAACTAACTGATAGCTAAAATAGGGATGTTATATAGGTAAATTTCAATTTGATCCTTACTATCCAGGCAGCTAAATGCTGGACCAGCTGAAGTTTCCAAATGAACTTCAGCATCACCTTCATGTAGAGACAATTAGAGTAGTTCATCCACAGGGGTTGAGGGAATGAATAATCTTGCACAATGGTTCTTGATCCAGAAATGGTCGGAGATGCCATAGAATATGCAATTGTGCAAAGGTTCTCCTAGCTGTGGCCTTTATCTGTGATTTTAGCAGGAATTAAGGGTCCAGGAGAACCCCCTTATTGAGAATCAACTTTATATGAGGAAGTACAACCCCATCTAGAATTAAAGATAAAATATCTCTGGATGCGGTAAGCCTTTGAATCCGCAGTCACTTCATTTTGATAGTATTTACTAGAATTGAACTAAAACTACCTTCTACCAACTTCATAGATCATAGACAGAGCTGTTTTTCCTCATCAAACTCTTGCAGGGTCCAGGTCAGAATTTCCACTATGCAGCCTGTTCAGCCAGAGGCAGAGATGCAGGACTGATATATAATCCATATCAGTGGTGGGATTCAAAAGTTCCCACCACCAGTTCTGTGGGTGTGGCTTGGTGGGCATGGCTGAAGGGGTGGGATCGTGTGCCTCACGTGATTGCGCAATTGTGTGCGTGCATGCGCCAAACACTCTCTCTGCGCACATGTTAAAACAGTAAAAGCTAAGCTACTGCACTTCTCAGCTGTTTACCTCAGAAATCTGCTCTGCCGCGCCAAACAGCTAAGAAGTTAAAAAGGACCTAGGAGTAGAGGCGGGCTGGTGGGCCCAACTGCAGAGTGTTGGAGAGGCTCGCAGAAAACCGGTTCTCTGCCAGCTGATCTTCAGCGCTACTGGTACACCAGAACCGGGCCGAACCGGTAGAATATCACCACTGATCCATATTCTGATACTATACCCCATCCTGGATATAGTAGTAATGTAATCTCTCCTAACAACTCTACAAACATTCTCCCAAATATCAGGATTAGCCCATCATATTTTTTTTTATGATTAAGAACGGTTATCATCAGGGGATACTTTCTGGTTAGATGCCACGGGAAGCAAGAAAAATCAACTAGAACCTCTTTTTTTTTTTTTTAACAGAGGTACAATTGCAGGCGAAGAAAGTAAAAGGAGAAATCTTATTATAGGTTTCTCACATAACCTATAGTTGAATATCATTTGTCAAAGGGAGACAAATAATGTTTCATGTCTGATTCTATAAAATTCTCAATGCAGTAGTATGCCTACTCTCCATTATCATCAAAAGTTGACTGCTGCTGTAATACACTTTCATGTCAAATGCTGATATTGAACAACGCTTGCTAGTGTTGGGAAAAGAATCACACAACCAGAAAATATTCCAAGGATATTCTTCACTGAACTTTAAGCAAGATAATTTAAGAATTTGACATCAAATCCTGCCCCCCCACCCAAAAAAGATGATAAGAATGGATGTCAGTTTTAGGAGTATTAGCTTTCTAGGTACAAAATAAGGTAAATCTATTAAAGGATAGGCAACTATCCCCCCCCCCCTTTTTTTTGTATCAGTCAACTCATCTCTGACTACAAATTTGAGAAATACTTTCCTGCCATTTGTGATAGGAAAGATAAAGAATAATACTATATTTGCAATAGTGGTGAATATCTGTAGGTGTAGGATGAGGGTGAAGGTTCATTCTCCAAGCTTGTGATTCTGAATGTTTTGTTACCAGGCTATGTAACATCTTCAGCAGAGTTTAGGGAATGTCAGTGTCAGTGTTCTGTTTAAAAGGGCTTCAGGTATGGGTGTGTCAAGGGAGGGCCTTGTAGTATTATAGTTACTAAAATAATCTTTACATCAGTTGAAAGAAACAAGCTCCCGCTTTATCTATAGTCTATAATAAAAGATCCATAGAAGCCAAAATATCAGCAATAATTATAAAGTATAACACTGAAAACAACTTATGGGGGAAGAGATCCAGAACTTATTAACTTAGTAAAAGTGGATGTCCTTTTACAAATATGTTACAACTGAAGGGAAAGAAAATTTTGCAACCATATGAGTCACACTTCTGTTGACAGCACCTCATGGAGGGAGGGAGGGAGGGACGGAGGGAAGAAGGATTGCTGTTGCTGTTCCATACTCCTTTAACCTTCAAGTCCTCACTGCATACTTGCCAACTCATATCCTGACTTTCCTGAATTGTTTTATTTTTTTATTTTATTTGGTTTGTCAATTGCTTACAAGATAATAGGTATAAGTAAAAACATAGTTATGAATACATGGATACATATAAGAAAAATAAAAGAAACAATAGGACAGGGACGGTAGGCACATTGGTGCGCTTATGTACACCCCCTACAGACCTCTTAGGAAAGGGTTGAGGTCAATAGTAGAAAGTCTAAGGTTAAAGTTTTTGGGGTTTGGGGAAGAAACCACAGAGTCAGGTAGAGTATTCCAGACATTGACCACTCTGTTGCTGAAGTCGTATTTCTTGCAATCAAGTTTGGTGCGGTTTACCTTGAGTTTGTATTGTATCACAGGGACATCTGATAGCAGAGGAAAAGGCAGGAACAGGGTTAGAGTGTTGGAACCTACACAATCAATCCAATTCTCTTTCTCTGCAATTGAGGAAAAGAAAAGCACTGATCCAGTAATGCCTAGAGCAACTGCATGAGATATAAGGCAGTTGTTCCATATAGATCTGTGTGTGTGTGTGTGTGTAATTATATCACTCTTCCTATGAAAAGAAGGGATAAGCATGAAGTGGGTTTCTGCATAACAATTAAAGGACTCACTTACTTGCAGTATATAAAATTATATTCTATAGAATTATAGGATAATATATCTATCCTTCTGTCTAAACTTTTCCACTATGTTATGGTCACAAAATTGGGGCTGTAAATATCAGGCTAGTTGAAGCTTGCACTCATTAAATGATTGTATATGGTCCCTGCTGACTTTAAAAGGAACTCAAATGAGTAACCACAAAATCTGTTTACCTCTTGTACAGAAAGAAACATGCTGTGGTTTGGTATATTAATTCTGCCACTCTATCTGATCCAAAATTCACTGACAGCTATCCCCACAGTGAAAAAGATACTTCGTGCAAGCTAATATTTATGTTCAAAAATAGGTTCTGTTTCTCAATTTAATAAATGGTAGAACTTTTCAGAACAGGTGGTCTTCCATGGGATGAAACTGCAAACAGTGGCAGAAATTTAGGCTTAGAATGTTAAGTTCATCTACTGAGATTCTTGGGCCTTTCTTATTAATGAGGCACTAGAGAATCTTGAAATATTCCCAAGTAGCAGATTTTGTATTTCTTCTCCTCTTAATGATGCTTACCTTTCAGGTGTTGTTTGTAATTATAGCTAAATGAAGCTGTAAAAAGTTAAGCTTAGAATAAACAAGATCTCAGTGTTCTACATAAATTCCCCACTGCCACCACTACCAAAATAACCAGAAAGAAAGAAAATTGAAGAGCTAACTTGAAAATGATCCACTCCTGCGGATGCAGACATTTAAATTAATGTTGATACCACAATAGAAGTATATAATGTGCCAGAGGCAGGTAATATGGTGGCCTCTAGATATTTTGGACTATAATGGGTATAATCCACAATAATTGGATGTATAGCCTAGAGCAAAAATATAGACCAAAGCATCGGATAACTCCAGGTTGCCTACCACTGGTCTATGAAGTAAACAAATTGTTTGAACAACCAGATTATTTCTTTTTCTGCTTTGCAGGGTATGGATCCCTCTGTGAAGAAAGATATTGGTATCTGGGGAAATTACAAAGCATTTTCTTCAATAGCAACATCTACATTATTTTTAAAATGTCACTATTGCTATCATTCACTTCTAATGTAAAGTTTTCTGAAATTAATTTGAGAGTAATAGTTAATGAATGTTCAAAAGCATGTGTTTTTTTTAAAACAAATGTAACAAATCCTAATGTAGTAAGATAATTTATATTTAACTTTTTCAAAGCAATAGGATTAATTTGGCATCAAAATTGAAAGAATTGATACAAAGATTATGAAAACAGTTTCAGTCATGTCACTTGTTCAGCTCGATTATTCAATGATAAACATTTTAATTTCTGAACTGTTTTTCTGAGATTGGTTGCATGAGAGCTACAGTTGTCATAATCCTTGACTATTTGGCTATTTTTACCAAAATCTTATTGTAAATGGGGAATACTTAAGGCAGGATTTTGTTAATTAAAAATCAATTATTTCATTTCAGCTTAGAAAATTTTACCTCTCTATTTATATGCCTTTTGTTTGTTTGTTTTAAAAAACCCTTGTTTAAGTAGTTCTTACTTAATTATATAGAGTACAATTAACTTATAAACAACTGGAACATATAGAAAACTGTAATCGACACAGAAGAGCATAGTGCTATAAAAATTAAGTCATCTATAAACATGCAGAACTTATTAATGGAAGTTTCCCTTTCCTATCGTGTATTCTGTGTTGCTGAGTTACTGTGAAATTATAATGAAATCCTGCTGTGAAGTGGTTATCAAACACAAGGAGGAAAAGGTTTCACTGCTTTAAAAAGGATTTGCTGTTAATTAGCTTTTGTATACATATACCGTCAACAAAAAAAGAAAGCTTTGTATTTATAAAAGGTGATGTGAAAGAAGAAATGTGCTTTTGTTCAACTGGAAGAAAAGATGAAGAGCATTAATATACGCACACAGTTTTATCCCACCATTTCTCTGTGGGAAAGATTTGGCTAATTAGTTCCTGTTAGTTAAAAGGGGATATGTGAAAATAAGGGGGACTATTATTTAGGGTATAAATCAATACATACATCTGATTAGAGAAGGAAATATTAAAACATTGTTTCCCTATACTGATTACATCTGCCACATTATGACTGCTTATCTACCATAAAAAGAAAAATGGTTTCCTTTCATTTTATGGATTCTTTTGCTCTTAATTATACCTTGAATGCTTGCTCTGAAAGCTGAAATGTTAGGATTTCCCCCCGAAATATAGTCATGAATAAGCTCTTCAGTTGGGCTGCTAGGCTTTGAATATTGCATCACTTTCTGGCTCAAGATATTTCATCTGGTACACAAATGAAGTTCTAGGTACTTAATATAACATACCAGGAAGGCAATAGTTATGCATGACCTCTATACGTTTCAAGTCTAGGTAGTGAGTCAAGTCTAGGTAGTGGAAGATAAGTCTTGCAGAAGGAGTACTGTGACAAAAGATCTCAGGTGGCGGAACAGGGATAAACTTTGGAGTGTGCCTCCTTGATAGAATCATGTCTAATGGTCTCATAGATCATCATCTATATATATATGAAAGCAGAAGACCACTCATGCAGCATCACAAAATCTCCAGAACCGTAAAGCCTACATACTTGAAATTTGGCACGTATGTTCATCTTGGCTTCTAGGTGCTCACTAAGAAAGGATTTTTCTAAATGACCATCAGATCATTAGTATTTCTTAATACAGTAATTACCATGTTCTGATCAATGGTGGGATTCAAATTTTTTACTACTGGTTCTGTAGCATGGCAGGGGAAGGATACTGTAAAATCTCCAGTCAGAGGTGGTATTTGCCGGTTCTCTGAACTACTCAAAATTTCCACTACCGGTTCTCTAGAACTGGTCAGAACCTGCTGAATATCACCTCTGGCTCCGATTCTAAGGAGCCCTGTTCCCCCTCCCCACCTGAAAAGAACTCTGTTCCAACTGCCAGTTGTCTCACATTCCATTACTTCACATTCTGTTATTTTAGTAACTCCACAGCCATTTGCACAACTCAAGTGACCCGAGGACACAGACAAAAACCTCCATGACTCTCTAAAAGGATGCAAACTACATTTTCAAACAGGAAGCTACTTTGGCATCAAAGGTTGTAATATTTTGAAGAAGCTCCTTGGATGAGAAGCAAAACATTGTTAAAGAAAAACCAGAAAGTCCAGTTGTCTCCTGAAAAAGAGCACCTTTCAAACAACAGTTGGAGGATTGTATTTTACAACACTTTTGCTGAAAAAGATGATAGATAGATAGATAGATAGATAGATAGATAGATAGATAGATAGATAGATAGATAGATAGATAGATAGATAGATAGATAGATAGATAGATAGATAGATAGATAGATAGATAGATAGATAGAAAAGGAGGAAGGGAAGGAAAAGGAGGAAAGAAGGAAAGGAAAGGAGGAAAGAAGGAAAGGAAAAGAAAGGAAACCCTTATGTGTTTCAATCATGGACCACCACTGAGGCAATGGATTGTGAACCAAATTTCTCCTGCATAGCCCAATCACATTGATTCATCGCAAAGCATGGGTATCAGCTAGTTTTATATATTCATTGTATCAGCAGTGAAAGCCCTGGGCATGGAAGCTAACCAGGGCCATCCGGATTAGTCCCCAAGTAGGAGGTCTCCAGACAATTTCAGTCCTGAAAGCTATTCTGGGAAGTTGAAAATCACCCTGGAAGATGGCAAGGGCCAACTTCTCCTCTCCTGTTGCCAAGTAGACAGTCCATGAAATTATTATAAAGGGAGACTCTAAGTTTATTTAAAATATTCACCCCTCATTGATGGATGAGAATGGAAGAAAACGTATAGGTTTGCTTTGGAAAATCCTACATAGTAGAGGTATTATCCTCTTTCCCCTTCTACTTTCTTCCTGTTTAGAATCAAGCCTTGGTTCCTCAGTGAAAGAATAAAGGAGTGTTTGAATTTTTGACTTTAAGCATGAGGCATCATTGGGCTTGCCACCACTTAATTGGTTTGGGCAGTTTATGGTAAAGCTCACTCTTCCTTTACGGTAAAAAGTTGTAATACTTTACAATAGAACAATTAATAAACTGCTTGTTTCCATATCCCTTGTCCTCCTTGTGTTACAGCACTATACAATAGGCAAGTGGCTGGTGAGTTAAGAGTGAAATATTGGATTGATTCATTTCCAGACATTAAGGAAGCAAACATTATTAGATCTGTTCGGTGATCTGGATTAAAAAGAGGGGAAAGTGAATCTGCTCTTATAGTTCTCTTGAAAATCATTTAAGAAAAACAGCATTTCTTCTTGGTTCTGCACAATTATACAAAATGTTTAATTTAGTTCAAGGAGATGTCACTATGTATATGTCCATACATACTCTCAATTTCTTTTCTCCTTCAAATTCGCATTCATACCTAATCATTATTACTGTTATGTATTGAATATATATAGTTGTGTTAAGCCCTGCTAAAGTGAAACTAACCTTTAGATCAGGGTCCCCAACCACCGGTCCGCGGACGGTGCAGTCCGTGGAACAAGTCCTACCGGGCGCTGGCTTGCTGGGCGCCGCCATCTTGTTTGATGAAAAAGTGCTTCCAGTGAGCTTTTCCGGGTAGAAAGCTCACCGGAAGCACTTTTTCATCAAACAAGATGGCGCCAGCTGATGTCATGCCGGGCCGCGCCATAAAAAGGTTGGGGATACCGGGCCGCGGCGTAAAAAAGGTTGGGGATCACTGCTTTAGATGACCCTAACTGTTAACTCCAACTGTTTTGGAGGGAAACTTAGAACATTCATATTTGGGTGGGCTTTTTCGAGTATTATGATTAGTTAAGGCCATTTGCCTGCTGTTCCTCAGTTCTAGTTTGAGTTAGTAAATGCTGTTGTAGCTATGCTGATCTGCTTCTTGCCTACTGAAGCCCACTACACAATAATTACTATTCATTTTGTTAAGCTTTATTGTCTCAGTTTGTCTTCTGGTACCAATTGGTAATATATATGGGGAGGACAGGAATGAACCTGGCAGTTATTCCACATCTTTGAGTTGCTTCCAGTATCACTGAACTGGATGCCATTTGGAACCAGTTATTTACAACGGAGATTGAGTGTGCTATATTGGCACTATAGGTGGTAGTTTTGCAAACAAAGTTAGGCTTAGAGTTAGGCCTTTATGGCAATTACACTATATGGTGTTGAAGATTATATTTTGAGCCTCTTTAACATCTATTAATGTATCTAGGCAAAATAATTTAAAATGAAGTGACATATGCTACAATGTTTTTTTTAATTAAATTCAGAGATGCTAATATGTGTTTAAAATCAAGCATGGGCCATAGAAGACTATGCATTTTTGAGCGAAGACTTGGACTGCAAAATTCAAAGCAGTCTGCAGCGTGAAGGCAGATATGTGATGCTTTCTGTGCGGACATTCTGACTATTTAAAAATCCCTTCATCACTATAGTATTCATCAGTTCAGTTTTTCATGATTTTCAAACTATAAGTGATAATAAAGCTAATTCCCAGTACAGTTAAAATGGTCATTTAAAAAATGATATAATAAGTGCATGGCAAAAGCTTGGAACAGCTAGTAAGGGGGAATACAACAATAAGCAAACTAGAAGCAATCTGCCAACCTACCAAAGATTACCAACTAATTCTGGCATAGTCTCTGTTCCTCTCTTCTTTTCTCTTGGTATGTGCTTCCAATGCTGGTTTTAAGAGCTGATAAGTCCATTTTTTGCCAGTTGTTCTGTAAGAGGGAATTCTTTACTGGCAAGAACTGGGACACATCTGGCTCCTTACTATTGATAGCTAATAGGAGATTATTCCTATACTTATTCTACTTCTATTCCAAATCTATATGTTAGCATGGATCAGTGTACAGTTCTTCTGTGCCTTCAAGCGATATCTACTGTATATATTGGACAGCAGTGGGGAATCTTATCACATAAGTATACTGATCTAATTCCCATTCATAAACATCAACTTTTTGCTCACTTTAGTAAGCTCCTAGCTTGATTCTATGCTCAGAAGGAAGCCATCATGACTTCAGTAGGACATATTCCTTTGCCCATATCTGCAATGTATTTGTTCCATTGAGAAGAACAATATCCTAGAACTGAAATGTGTTGGTTTCTCTTCCGGGGTCAAATAATCTTTTACCTAGCCTTTGGCAATATACTGTATTAACCAAGTTCCTGGGTAGGGATAGGAACAGTTAGTTATTGGGCTAAAATAAATGTATTTTAACAATGCCCATCTATATACAATTTTCTGCTGATCTGAACTTATTTTGTTAATATACAATCTAGCCTCAGGATCAAAATGTGTCATAGAAGTACATTTGTATTTTTAATAAAAATTGTACACTGTAATATGAGACAATACTAATTTGGTTCAGCAGATTAGGCATCTTAGAGTTCCTGTCAGCCAAGGCATGTCAGCTGGTGGAGACCAGGTGAATGCCTTCTCTTCAGTGGTGGGATTTAATTTTTTTTACTACCAATTCTGTGGGTGTGGCTTGGTGGGCATGGCATGGGAAGGACACTGTAAAATCTCCAGTCAGAGGTGGTATTTGGCCGCTCTCTGAACTACTCAAAATTTCTGCTACTATTGTGTTCTACAGAAGTTCTATTTGTTGGTCCGCATTTTGAGCGGGAGTTTTGCTTGTTCTGATTGGCTGAGCAGCCTGACAGTGAACTATAAAAGGGAGCAGTCAGACAGCATTGGCTGTTACCAGTCAGCTGGCTGATTCAGCAACATATGGGCAGACTAGGGTAACCTGTTTCTTTGTTACAATAAACATTGTTTCATTCTTCAATGCCTGCCTCAGCTCATTCTTACAAAGAATATAATAGCTACCAGTTCTCCAGAACTGGTCAGAGCCTGCTGAATCTTACCTCTACTTCTCTGTCATATACCTCCCCTCTGAAACATTTTTCCTCCCGAAATCAGGATAGCTTCAACGCTGATTGCTTTTTGTAAGATTGTGACGATGATGTGCCCAGATCTGAGACCCTGAGTATTGTTAAGGACTCCATTTCTTGCCTGAATTAACATCCATGGCAACAGTGTGTGTGTGTGTGTGTGTTTTATCATATACACCACCCAGAATAACTTGTTAAGATAGGTGAGTATAAAAATAAACAAACAAATAAATAAATAAATACCTCTCAAGAACTATCAGATAATTAAGACAATTCCTTCAATATTTTCAGAAACAACTATTATATCTAAATACAAGTAATAAAAAGAACTACATTTTACAAGATGATGTTGATCTAAAGAAAGAGAAGAGTCAGTGGATGAAAGGTTAGTCAGAATATTTGAGGCAGAAAATCACATTAACCAGTTTGATTAGTTTGGGACATATAACCAGAAAGGATCCATTCTATTTTTCAAACTCAACTCTTGGAAACTTCCTGGACAAGTCCTTGTAGTTGTCTTGGCAAGATTTCAGAAGTGGTTTGGTTTTGCCTGCATCCTAGGGCTGAAAAAGAGTGACTGGCCCAAGATCACCTAGCTGGCTTTGTGCCTAAGCCAAAACCAGAACTTACTGTCTCCTGGTTTCAGGTCTGATCCTTAACCACTACGCTAGGCTGGTTCTCATGAGGAATATTTATATATATACTGGTAGTGTTGCAACAAGTTTTGTCCCACCCTCCTCCCATACCAGTAGTGTAGTTTGAATACAGGCTATGGAATATCTTAAGGACCCCAGCCTGCCTTACACAATCTCCATTTAAGCCTCCACTAAAAGTATACTTTTAACATTCAAATTCCAAAAAGAATCATGAAAGCATGTGTGACCTGCAATCTTAATGTGACCTGTGTGACCTGTTTAAGGGTGCATGCTTAAATTTATTTAATTCAGTAATTCAGTCAATAGTATAGAAAGTAGCTCAAAAGGACTTGAATGGATGAATACAAATTTAGGATCCCGCTCACTAAACTGGGTAATGTGATTATCCTACTCCTTACAAAGAAAGAACAAAAAGAACAAAAAGTTGGGATGGCTGATGTTACCTAGCGTGCTGGAGTAATATGGACTGGCGTGTCCATGGATAGTAAATGCAGTCATGCCTAGTGGGGCCTCTACACCTGCAGGCAATTACAGAACAGAAAAGATCATTCACCATTCACAGGGGCCATGCACACACAAGCACCTTTGCGCACACATGGAACATGGGAGGTGTGGCAAGAGGAGCAAGTGCTCAGCAAGTACCTATCCATGAAACCAATGCAGTCCTCAAGGCGTGGGCCTATGCACCTGCAGCAAATCCAGGTGAAGGTGGGGGAAGGGAAAAGAGAGAAAGAGAAAACATGCATTAGGCATTTTATAGGCAGAATCATCATTATCCCCCTTCCATTTTCCTTGCTCCAAATAATTGATTACAATATTCCCTCAATCATCATGAAGCCATTGCTTCAAATGTTTTTCATTTCAAAATGCCTCCTGTTATGCTCTGTTTGTAAAATTGCAAGGCTAAATCACTGTAAATCTTCGGTTACTTACCTCAGTACAGATAATTGTGGGTTTGTGTAAAAATGATCAGAACCAAGTTTCACCTGCCAAGGCAAGGATCTACATAGTACCTTAATACAATGGCCCAATAAATTCAATCATTAGTGAATATAATGCGGCTATGGCTTAAAAGATAACAATTGACATTTTCTATATTTCAAGGGGCATAACTACCATTCAATTATGCTGCTTCTATCAAGGCTGGATAATTATATTCATCTAGTATTTGTATTTATTGACAGATCAACTGATTGATCATATTTATAATGCAACCAAACTTCATTAAGTGCACTGTACAGCATGCAACATTTAAAATAGTAAGAAACAATATAAGAAAGATAAGTTTCTTTGTGCCAAGAATGAAATCATCAGGTTAATATGCAAAATTATATCAAAAGCTCATCACACACACTAATCAAAGCCCTGGGGGAAAGCCAGGTGATGAAGTGCTTTTTGAAGATAGTCCAATATGGTTCTATGGGGGATATTGTTTCAGAGGGCAGATACTGCAACAAGAAAAAGCCCATCAGGCAATATGATTTAATGAACGTAATGCAAAACAATTCTTGTTGGATTGTATAGGACAGGAAAAAATGATCAGAGATACATAGTATCTCAGGCAGCCAAGTTCTATGGATAAAGGGCTTTATTTGTGGTAACCCAGCAATTTGAATTGTATCTGAAAGCTAACTGGTAACCAATGCAGTTCATGAGCAATAGTGTTACACCGGCATAGTCTGGCGCACCCATTACTATCTGCATTGATGCATTCTGGACCAGCTGTAGCTTCCAAGGGATCTTCAAGGGCAATCCCATTTACAACATATTGCAATAGTCCACACGTGAAGTGACTAAGGTACAAATTATTGTTTTGATAGGTGGCCACTCCAGTCCAGGAGCAGGCATGGCTAACATACAAGATGGATCTGTGCAATAGATTTCTTGGCAAGACCTATCACCTCACTTCTGTGGAGGAACTAGAAAAATCTTCAGATTACACCCCACTCCTAAATGGGAAAATGCAAACCTGTCCAAAATTAAATATTCACAATGGCTCAAATACTAGGGTTGAACCTGAATCTGTTCCTATCCATCTTGATCCTCATAACCTCTAGACCAGGGGCAGGCAATTAATTTTCCCGAAGAGGCCACATGAAATCCTGGGACTGTTGTGGAGGACCGCAGTCTGCTACTACCCCACCTCCCGGCCACAGTTCAGACAGGGATATACAAATGTGGCCTGCAGGCTGTGAAATGGCCAAGTCCTTTCTACATTCTGGCATCCAACAGCATCACTTGGACAGCCCAGGGTCAATAAAAGAGTGTATCATCTCACACTATCAAATGACTTCAGCCAATGGCCTCATGTAGATATTATACAGAGTAAAAGCATCAAGCTTTGAAGCATCTCACAGGTTAGAGGCTTCAGACCCAATCTCTCTTCTTCCCCATCAACTAGAACTACACACAGAGAAAGGGCACCCCCCACCCTTGCCAGGAGGATCATGGGTCTAACAAAAAGGTAGTGGGTTAAAACATCCCAGCTAAACTTGCAAGACTATACCCAAGTATCTTAACAGGACTTGCCCAGTCACAGTGGAACTATGAGCAAATCTCAATGACTTTATTGATCAGATAGCTAGAATATTCCTATAGGCGTCCTTCAGATGCCATGGTGTAATGTCTAAAATGGACTCTTATTCTAAACCTTGTTTGGTTATGTTTACTCTTCATCTTTCTCCAATGTGCTCCAGGAATTTTCATTGGCTTTTCATCTCCCAGAGCTATTGAGAAAATCAAAGAGCACCATGGGATCAACAATGAATCACAGTGAGAGGCTGAATAGAAACAATCTCATTCTAGGCTACAACTAAGGTCTTGCCTTAATTGCCCATCAGAACCTCTGAGAAAACCCCATGTTCTCTTTGAAGCTGTTAGTTGCCTGGTACAGACAGATCCATTACTTGCCCGGGACAGAATGAGTCATACCCTGTCTGCAGGCTGAAGTAACATCAGCAAGTCAAAAAAGCAATGAAAGATTGATCTTTCTTTCATAACTGAACATACACTACCAAATAACTTTGCAACTACTCTGAAGCCAGATTTAGTATGCCCCACCCAATGCAAGACAGGCTCTTGATTATTTGGATCCATGGTTGTCACAGCAGCCATGAACTCCTGAACTACCTCAGACTATATGCTGCCATGAGGTAAGTTAAAATCTCCAAGATCTAGTAACCTTAGGGACCTAGCTGTTAACGCAGTAACAAAGTTAAGCAAATCAGGAAGGATGCTGCTTTATAGCAGAGAGACCAGTATAAGAATAACGACTGTCGAATAAGATGGGATGGGATGGGATGGAATAGAATCTTTATTGTCACTTTAAATGTACACTAATTAGTATACATTAAAATGAAATTGCATTCAGCTCTCAAAAGATAAACATTATACATATATCCACATACACACGACACAGAGAAATATCACAGTCTAGTTTGAATGTATACATACATGGCAAAAAAAGAAGAATCCTGTGAGTTTACAAGATGGATGGCATAAGGAGCAAAGCTGTTACAGAATTTAGTAGTAGTTCTGCTACAGATACTTCGAAACCTTGTCTCAGAGGGGAGTAACATAAACAGACTGTGAAGTGAGCGTGTGGGGTCTCTAACAATGCTTTGAGCTCTAAGCACATAGCACTTATAAGCAATATCCTGAATAATAGGAAGCGAGCTTCCTATAATTTTCTCAGCTGTCCTTACCGCTCTCTGTATGGACCTTCTATCAGATGCGCTGCTTCCACTAAACCAAACAGTGATGCAGTTTGTTAACACACTCTCAATTGTGCCTCTGTAAAAAGTGGCCAGGACAGAAGGAAAAAGATGTGCTCTCCATTTCTGATGCAAGGAATGCAGATGCTGGTTTGCACACTTCACTAAGGATGATGTGTGGACAGACCAGTTCAGATGATTAGTTATCTGCACCCCCAGATACTTAATGTTATTGATCACCACTACAGTTGCAGCCTTGATATAAAGACTCTGCTTTTTTCTTTCTAAAATCAACAATGATCTCCTTTGTTTTGTTAACATTGAAAACCAAGTTATTTTTATTGCACCAGTCCATCAAAGACTTCACCTCCTCCCTATAAGAATCTTCATTGTCATCCTGGATAAGCTCCATCATTGTCGTGTTGTCCAAATACTTCACAATATGATTTGTCGCAGACTTGGCACAGCAGTCATGGGTCATCAAGGTGAACAATAAAGGACTCAAGACACAGCCTGTGAGAAACATACACTCGAGATGGAATTGAAAACTTTTCTTCCAACTCTCACAAACTGGGGCCTATCAATAAGGAAATCAAGTATCCAGTTACATAAAGAAATATTAAAACCTATAGGCCCAGTTTGTTTACCAAATGCTGATGAATGATTGTGTTGAATGCTGAACTAAAATAACAGCATTCCCACATGAATATTTTTCTCCTCCGGGTGTGTCAAACTAAGATGAAGCACAAAGAAAGTGCATTATCTATAGAGCATAACTGTCAGCCAAAGGATTTCACATCCAGTTACATGAACAGCACAGCTTCTGAAAGTCATCAAGACTTCTTGAATGACAGGTGCATCCCGTGCCTGGATTCATAGTTGAGCTGGGCTCATCAATCAAGCATTGGATGGAGTTCTCATTCTGTTGAGAACTTCAAAAAAAAATCTTACTTTTTTATATTTTTGGCACAAAATTGTTTTTTTCATATGCATCCTGGACAGATGCAATATCCATGAGAATGAGAAAGCCTAGTGATATATCAGATGAAATATGAATTCCTCTTCAGCATCACATTGAGCACAAAAAAATCATCATAAGGAATTCCTTCCTCTCTCTTGAAATATAAAATGCTCTGATGAAAGAAAGGGTTTTCGGTCTACTTTTTAGGGAATCCTAAAGGCATTTAGTTTGAGTATTTGGGCTTCTGGTGCCAAGCCTACCAGTCTGTTTATACATCAAATATTTTCTTGGAGAGCTGTTTACAAGGCTGGTACGGAATGATGTGGCAATGGTACTCTGCACTTAATGAACAGGACTTTTTTTTAATACCAATTACATTCCAGTTGCCAAGCTACCACAGGGAATTAAAAATTATATAGAGAAGTATTTGGATTTTTTTTTTACCATTATTCCTATTCTGAATCAAGCCAGATATCCCATCTCAGTTACTGCTTCCATTGATTCTTAAAAAGCCATGAAGAAGAAAAATTATGAATAAGAAAATAAAATGAAGGTAAATTAATTTATTCAGGGCACAAATCATTAAAACCCTGATGGCAGGGAGAGAAATAAGACAAAAAAACCACCAACATCTCAAATATGGATTATGGCTACTTAAATCATCACTGAACGGGACACTGACACATTTTAAAGGAGGTGTATTTTATAAGAATAGCTTTAAAAAGAAGAGTAGTCACACTTTTATTTTGCTTAGCTACTAGCATTAATACAAGGAAGTGTTTTTTTAATGATACCTGTAGCCTGTTCTGAATAAGATAATATGTTTGTTTCATGTTTAATAATATAAAAATCAGAAAGTTATTATGAATCAAATTTGATTTATCAAAAGCCAAAATGCCTGTTTCGGAATATATATTTTACAGTAGGTGCTTAGAAAAGACAATTGACAAAATTCATTTTTTTTTCATAGTTTGGTAACTTGGCAACCCTCCAAAATGTATGCATAATTTTATTAGAAGGGGATATCCAAATAAAATGTCTGTAGGAGAAACATCAGAGGTATGGTTTCATATATATGTATTATTGCCCAGATGCATTCACCACAGCCTCCAGAAATTTCAGGAGAAAACCACGAGGGACAAGATACTGATGAATAAGATATTTGCCTGGAACAATTTTCTGCTCTATCCACCCAAACTGAATTTAAACTCACCAATGGGCTTAAGCCAATATTTCTATTGCCCCTGCTTGTATTTTTAACAATTACTATAAAGACATGCACTTAGTAAAGAATTTTTCCACTCCTACAGCAATGACAGAAGAGTGCAAAAAATTCCAATTGTTACATTTCTTTATTTCCAGGTGTTTTATAGATTCAGGAAGAGAACTAATATTATTTTAGGCACTTATATTTAACATTAAGTATATTCAGCTATAAAAAGCTATCTTCCATTATTAAGCCCCTGTGAAATGCCTTTTTTTCTTCCCAATAGTAATACTAATTTTTAACTGTATAACCCAGATTTTAAAGAGCCAAATAGAAGTTACCTCTATCACAAATTCTTGGATATCTTTGCATTCTTAGTTTAATTTCCCTAAAAGCTCCGTTGTAATTAGAGCTGCAAAACCAGCAAAAGGTCTCATTTTGAGGGGCAACATCTGTTGACATCAACATTTTATTGAATTATTTACTGCTTTAATTTTAGCAGCAAAACAATGAAAGCCTCTTGTGAATTATTATTTTACAAAATTAATGTGTTGGTTGTCTCTTGATTTTTGTTAGAGATTGTCCAACAGTCTCATTGAAAAATCTCGAGTGGTCTATATTAAATTTTATTTATTTATTTTATGTAATTTATTTATTTATTTATTTGATTTGTCAATTGCTTACAAAATAATAGGTATAAGTATAAACATGAGTAAGAATACAGAAAATAGGTATGATTAAATGGGGACAATAGGACAGGGACGGGAGGCACGATGGTGAAGTCATACAACTTCAGTTGATGGCATGCCAAGTTTCACTTACTCTAGTGAAAAAAATTCATCTTTGGATTTGAAAATGCTCTTCTCTATATACTCTGTACTGTTGCCAAGATAACAGCACAAGCGCTCTATGAAATCACCAGGAATCAAGTTGGATTTGAAAAATATGTTATCATATGTCATATGCACCATGGCAAAACAGGCTCTGCTGGTTGAGAAGTATATGGAGGTATGGTAAAATAAAAATCAAGTTATTGGTGTTCTTTATTCACTTTTTATTTTTGTTTAGTCTATAAGGTTTAAAGAAAGGAGGATTCCCAACTAAGAAAAAAGTGCACAAAGTTCACAAGTATTTACAAAGAAGAAAAGCTTCCATGAATTGCAATCCCATCTAGCTTTCTTAGCCTATACTTTGAAAAAGAATTCACAATAGTTACAATTTGCAGGTTACTTTCAGTACTGTTTTACAAATATTCTGGTTTACACTTCCAAGTGTGACTAATACTGATTGAATTATTTGAGCAGCATTTTCTAATCAACACATTTGGCTGATACCTGGATCAAATTCAGCAAATCTAGTAGGTTTTTAAGCAATGATTCATTCAGAAAGTACTCTTACAAAAGAGCTTGGTTCTTCAAGCATCAGCATTATCCTTTGAAATGTATTCCATTGAAGTCTTCTGGAAAAGGGTACTTTGTTTTAAATGGTGTTTCATGACATCTGCTGTGTGAACATTAATGCCAAAATATGGTAATCAGAAACAAGGAGAAGGATCTTACATAAATACAAATGAGATCCTGTATCTGCGCCAACTTTCATCATAAGAAGCATTGGGAATACTTCCACACAAGGGGCATTCATAGCAAACAAGAGCCATTTTAATAGATTTAGGAGAGTAGTAGTAAACACAAGTCATGTGTCATAAGAAGTGAAGCGGAAATGTAATCACAGATGCCTAAAAGCAAAACCTTTGCAGATTATGTTGGTTGCCAGATATAATGCTATTTTATTTTGGTGACACTTTATTCAATTAATATGGTGCTTTGTTGAAGAAGGGAAAAACAATATAAGTATAGATGTTTCATTGCCTTTATAAAGATATTATAACCAACACTAACTCAAATTCACTAACTCTAGGAATTAGAATTAGCTGAGGATGTGGAAGTAGGAGGAAGACTGGGCAAAGGTGACATAATACCTGAGTTCTTCTCATTAAGAGAAACTATTGTAAAACTGAAGATATTCAAACATATCTTCAACTTTATAAAATGTGAGGCTTAAAAAACACAGAACAACATGAGTAGGATATCATGGTAGGAGAAGCTAAAAAGGAGAGGATTAAGGAGAATTCTTAAACAAAGTTCAAACTTTTGAAAACATATTAAAAGCAGAATTGAAAATAATTCTTATGTACAGGGGGAAAAAAGAGAAGCAAAAGCAGTGTGGCTAAATAAAAAGCTTAGTGAAGATCTGAAAACCATATATAGCAAACAGGAAAAAGTGCCAGGCTGTGAAGGAAGACCACAGACAGATCATCTGACACTGCAGCACTGGTGTCAGGATGCTAATGGCAAGAAAGGGGCTTATGGGGGGATATGTTCAAAAGAAAAGGGAAACATAAAGATAGGTATAACAGCTGCTCAATGAAAATGGCAAAAATGCTAATACATTGGATATCACAAAAAAGGCAGATATTTTATATTCATTTATTATTTTATTTCAACCTTGTTTAACAAACTTCTGCAGAGAACACAGTGAAAGGAGAGAATTAAATCTTGAGATTTTCAACCATAGCTGGATACCCTATCTTTATTTTCAATTAGTTTAGGTCCAGATGGATTGCATCCTAAAATACTGAAACAAACTGGTTGATGGTATGACCATACTCATGTATACTTTCCCAAATAATTCTGGAGAACTGACAAATTGTTGGATGACTGGAGCAAACGCTCCTATCTTCAAAAAATGACAAACAAAGATTCAGCAAACTTCAGACCCAGTCAGTATGACATCCAGGCTTTGGAAGATTCTGGAATAGATAATAACAAGACCAGTATAGAAGCATTTTGAACACCGTTTAATAATTAAATGAGGTCTGCATAAATTTGTGAAGTGGGGCTGCTACTCCTGCTGTTCCCAAGTTTATATTTCTTGGAGATTTTAACTTGCCCCTGGCAGCATTGAGACTGGGGCCCTTTAGGATATTTCAGCAAAATATCTAACAAAGTAATCTGAGACATGCTTATCATTCACTGTGCATTGGATGACATCACAACTAAGTGGATTAAAAGATGGACTGAAATTTATATTCTTGGAATGTTCATTGATAATTAATCATCAATTTGGAAAGAGTGACTGAATGAGGTGCCACAACAATCAGTTCTGGATCATCTAAAGTTCAATATTTTTATTAATTATTTGGATGAAAAGGTAGAGGGAATGCTTATCAGATCAGTAGGTAATTAAAACTCATGGATGCTAGATTGGAAAATTGCAGTAATAGAATTAAATTTATTAGGGATAAGTACAATTTTTTTCACTTATGAAATAAAAATCAAATGCACAAATATTGGTTTAGGAATACTTGGTAGCACTAAATGTTAAAAAGATCTTCCATTTTTAAATTAAAAGTACTTGATTGCATTTAATAAGAGCCGGAAGTATGAAGTGGTTGCAAAAAAGACAGATTTATTTTAGTCTGCATTAACTGAAATATAATTTTCAATTCATGGGAAATCATTCCACTCTATTATGCTTTTATCAGACCACATCTTTAATATCATATCCAGGTCTGGCATCACACTGTAAGAAAAATTCATAGAAATTATTCTTAAACCAATTCAGAGAAGGACAACAAAGATAATTGGATTACTAGAAATGATTTTAATGATTCCTTCCAACTTTAAGCTTCTATTTTACTGATAAATTTCTTATTTATATATCATAGCTGATGTGTGAAATTTAATTAAAAGGTTTTGCCAAAAGAGGGGGCAATTTTCTCTCCCTGTTAACACTAACCCACCCTGCAAATCTTGAGGTTTCGCAATAGAAAGGGAAATAGGATGGAAAAGAAGGTGTGCATGTGCCATCCTTTGGTGTCACTCTGAATTAGGCCAGGTTTGCATTGCATTGCATTTTAAAATAACATAAGGAAAAACAGAGATTCAGTCCATTTTTCTGTTTAAAATCCTGTATTCAAAAGTTGTCATCATTTGTACATACATTATGCAGGTACAGAGATAAAAGATTAACTGTGACCTTCCCCTTCAAATGCAAGACACCTGAAGTTCAGTTAAAAAGCCAGGCAGCACATTCTCACCATACTTATTCTCTATACATTTAACTATACTTCTGTACATGAATGCAATTGTTAATGTAATCTAACAGTCTTCTTCATAGTCATTTGGAAAATAGCACTATCATTCTAGGGAAGGCAGATCTACTCACTTTCATATCTCCCAGCTGAACACAAAAGGAGGAGAGACGGTTAAGGGGAGGACTGCATTCTTAATATGCTGAGGCAAACACATACTGAAGCAAAGTTTTGCTCTTTTAGTGCAGATTATCTTTATTGCCCATTTCCCCCATTCCAGCAAAAGCAAGAAAAGAGACTGTAAATGGTGTGGTAACTCAGGCTCCAAGAAAATATTAGAATAAATTGATTTTGACACTGATTTATCATCATCTTAGTTTTGCCATCCATAGAGACATATCGAATGTCATGTCCCTGTCAGAGTCTGAATCCGAGAAGGAAGACGAGCAGCTGTCAGGGAGTGGGAGTGTGACTCCGTTCGCTGTGGAGAAAACTGGGGAAGGGCAAAGTCCAGCTGGGCAGAGCAGGGCAGAGCAGGGGAGAGATAGAACAAGGGAGAGGGACTTCAGAGGAAGACCCAGGCCCACCCCCTCTTCATCCTAGGGCACGCAGGGAGGAATGGAGAAGAAAGCAACGTGGGTTGCATGGCTTACGGGGGAGGAAAGGTCCCTGATTCCCTTCATTAACCACACCTAGGAATGAGAGTTTAAAAGGGATGCATGCTGAGTGAGGTGTCTGCTGGGAACAAGCATAAGTTTATCTTGTGTTGACTTTGGTTATCTGTGTTCCTGGAATTCTCCCAACCAGGTTGATTTACTGCCGTTCCTTCATGTCTGGAATTCGATATCCTGCCCTGCCGGACTAATTACCTCATCTTGCCCTGATTGGACTTATAGTTACAGATTTTGTTGACAACATTTTGGACTTGATTCTCTGCAGCCACAGGCTGTTCCTGGGATAGTTTTTCTCCAGCCAGAAGGTAATCAGGACATTGGGTGCAAAGTTGGAGCTAATAAAGGAACTCCTACTGATTATCTGACTGTGTTGCCTTTGTGCCACGCCTCGGGTCATCCACTGAAAGGCTTGGGGATAAAAATGTAATGTTCTAGACAAATCACTTTATTCATCAAGATTAAGTGGTACAATAAAATGGATTGAAAGTATCACATGTAGCAATAATGTTTTAACATATGTAAATGTAAGCTTACCCTTGGGTACAATTTGGGTGACAAGAATGACATTCACGATCCTCATCCGCATACTTAAATATGAAGCTGTTTGTTCCTTGTACACCATCAGGACATTTTTCAACACAATTGGGGCCATCTTTAAAATGAAAGCATTTGGTACAATGATCTGGTCCCTACGAAGAAAGAAGAAACACAGAATATCAAATTTCTGTTTCAATTTGGAGATCCCAAGAGCTACTAAGAGACATCAAGTAAGTGTAATATTTGACACAGGATGCAATACTCACATTGCCATAAGACTTACATTGGGACTTTTCACAAAGGCAGATCATTATTATACTTTATTAGATTTTATCTGTATTTCTTTTCAGCCCATGCAAAACTTTCATGGGAACATGCAAAGCTTCAGCACAGTGTTTCCACTAAGATTAGAACTAGAACCAGAGACACCCAGGTTCAAATCCATCCTGAGCACAATATGTTTAGGTGTTGATTTTGGGAGAGTCCTATACTCTTAGCCTAATCTAATGCAGAAGTTTGTAATTGTAAGGAAAATTAACAGGAAAGAGTGCATTGTACATTGTCTTGAGTTCATGGAAGAAAGGCATGGATATAAACCTAGAAAATAAGTAAAATTTATAAATTTATAAAGAAAGAAAGGATCAAAGAAAAAAACACCAAATCTGTTTCATATAATAACCAGCTTATATGTTGGATTGTATATGGATTGTACTTACAGCCCCGCTACAAGTTATTCTGTTTCCATCCATCTTCTCACACTGCGGATCACATTCCACACAAACTGAACCATTTGCAAACTCTCTGTATTCTCTGGGGAAATAACAAGCAATTTAGAAATACCAGAAGTGACAGAATCAGGGAGCAACTTCAGTTTCTGATATAATTGTTATTCTGCAAGCAAAAGTGCCTATCCCCCACCCCCAACTACACCTTCTCTTTGATAATTTTCTAATTACATCCCCATCCCCAACCTGGATTAATATTCAAATGCTGCACTGCTAGGTTTTATTCACTGTTTGTAAAGACAAGGATACTAAAATATTCCATATTATTTATACAAACCATGCAGTGTGCTCTTTTTGATTGGGACCTGCCCAGAATTTGATATAAAATGGGAAGCTATAACAGTGTTTTAAATAATAAATAAATAAACATGCTAGAGATGAAAAAACACATCTATTGAAATAAAGGGACTTATTTTATACATATCTGATCTAATTTCAACCACTAGGATTTCCTCTATCTTTGATTACTTCCTTGGTACATTTGAAAGACCTCTAACAAATTACTCCTTTGTGAAAGAAAGAAAGAAAAAAATCATCTAAAAATGCTGCTTGCACAGAAATAATGGGGAAACTGAAGTTATATAAATCATATAATTGGAAGCTAAAATGGTTATCACTGTTAAAGGGGTGTTATTAGTGGGAACAGCCCTTGGATGTTCATTTCCTGGTCTTTCATCCTGGGAATAATTGCAGAGGTTGTACAGAACACCAGACATGCATATAACCTACTGACTCAGCATTCAAAGCCGGAGTGGTCTATTAGCCACCTAGTTGTTAAAGACAATTAGATGAAAAGAATCATACTATTGAGATGCTAAAGTTCTTCTACTTATCCCACTGAGTCTGCTGGTGAGATGGGAACTATAATCAATTCTAAACAGGGGCCTAATATCATAGCCTGATATTTTCTTGGCCTGAAAAATCTAACATTGTGGAAAGAACAGGAAGTATCTGTGCGTCTGTGCCTTTCCATCCCAACACAGGTAACTTGTTACTGTGGGGACACCATCTAGTATAGATTAGTTTATAAAAAGAGTCATAGACCAACTTATCTAAGATTAAAATTCAATAAAACAGGGATTGAAAAGTATCATTCATTAATATCCTAATATTGGCAAAGAATTAAAAATTACTAAAATTATTACTAACATGTTTGACATTTGAGCACATATGGAGATGACAGTAGAACAAAATTTAGCAAACTTCAGTATATTAATTGAGGATTGATGATAATAATTATTTATTTTACTATTATTATTACATCTGATTAGAAAGGGTATTGTTAGGGCCAAATGGAAATACATATAAAAGGAGAAACATAGTAATCAAGAGCTAGATGTCTCTAAAATGAACTTTCATGTCATCTACAGACATTAAATAAGGGGTTGTAAGATCTCTCTGCTAGATTTTTAAAAAAAGACCGTAAGGATTACACCAAAGTCTTTTTGGTGGTCTATATCTAATGGCTACTGCCTCACTTTAGTCATGGCATTTTCCAAACCTAAGGCTATTCTCACATTGCTGTAAGAATCCTCACTTTTGAATATTCTTTCCAGTATGTTTCTTCCAGGATGAAGATGAGGTAAAATAATCCAAGAATAGCAAGGACATAGTGAAAGGGCTCTGACCTGCTTCCCAATTGGTAGAATTACTGTTTGTATCAGCTTTAGGTTATACAGATTACTCTCGATTTGTGGCTCTTCTGCCCTCAGAACAGAAAAAGTGGGGTTACCCTCTTTTGCTTTCTTGCTTCTCCCAGGAACCATAGCACTACAGGCTTTGTCCATAGAGCAGGTCTTTCTGATTTCACATTGTTTGTCACCTATAATGTCCCTATCAGCAGTCTCTTTGCTTTGTAGCTGTTAAGGAGAAATGTGCATTTTTTCCTTACTCTTAAATACAACTGAGAGCTTCCTTTTGGCTGACTGGCACCAGATGATAATATCTCTATTCTGTAGGCTTTTGCAATATACAGATACTATCATATTGTTAAAGGTAAGCACTCCATATCCTTCAGATCGGGAAAGACAGAAAGGAATGCCACTTTAGAGTTTTTAAGAATTGTGATAAGAATACATGGCTTTCATTCACCTATCCTATCTCTTGAAAATGGCCACCATAGTGCAAATAAAAGTGCCTGGCTTATGGTGAGCCAGAAGTAGAAAGGAAAAACCAAGGAGGACAATTATGAAGCAATAAATTAAGACTGTTTGGAATTCTATTCTGAAATAATTGGTTTTGATTTTTTTTGACAGAGCTGTTCTTCTAAATTCAAAGGGATGCAGCTACAATTAAATTAGTAAAATTCTGCAGAAAGGTTTTTACTGCAGATCTTTGAAAAGAAAACCAAGGAAAGTGGTTTTCATTCCCAGATACTAATTTAGTTCTCTTTTGTATATCTTTTGGATAGAGACACTCTTTTCTACCCCTTACACCAAAATAGTGGTTAAGTACAGCATTGTCACATCCCTAAAAACATATTCAGATGCATGTACATCAGGAAGAATAAGAAATTGTAAAATCAGACAGTGATAAAGAACAGTTTCAGGCAGATTCTTATCAATATCTATAAGACATCACTGAGGAAGTGACATGGATAGAAGAAAAGAGAATTTCTGTACCTAAATGCAAATATTAAAAAGGCTTTCAGACTCGAGGGCCCTGGAGTTGACCTCAGTAAATGACATGAGGAAGTTTTCTCATAAGCTAGTCTTAAACTCAGACACCACTAAGAGCAGTTGGAATTCTATTGGAAAGAAATTGAAAGCTATTAATATTTAATTATTATTGACAAATGAGCTGTGATATTCTGGCCCAATTTTAACTTCCATATATTCTTCAAAGGCAGTCCTGCGTAGAGTGCAGTGCAATGATCCAGTTGGAATAAAATACACCAGATCAACATTCCTAAAAGACATCATTGGTTAATTAGCCTCATCTTGGCTACCAACAACAGCTAAAAATTCAAGGACAGGGAATAAGAAAAATCTACAAAATAGTATTTTCAAAGAAGTGCTACCCAACTCAACTGAAGTTGAATTCCAAAAATGAGATCAACTCTACTGATCAAAAATACTTTTGTCAGGTCAGAATTCAGTTTCATTTCATTAGATCTTTTTCAATTCATTTTTATCTTCAGACAATTAGTCATGATCCTGACAGTCTCCTTGGACAGTGATGGAATTGTATATTGTTGACATTGAAATCTCAGACCCAAACTATTTCTCACAATTAACTATTCCCTGCTGTCTAGCCCCCAGTCTAGTCTTGTTACCAAAATTGTGTACGGCTTCATTTAAATGATTTGAGGCAGTGTGTTTCATCTTTCCACTCCACTCCAGACAAGGGAATATGAATTCAGGAACTGTACCAGATAACCTCACTAGTTCCTTGGGACTTCCTTTTGACAGATATCAAACTTCTGCAATCTGTTGCACAACATTTCCCATCTAAAGTACCAGTCAACTTCTTTTATACAGCTGCTTTTCAACCTTCCATTTAAAACACAAGTACGGGCAAACCTTTTCCTTGTTCCAGCTTGGTGACTTTCAAAAGAATTATGAATTGTTCTGCCTTGTAGCCAAGCTTACCCATCCCCTGCAGTCAATGCTCTAGCCCAGTTACAATTGTATACGATTTGCAATACTTGGCTATTGAAATATCTTAGCTAGATTATTTTTCATGATTCTCCCATAAAAGATGCTGCTGCCTAGCACAAGTTATGATTACCAGTTGCTGCATGACAGATGGCTTCTTCTATCACCAAAGCATAAAAATTAGTAATTTCAAAAGTATGAACATATTTATATAAACACACACATAAAGCCTAAAGGCAAAAATGACTTACCCTTCAAAAAGGTGACAAGACTTTACACAGGTTTTTCCTCTGATGAAGTGTTTACAGGATAAACACTGATCTGGCCCTGGCCCCCAACATCCATTTTTTGAGCATAAATAGCTGCATATCATCCCTTCTGCAGCTGTAAAATAAAGACAGGCGCCATCATTTATAAGCAGCAGTATGCTAAATGGCATGTACAATGCTTAGTTCTATCCCCACAACTTAAACCCATACATTAAAAATGGGAGGAAGAAACAGGAGAAATTTCTTTTTGCTTTAACAAAGGTTGCTCTTGGGCCAGTACATTGATATATTCTGCTTATGATGACTGGATTATTATCAGCAATAGAAAAAGATTACAAGAATCTACCTCTTCAGAGGGTTATTTAATGCTACTCATTAATACTAATAATGTTTTAAATTGAGACAGTGCAGATTTTTTAAATGTAATATGTAATCTATGATTATTTTAAATGGTTTAAAATTTGCTATGGCATGAAATGATCGACTAATTGAAATGTTATTTCCTATTTTCTTTAACTAAACATTTATGACTAGAAAGCAGAAGACTTGGAATTAACATACTATATCATCCTGGATAATAAGAATGTATTAGTGACAACATGAGCTGTTTCAGAAATATTGCTGAAGAATTTTTAGGTGGAGATAATATAGAAACAGATGGAATCTGGTTGACTAAAAGTCATAAAAAAGAATTAAGTTATTATAAAGGTATTCACAAATTTTTCTCTACTCATATAATCAAGGTATTAATTGTTGTTTTATTTATTGGCATACAGTATATATAATACTGCATAAAAATAAAAAATTAGAAACAAAAAATGTGAAAATAGAAAATCCAAAAAAGAATTGATGAATAAAACAAGTTTTAACATTAAGAAGTAGGTAAAATAACTGGGTATCACTATGACAAACATGAATTGTATGTTATTTCAAAATAAGACATGGAGTGAAGATAAAAAGACATGTTAAGATGAATGAAGCTACAAGTGTCATTCTTGGGAGAAATTCTGTAATAAAAATAAATGTCATGCCAGAATGATATTTATGAAAGAGTGAGTATTGTTGAGAAATAGAGGCTTCTGGAGTTAGAAGAACACAAATTGAGATTTGGTGGCACGGATATTTGTGGTATCACAAAGTCAAGATTAATTTGGATTTTAAAAATACTGAGAATATGGAGTAGATACAAACCCAGATTATGCCCCCAAATACCTCTGGGATCTCAGCACAAGAAGCATTTTATAAACAATAATATTGCAAACTAGTGCCAAAAATGTTGTAAATTGGTTCTGAACATGTGGGTGCTTTCACTTATGAGCATAATAATTTACAACCAGGAATCCAGTCCCAACAGCAATTGTAAGTAGACACAAAGTCAGAAAGACTCGTCACTACTCATAATGGAAGAAAGGAGGTAGAGATGATGAATCTCCTTATGCTGTGTCACCTGTAAAGTCATGGAATCAATTATTAACCAATCCATTCTCCTCCACGAAGAGACTAACAACCTACTCTCTAATAAACAATTTGGTTTCAGAAAAAAACTATCCTGTAATCTGCAACTCTTACACTGCAAAAACATACTGTATATTATACCTACAAAGAGTGCAGAGTGCAGAGAAGACAACAAAGATGATAAGGAGTTTGGAGGCTAAATTTTACAATGAATGGCTAAGGTAGACTAACAAAGAGAAGGGTTAGGCATAGCTGTCTTCTGCTACTTGAGGGGTTATCACAGAGAAGAGGAAGTCAACTATTCTCGAAAGCATTTGAGGATAGGACAAGAAACAATGGGTGGAAGCTTGTAAAAGAGAGATCCAATCTGGAACTAAAGAGAAATTGCTGACAGTGGGAATTAATCAATGGAATAGCTTGCCTCCCAAAGTTTGGGTGCTCCATGACTGAAAGTTTTAAAGAAAAGTTTGGATTACCATTTTGTCCAGGATGGTATAAGGTCTCCTGCTTGGGCAGGGAGTTGGAGTAAAAGACCTCCAAAATCCCTTCCAGCCTTATGATTCAATTTGATTCTATTAAGAACACCCTAATTTTTAAAATCTCAGATGAAATTTTAATCTGGAAATAAATTCTCATTCATATTCTTTTCCTTTACTGAGATGCTTAAGTAATGTTCCAAAAAGATGAAATGTTCTGTAGCAAGTTTCTGTCACTTTCAATTTACACTGTTTGTTGCTTCTTATTCAATACACTGCTACTAGAATGAATGTCTGATTGTGGTTCATTAACAAAGATACTGAGTATCTGTCATGTAAGTACACTGATCGCCTGAGCACATTATTACTTTCATATAGCTTGTTCTTGCCTTACTTGGGTTCAACATGCTCTTTCATCATGTGTTGTGATTTCTGATGCTTTCCCAGCATCAAATGCCTCTTTTGATCTAGGAACATGCCTCATCTATGGCTAAAGAGCATTTTTTATACTCTTTCCCAGAGAATATCATTACATCTGGAGGTTAGGCAGTCTCAGTATTCATTCCACAGTTCCATGGCTACAGTGACCTTACAATATCCTGGAGAAGATATGTGTCCAAATGGAAGGATGGAACACTTCTCAATCATAAAACTTCACTCATCATGGTCCTGAAGGCAATCAAGTCCCAGATTCTCCCCAGCATACTCCCCCATCTTAAAAATGAAAAATAGGATTGCAATCACCACAATATCCTTAGGATATTCTTCTCTTGTCATAAATCAGAAAAACCCTGTAAGCGCCTTTCCAGACTATTTTATTATAGCACAAACACTATTATGACTTATACCTACAGTATTACTCATGAGAGCTTATGACTTTTAATAAAATTAATGGCTTGGGTATGTTTTTCTCATTGGTAAGAGTTTAAATTCTTACATATAGAGCAAAGAGTGGTGGTTTTGCACTGAAGATGAACTAGGAGAATTGATGCTTTTAAAAAGAAAAATAAACATACAAATAAAAAAATCCTTAAATTAACAAGCTATTCCTGCTGTCTAAAACTTGTGGTTCTCTTAGTGTGGCTAAAAGCATCATCTTCACCCAACAAGCCTTACATTTTCTAAAAACTTATTGGGGAAAATTATCTCTTTCTGATTAGTCTCTATAACAAAAGCAAACCAATGTTTGAGAATGCAATGCTACTCTAATGTCACATGCTTTAAGAATCCATTCTCACAGCCTCTCCCATACTCCAAAAGCCAATTCAAATGAAACATACAGACAAGCGTTAAATGTATTACTTACTTGGCAACACTTGTTAAATGGAGAATTAATCAAATGAGGAGCTAAGTGGGTAGAGCAGTATCAGCTGAGCTACGTAAGATGAGTCACAAAAGCATTGATAGTTTATGTCAGGACTGGTTTAAGATTATTTTGTTGTCTGAAGCAAAGCAGCAAATAATGCCCCATTTAACTGGGTGCATATCATCCAAAGCTAGCAACCCAATTTTGGTGGATGGAACAGAAAATCCTCTGAGTACCTCCCTGGTATCTAGCATTAATAGAATACTCCCTGGAGTCTGCCCATCAGAGTTGTAACTTGTGATAGTTGTAAAATGGGTTAATCAATATTTTGCAGTAATGGTTAAGTGGATCACCATAATCATTAAGCACCATAATCATTAAGCAAATTAAGTGAATGCCATGGTTAAACAAACCAATGGTTCTCTATGTAGGCAACTTTGCTAAAGAACAAAGTAAATACCAAGGTGTTGGTTTTTTTTTTGCAAAAACATCATAAAATGTTGTCATGTGACACTGCAAAAGCCAAAAATGTGACCTGACTGCCAAGCACCCAAGAACAGTCATAAGATTGCAGGAGGCAGGGGGGAACTATTGGAACTTTGAATCCAGGTTGTAAGTACCCACCAGGTAGATTTATCACAACTTTGAATGGTCATTAAGCAATTTCATACCCACGTTACCTTAGACAATTCACTGTTGGCTACCTTACATTATGAGAATGTTGTGAAACATCTTGCTTGTAAAAATGGCGAGATAACACCCATAACAATCTAAATCAGGGGTGTCAAACTCAAGGCCCATGGGCCGAGTCCGGCCTGCCATGTGGTCAGATTCGGCCCATGGGGCCGTCCTGGTCTACCCAATGCAAAGAGGAAAGATTGGGCCAGCCTGGATTCAGCCCGGTCTACCCAATGCAAACAGGAAACATGCCAGCAGTTTGGGAGTGGTGTCAAAGTAGCCACACCCACCCAGTTGTCCACACTCACCAAGACCCCCCCAGATTAACCACACCCCTGATGTGGCCCTCAGTGAAATTGAGTTTGACACCCTTGATCTAAATAATTTTAGATAGATTACAAGGATCTAAGTTCTTACTGGGAGACCCAGGAAGAAAATCTACGGAATTCAATTTGTTCTGTTTGATTGTGTTGTTACTGCAACATAATTGTTTAATAGCCTATATTATAAAATATTTTGTACTCATGGGGACATCTTATATAGTATTTAACAAATGTTTTTATAGATGAAGTTCTTTAAATAGCACCTGAAAATTAAACTATGAAAACTTTTTCCCCAACTAAGACTAAAACAGAAAACCTACATAAACCAGCAAATAATATTTTATTATTTTTTTAGCTCAGTTTGTCAGCCTCTTTTATTAAATGAAGCTCTACAACAATAATACTCAGTTAATGAAACAAGCAGGAATACAGCCAATTAGATTGCAAAGATTAATAAATTTAATTGACTGAAGGTGTTTATGAAAATGCTGAAGTTTTCCAAAACAGGAGTGATGAAGCACTACAAAGCACTTAGGGCCTATTTAATTTGTCTGCATTAATATATTTATTTTTAACTAATATATTTTCCATTAGTTGAGAAAAAAATTACATATTTTCTGAACCATAGTTTATTTTGCTTAGAGTTGGGACCATCTATTTCACTACATAAAAATTAGTCATTTGTAGACAAATTTATAAATTTAGAGAGAATTCATTAAAAGATTATTAAATACAGCAACTAATTGTGGATTTCCTTTTGCTAACTAGGAAAAGCTTTGCTGAAGGGTAACTTTAGACTCATCTAATGAGTAATCCAACTGAGAATTGTTCCTACTGAGTGTTGTGTTTATTCTGCATTGTCTCCCATGCACAACATTGAAATGCTAAAGAGGATTCATGATGAAATTTCCCTATCCAGATTTTCTTCCTTTAAAAGAACAGGGTCAAGGTATGGACTTGCAAAATTAATTTACATCTAAATGGTCCACCTGCGGAAACTCAGCACTTTGAAGTTTAATTAAAACAAGGAAGCAAAAAGTATTGATGGTTTTTTCCCTCCACAAATTCAAGTTACCTTTTTTCAGATCACTGAATTGCATAGTTATTATCAAAGAAAAACTGCATAGGTAGGTCAAACACTTAGCACACATCAATTCTCACACTCATTACGTGGAAATTTCAATCAAATTATAGTAAATTGGAGATAATGTTATGAACTTGTCCATCTAGTTCATAGAGAAGTAAATAATATAAAATGTATAAATCCTATCTGGATTGAAATAATTTTGTAATATTTTCTAAAATATTCAATCCAGATATACAGTAGGATAGCATATCCTCCCAGGATACTAAATAATTCTCCTGTTGTGCGTCTCCCAACTTTCTATTTCAGGAAAGCAACTGTTAGTCACTTTTCTCCCTGGATACACACACATACACACACACACACACACACACACACACACACACATTTAAAATACACATACACACAGAAAGAGCACCAACGTATTCATGCATGCAGACCATACCATAAAATGTGATTACCCAGGCCCCTCCCCCAAGGGAATGGGAACCTATAATACACTCTGTTGCTGAAAATGTATTGGGAAGGCAGGATAGATGGCCCCGAATATTTTAGAACAATGATTCAAGCCATAAAGTGATGTGTATATAATTGACATGTACTGGATGCAACCGATACCACGTTATATCCCCTTCATTCAGGATTTCTGTGGTTGCTGCCCTCCACTTTCTTTATAACATACTTAAAGGAGGGGGGGGGCAAGTTAAATAAAATGCATATCTTGAGTGATGGCTTCTTGACGTAGGGAAATTCCATGTCAACTTTTGAGGTATTCTCTTATGTGCAGCATCTCTTATGTGAAGCAATTAACTGTTTGTGCTGTTAAAAGGCAATTCTTGGCAATCAAATCCAGGTCTCCTTTAAAATTGCTGCTAATATTGTCTTTGTTCTCCTCTGTTCCTAAGGGAGCCTCATTTTCCTTTGAAAGGCAGTCACCCTCCCCCCAATCCAGTAAGGAGCAGGGCTTGTTTACAGAAGTTACAAGGGGAGAAGAGAAAAAAAGGAGACTTACTTGCAGTATCAATTATCTGAAATATGTTCTTTATCTTTGGTTGTCTGGGTGTCATTGCAGCCATGTTTAAGGTTTCTTTCTTTTTGAGTCCCCTTTTGCCTGTTACCTTTTATTTTTCCATCTTTGGGTGGTTTAAGGGATTTTAAAACATATTTCAGTTTAACTTGTGTAACTTGCAAATTTTAGAGAAAAGGTTGGGAAGGATTCTTTCTCCATTTCTTTCTCTGGTGAAATGTTTCCTACAGAATAGTTGCTCTTTCAACTCTATATCTTCATCATATACTGTATACACCTCAAAATAGTACTGTATTCATGGGTTTTGTGTTCTCCACTTCTTTTTTGGGAAGAGTCCCAGAACTCATGCTCCAGGGCCCTACAGAATAAACAGCTCTTGGAGGAATCAACTTTCAAGGTAGGTTCATCACACCATCTCTCACGGACACACCTCCCACCTCCCAGCTTCACTTCTTCCTTTCTTCTTTGGTAAGCTTTTAGGAACATTGGCCAAATCCACAGATGGCAAAGTCTACCCTACAATAACTGACTACTTCTTAAGGTATAAATAAGGTTATTGTTATAACCACAAGTCATAACAACCTAGCACAGTATAATAAAACAAAATAAATAAAAATAGTGCTGTATGCAAAGAGATCAAAACAGAATAAATTCAGGGCTATGATTATAAACATAGTTTTTGCCTTCACCACTATTACAATAAGATATTGTAAAGTCTTATATGAAAACATATTTGTTCATGAGGAATTGGGGAAACAGTTGACTGTAATATCTATTGGAGTATCCACAACACTCAGATCTAACCGTGCTTCATCAGTATCCTGGAAGAATGGATAACTTTTAAATGAATTTAATTTTATAAGACCCTATAACCCAGTTTGTAGCCAAATACTGTTCAGTAGCAGTGAAAATAAGGCACTAACAAATGTAAAGTCACCCATAATTATAACTCAGTTTATTTGTTGACCACCCCAATGCCATTCTAATGTTTTGCTCTATTTTTTTTGCTGCCTTTACTAGAGTTCAAATCTCTGCCTCTTACCCCTAACAAGGAATAGTGTGATATAGTGCAGGGGAAGGGCAGAACAGCCATATCTAGAGGTCCCTGCCTAATCTGCCCCACAGAATTGGTATGAAGATAACATTGAAGAGCAGAACCCAAAAACCTGTACCCCAAAACCAGCAATACAAAAATATGCTGACTTTTAAATAAAGGGTTTAAAAATTCATGCAGAAATGGGATGAACAAGTAAGGTTTCAACAAGTTGGGAAGCTATAGACTTTAAATCAACTTATTTTTTTTTACCTCTAAACTCTCAAAGATGCTACTGATATGTCAGTAAAAAACTGGCATAGATGAGAACCCTTAGTGTAGAAAAAGGTGCTCCCTTGCATCTTGAAATGAAAATTCAAAATTTCAAACTCATCCCCACTCCCAAACTGCTATGCCATTATCTTATAGGCATAGAATCTGCACAGAAATCAGATGAAATTGCAAATCTAAGGGTAGGTCAAAGGACAATGAAGAGGATCAGTTCATTTTTTAAAAAGGATATTGTATCTATGTGCTGGCAAAAAAAAAAGCTGGTGAAAATCTCTGAAGCACTCACTCTTATACTGTGCTCTTTGAACAACTATTTCTAGCGAAGCATTATGCGGTTTTAATTTGAGAAAAGGATCTGTGAAGCCAGTGTAGATCATAAATAAATAAATAAATAACCCTTCTTTTACAGGTGAAACTCGAAAAATTAGAATATTGTGCAAAAGTTCATTTATTTCAGTAATGCAACTTAAAAGGTGAAACTAATATATGAGATAGACTCATTACATGCAAAGCAAGATAGTTCAAGCTGTGATGGGTCATAATTGAGATGATTATTGCTTATAACTCATGAAAACCCCAAATCCACATCTCAGAAAATTAGAATATTACATGCAATCAATAAAACAAGGATTGTACATAGAACAATATCGGACCTCTGAAAAATATAAGCATGCATATATACTCAGTACTTGGTTTGGGCCCCTTTTGCAGCAATGACTGCCTCAATGCGGCGTGGCATGTAAGCTATCAGCCTGTGGCACTGCTGAGGTGGTATGGAAGACCAGGATGCTTCAATAGCGGCCTTCAGCTCTTCTGCATTGTTCGGTCTCATGTCTCTCATCTTTCTCTTGGCAATGCCCCATAGATTCTCTATGGGGTTCAGGTCAGGCGAGTTTGCTGGCCAATCAAGCACAGTAATCCCACGGTCATTGAACCAGGGTTTGGTGCTTTTGGCAGTGTGGGCAGGTGCCAAGTCCTGCTGGAAAATGAAGTCAGCATCCCCATAAAGCTTGTCTGTGGAAGGAAGCATGAAGTGCTCCAAAATCTCCTGGTAGATGGTTGCATTGACACTGGAGTTAATGAAGCACAGTGGACCAACACCAGCAGATGACATGGCTCCCCAAATCAACACAGACTGTGGAAACTTCACACTGGACTTCAAGCATCTTGCAGTGTGTGCCTCTCCATTCTTCCTCCAGACTCTGGGTCCTTGGTTTCCAAATGAGATGCAAAAGTTGCTCTCATCAGAAAAGAGGACTTTGAACCACTGAGCAACAGACCAGTTCTGTTTTTCTTTAGCCCAGGTAAGACGCTTCTGACGTTGTTTGTTGTTCAGGAGCGGCTTGACAAGAGGAATACAACATTTGAAGCCCATGTCCAGGATCCATCTGTGTGTGGTGGCTCTTGATGCACTGACTCCAGCCTCAGTCCACTCCTTGTGAAAATCCCCAACACTTTTGAATGGCCTTTTCCTGACAATTGTCTCCAGGCTGCGGTCATCCCTGCTGCTTGTGCACCTTTTTCATCCACACTTTTCCCTTCCACATAACTTTCTATTAATGTGCTTTGATACAGCACTTTGGGAACACCCAACTTTTTTTGCAATTACCTTTTGAGGCTTTCCCTCCTTATGGAGGGTGTCAATGATGGTTTTCTGCACAACTGTCAGGTCAGCGGTCTTTCCCATGATTGTGCTTCCTACTGAACCAGACTGAGAGACCATTTAAAGGCTTAGGAACCCTTTGCAGGTGTTATGGCTTAATTAGCTGATTAGAGGGACACTTTGAGCCTAGAATATTGAACCTGTTCACAATATTCTAATTTTCTGAGATTGTGGATTTGGGGTTTTCATGAGCTGTAAGCCATAATCATCTCAATTATGACAAATCATGGCTTGAACTATCTTGCTTTGCATGTAATGAGTCTATCTCATATATTAGGTTCACCTTTTAAGTTGCATTACTGAAATAAATGAACTTTTGCACGATATTCTAATTTGTTGAGTTTCACCTTTATGTTCCATGGCAAAGACTACAATTATAGCATGTGTTAACATCTAGAACATGGAGGCACTTGCTTGGCTAAAGATGCCCTAGCAGGATCCACTGGGCTTTTGCATATGTATTGCTGGTGTCAGACGATCTGTGGTGGATCACTCAGTGCTTTCTTGTGCAGTCCAATCTATGCACAGAATGTGTAACAACCCTAAGCTTTGAATGGCAAGCAGCAGCATTGCTGGCATTGCCCACTATGGCTGAGCTGTCTTCTTGGTTTCTTGTCACAATCTGTCACTGATATTTATAGAATTGATTGCACTGGCTACCAGTTCATTTCAGAGTACAGTTTAGGGCCCAATTATCACCTTGAAAACCCTACCTGTCTGTTTTCTTTGTGAACTTGCCTCTGGATCTCTGGAGAGATCAGTTGCTATGTTCCTCTGACATTTTAAGACAGGAAAGGGTGGCACTGCAAATGGCCCCATGGAGCTTAAGCAATGTTACTTGTTGTTTGCCTTTCACCAACAGATAAAAAGGTTTTAGAAATGAGGATCTGATTCTATTATGAAGGACTAGTTTTGTTTTTGTGTGTATTCTTTAATTTCTGCTTTTAGGTCTTCATGGGTTTTATTATACGTATTCCTTTGCATTGTAAAACACTTTGAGCAATTGCTTCTAAAATAAATTAAGAGCAAGTCACTGAAAATGGGGAGTAACTTTCTGCATATTTGGAGTGGAGTGGGAAAAAATTCTTAATATTTTCAGGGACAGGGGAAATGTGCAGGGAATTATACAAAAGGCCTCCTTCTTTACTTATCCCCACCCCCAATTAAAACACAACAAAACAGGCTTTGTGACTGTGTGAAAGTGATAGCAGAGATTTCAGAGCCAGATGGTACATGCGACAATTTCCTCACATGCACCGTAGCAGTTTGGAGAGAAGAAGATCCCTGTCTCTGCACTCAAGTAAAATCTATTTTAAAAGTGGATGGGAGAACTCTTAAATAAGACTGATCAAAATATGAACTCCTGTTCTTATAAAATGTTCTCGAAAAGCATTAAACATTTTTTCAGCAAACCAGGTTTCACTGTCCTATCCTGAATATTTTCAAAAAAGTAGGTTTATTAAGACATTTCCAATACATCCTCAAATATAACAATGTTAGACTTTTGTGCAAGTTTTCTAGATTATTTCTTGTTTCACAAAGTAGCTAATCACCATTTTTAGTTTTAAAGTTGTAGCAACGTTTCAGCAGAATCTCATCTGCCATCATCAGGCTTCTGTATTGTGTCCGTCTGTGAGTCAGACTTTTACAGTGGTTTCAGATTTAAATTTGGGGCAGCCTATTGCTGTGCCAGAATGGTTTTTCTTCATCCTGATTGGTTGGGAGTCTTGGTCTGTGTTTATTGGTCTCGGAGTTTCCTGTGTTCTGCTTGATTGGTGTCTCTGATATCTTCTGTCTGTTTTTGGCTCTTTTTGTATCTTGATTGGCTGGCAGCATTGTGTTACTTTATTGGAGGCCTTTAGTGCAGCTTGGCTTCGGGTAAACCGGCTATCATTAGTTAGGCAAACACCTGGGCACAAACAGATCCCCCTGATACCTCCAGCTCAAACACATCCCAACCAGGCACCCAGATGAAACCCAGCTGCCTAACTAATGATAGCCGTCCATTTACCCAAAGCCAAGCTGCACTAAAGGCCTCCAATAAAGTAACACAATGCTGCCAGCCAATCAAGATACAAAAAGAGCCAAAAAACAGACAGAAGATATTAGAGACACCAATCAAGCAGCACACAGCAAACTCCGAGACCAATAAACACAGGCGAAGACTCCCAACCAATCAGGATGAAGAAAAACCATTCTGGCACAGCAATAGGCTGCCCCAAATTTAAATCTGAAACCACTGTAAAGTACTCACAGACGACACGATACAGAAGCCTGTGATGGCAGTGAGATTCTGCTGAAACGTTGCTACAACTTTAAAGCACAACTATAATGTGGGAAAATGAACAAAGCTGAAGGCCATTCTTAAGAATATATATATATATATATATATATAGCTTGGTTCAGGTATTTTCCCACGTCATTGTAGTTGTGCTTTTAAAGTTGTAGCAACGCTTTCGGCAGAATCTCATCTGCCATCATCAGGCTTCTGTATAGTGTTCATCTGTGAGTCAGACTTTTATGGTGGTTTCAGATTTAAATTTGGGGCAGCCTATTGCTGTGCCAGAATGGTTTTTTCTTCATCCTGATTGGTTGGAGTCTTGGTCTGTGTTTATTGGTCTTGGAGTTTGCTGTGTTCTGCTTGATTGGTGTTTCTAATATCTTCTGTCTGTTTTTGGCTCTTTTTGTATCTTGATTGGCTGGCAACATTGTGTTACTTTATTGGAGGCCTTTAGTGCAGCTTGGCTCCGGGTAAATGGATGGCTATCATTAGTTAGGAAGCTAGGTTTCATCTGGGTGCCTGGTTGGGGTGTGTTTGAGCTGGAGGTATCAGGGGGATCTGTTTGTGCCCAGGTGTTTGCCTGGCTTGTGGTGTGGAGATTTTTTTGTTTGTGAGTGCAGGCTTCCAAATGATTGACAGTCTGGTGGAATCATCTCTTCTATTCATGCTTTCTGGTCTTTTTTCAATCTCTATGGCTTCTCTGATGATTCTGTGGCTGGGGTTTTCTATAGTGGCTAGGGTTTTGGTGCCATTGAAGTTGATGCTATGACCTGTGGCTTCCATGTGTTGGACTAGTGAGGAAGTGTGTTCCAGCTTTTTGACTGCATTTTTGTGTTCATCCAGGCGGGTACTTATTCTTCTATTGGTCTGTCCAATGTATGTGGCCGGGCATGATGCACAGGGGACTTTGTATATGCCTTGGTTTTCCAGGTCAATTTTATCTTTGGGGTTTCTAAGGATGGCTGCTATTTTTCTGTCTGTTTTGAAGGCAGTCTTGATGTGATGTCTGTATAGTATCTTACTAATTTTGTCTGTAGTACCTCTTATGTAGGGCAGGACAGCTGTTCCATAGGTCTGTTCATCTTCTGGGTCTCTATTATGTCTCCGTGTGTTTTTGTGGATCAAGCTGGTGATTTTGCTTTTGTGGAAGAAGCCTGATGATGGCAGATGAGATTCTGCCGAAACATTGCTACAACTTTAAAAGCACAACTACAATGACGTGGGAAAATACCCGAACAAAGCTGAATGCCATACATGTAAGCACCCACAAAAACTTAAGAAAACAAATATATATATAAATACCCAAACAAAGCTGAATGCCATATATATATATATATATATATATGTATATACACATACACACAGAGAGAGAGAGAGAGAGAGAGAGAGAGAGAGAGAAATTTAATTCAACTAACCATGAGCAAAATACTTACTGCAGTTCTCAGGCCTCTGATTTCTGTGGATGACAGTTTTCTGATTAGGTGAGCTGAAGAGGCTGGTCCAGTTGATAGTATGATAGTAGCATAAGTTACTGTTGTCAGTTATGTAGACATTCCCAGCACTGATGTGCTTCAGGGACTGGAACTGGAGAGATCTAATTCCTTGCTGCTTGAGAATAAGCAAGGAAAGACCACTGGAAAAAGAAAACAGCAAATCCATGTGTTGTGCATATGTGAGTTAGAAACCTATCCTGTTAATTTAAGAATTTGAAGCTAAACGAATGGAAAAGCAGTTTAATTTAGGCCCCTTCTCTTCATTTTTACACCAGTCAATCATATGACACTAGGAGGAAACACTACACAAAGCCACAAATACTCAAGGAACTAAAATTAGCTTCATAAAAACCAACCATCAGAGATCTGCGCTAACCCAAATATGCTTTTCCTGAACCATAACTAAAAAGATAGATATCATCATTATCAGGCATGACTGATTTATTTAAATGCTAAAAATATAGCCGGTTAATTAATGCAAGCATTAAGCTACAGCTTTTTCAAATTACAGTTGTCCCTGAACTAGGATATGCTGGAACACAACCAAGTAGAGAATCATGCTGAATGAAACAGCTGAACAGGAAGGGAAGCCTGCAGTATTTGCCACAATCACTAGAAAGAGCCAAAAAGAGCCACTACTGTGCTATTATTTAATTAATGCAGAGGGTACCTATTGGTGACCCAAATGTATTGCTTTTCCATATGACTGCAGTAGAAGAGAAATTTGAAAATGACCGTAAACTCCTCCTGCCATTAGAAATGTTTCTCTGGTGTTCAACAATGTTATCAGTATAACAGATACTGCATTTGTGTTTTTGCTTTTTTTCTTTCCTGCTCTGACTTGGAATGATCTTTTTCATTTTATCACTGTATCTCAAGATAGTGAAATAAAGAAGCCTGCCACAGCTAACCTTATAATCGTTAAATCTCTCTGTGAGAGTGGTTGCCTATACCAAGATGTGCTCCAAGATGAAAATAAAAAATAAAAATGAATGTGTTACAAGAAATACTGTATTTTTCACTATGGAAAATGTAGACATTTAGCATCTCATCTAAAAATCAGCCAGGACAGGGTTTGAGTTTTAACATAATTTAAAGACCCAAATGGACTTTGATCCAAAAGTAGTGCAGTGGCCTAGATTTACACAATTGTAAAATTAAAGGAGAATCTATCAGTTTACATTGGACTTTGTGACAAAATATTATATAGCATTCTTTTGGCGATCTTCTGTATGGATATCAATATTAGCAACTTAAATAAAATTTACTTACTTAAATTCAAAAATTCAAATTCAACATTAGCCAAAATAAAATGGATTCAAAATACACCGGGGTTCATGGTTTGTAGTTATTAGGATGAATTAGCAATACAGGTAATATTCTAATCTGCTTGCTGAAAATTCCTTTTTCGGTAAAGATACAAAGCCTTTGCTGATTCATTCTCCCTTTTTTACCAGAAGATAAGCTCATTTGAGAAAGAGGTATATGGAGAAAGAATAAGGAGAAGTTGGACCCGAACTGCCATTTTGAAAAGGAGCAGGAATTATGGGAGACAACAGAAATTGGTACGGGGAATGGAGCCCCCTTTCAGTCTTTAGAAGCACCATGTTTAATAAAATTATTTAGGGAAAATGCATACAACTGCTCAAAGCTGCCATTTCTAAAATAATTTCAAAATAAATAATTATAATAGGCACCTTGGGTGCAATCCCAAAACATCTGGAACATTACTTGAAGACCATTGGCCTTGACAAAATCATCATCAGTCAATTGCAAAAGGCAGCTTTGCTTAGAAAAGTTTACATCTTGCAATGATGCCTCTAACACCATCAAATATAAACGTCTGCCCATTCGGTCATTCCATGTCAAGTGGTCTGGGGGTCACCGCACAACCATCACGGATTTCGATGAAATTTTGTGTGAACATGCACACATGTCCCCAATGAACATTGGTGAAGTGTTATGTTTGCCGATGCAATACTTGTGGAGATATAGCATTTTTTGACCCCATACCACAGCCTTCTACAGTATGACTCTGAGGTTTCAGCAACTTTGAGACACTATCGCCAGCAATATTTTGTTGAGAGAAACAAAACTTGGCCATCTTGTATAACTTTTTGTGCTCTATTAAGCAAAATAATAAAAACATTCTCATGAGCAATCTCCATCTAGAACATTTGGAGCAAATTTGGCCAAAAATATTGCGGTTTGAAAAAAGGTTAAAATTTGGCTTTTATATCTCTGGAAGGAAAGGTATGATAATGTAAAACTTTGTGTGTAATAACTTTAGCAACACAATGTTTTCGAATGTAAAATTTCATTCTCCTACTGCTTTCCAATAGTTTACAAATTGGGTGTAAAGGTGACGGTTTTTGTAAAAACGCCAAAAATAGGGTATTTTCAGCCTGCCTTTACAAAAAAAGACTTTCTGGAAACTATGTTAAATCATTCTCATTAGAAAGAGCATGTTTCAAACCCCCTAAAAAAGCAGGGTTGGTTTTTCATCACTGACATATAAAGCCCTAAAAATTGGGGACAAAGTGAGGATGTTGCTATGGCAATATCATGTACGTCAACATGCATTCTTTTATATTGTGCCGTTCTCATTTCATTTATGCCGTTGTTTAAAGTGTGTAATTCATTTCTTGCATGGTATATGAATCTGTTAGTCTACTAGCAGTGCTTCTACTGTAATGACAGAGGTTAAATGTGCTGTAAGTACTTTACTGAAGCTACACGTAAGCATGTTCTGGCTATAGGATTCTGAACTGTCCAGGTGTAGTTGTCATATTTCTGTCATAATATTAGAACCTTATATAACTTCTGTGTTTCAGATTTTGCAGTAATACATTTTATATTATTGCAAATTTCCATAATACGTGAAATGGATGTTGACGAGTCAAGTAGCAATTCTACTTTGCCCAAATGCGTTGTTGGAGAAAAATTGTCGTCAACTTGCCACCATGGTTCATTTTATTCTAACGAAGTTGGGCTGCATTATGTGGACAGTTTCTCTATTGAAGAAAAAATACTCATTATTCAATGATCGGAGGTTGAGTTGATGAGCAAATCTGCTTGCATCACAAAGCCATGTATCTGAAAAAGTACGACATGAAGCAAAAGTCATACTGCAACCCATTTGACAAACAAAATCACATAGCTAAACATGGGCTGTTGAAAGTTGATCTAGCCATGTCCAATGATTTAACAAAAGTGGCAAAAACAAATGTGAAGCCAGTTCAAAAGATTTGTTCCAAGTGTAAAGCCAAATACATTTCCATGGTCCAAAGCATGGCAGACTCTTTGTCGTCAGATAATTATGATATGGACGGTTCAGACACTGTTAATCGGAGTTTGAGCAATTTAGGGGCTTCTCCATTGAAAATTTGGAAGTTAAGCAGTAGGGATAAAACTGGCTATGTGAAATGAAATATTGAACATGTGCAGAAAGTGATAGCAAACAAAATAATGTTAGCCGCTGGAGTAGCAGCTGTAGATATTTGGCAAACTAGCAAGTCTGCTGTTAAGGAATGCCAGTCCCGTAAGGATTACGCTGACGTAATTGAAGACATGAAAATTAAAATTAAAATATTAGATTGATGAAAGTTCAATTATTGACTTTGCTGCCAAAGAGTTGGTAGATACTGGTGACAGCAAAAACGTTTGGCATTTCAAAACATATGGTTAAAACAGCGAGAAAAATTAAAAAGGGAGAGGCATTTGTGCACTACCAGATGCAAAAGTTGAAAAACCACTGCCAAAGGAAACCGTCGAAAGAGTTCGAGATTTCTACGAGGATGATGTATTTAGCAGGATGTGCCCCAGCAAAAAGGATTGTGTTTCCATTCCGTTTGATGGCATCAAGGTTCACAAACAAAAGCAGTTGCCACTGTGCAATCTGAAAGAACTGTATGTGGCATATCTAAACAAATATGTGCTGAAATTGGTTTCTCCAAATTCTGTAAACTCAGACCAAAGTGATGTGTCACTGTCTGTGCCTCAGGCACACATTCCATCTGCATCTGCACCATTCATCAAAATGTTAAGCTTATGCTACAAGGTGCCAACATTAAAGAGGACTACAAGTGCTCTTGGGAAAGGCAGTTTGCGATCTGAACACCAAAGATTGTATGTTGCAGCGATGCCAAAACTGCCCTGGTGAAGAGGCACTGATAGCGCATTTGGATGAAATATTCAAAGACTAGGATTCAGAAAAATCAATAGAATTCGAACAATGGGTTCATACTGACCATGTAATGCTGGAAACAAATGTTCTCACTGTTGACAGCTTCGTTGAAAAACTTGCTAGCAAAATGTGGAAACTGACTGGCAACCACTTCGTTTCAAAACAGCAAAATGAATATTTGAAGTCATTGAAAGCCGGCCTAAAACAAACCGAACTGATTGTACTGATGGATTTTGTGGAGAATTACTCATTTGTGATCCAAGATGCTGCTCAAGGCTTTCACTGGAAGAATTCGCAAGGCACAGTGCATCCATTCATCACTTATTATGTCGATAAAGATGGCATGCTGCAAATTGTCAACTGTTGCATAATTTCTGATCATATGCAACATGATACAGTTTCCATGCATGTGTTAATTCGGAAGTTGATTGAGTTTTTGATGACTAAAACAAGGATTACAAGAATATACTACTTTAGTGACGGTTCAGTGGTACAATACAAAAATTACAAAAATTTTGTCAATCTGTGCAATCACTAACATTATTTTGAAATTGAGACTGACAATTTGAAATTGAGGAAATTTTGATCAAACAAAATGATGCATTGGTAACATTTATGCATCTACGAGGCCCTGCTGATTCATTGTATTGACTGAAAGACAAGATGTTTGTTGGGTTCCAGAACCACACCTTATTTGCATGCTTCCAGCACCTTCAGTTACATCATCAGATTGACAGTATCAATTCCCAGAAGCTAAAGAACATGGTCAATAATAAATAAGCGATCGTTGGAATTTGGCAGTTTATATGAACAGTACGGACTTCAGCTTGGGAACCATCTTCGTAGTTGACAGCTTTGGGGCGTGGGACTCAATACATCCAATGTGAAAGGCCAAGTCAGATAAGAATAAATTAAACAAAAGAGGAGCCAGAACACAACCCTGCCTTACTCCGTTCTTAATCGGGATAGGATTTGAAAGTTCTCCCTGCAAACCACACCTGACCTGACTAGAGGTCTGGTTGTACAAGGATCTAATTAGGAACAGAAGTGAAGTTAAACTCAAGCGAGGAATCTTCCAAGGTGACTCATTATCACCTCTTTTATTTGTACTTTCAATGGTGCCACTAACAAGCATTTTGGACAAAATGAACTGTGGCTATGAATTGGCTAAAAAAGGGATGGAAATTTGCCATTTGCTCTACAAGGAAGATTTAAAACTGTTTGGAAAAACAAAAACTGAATTGAACTCACTGCTGAAAAGCACTGAGGAGCAGAGACATTGAGACACTGAGATGCAATTTGGCATTGATAAATGTGCAACAATTGCTGTTAAGGCAGGAAAAATGGCTGAAAATGATGGATTCAAACTTGATAATGAAGCATGGACATCAGAAGAAGGGTACAAGTACTTAGGAGTTTTGGAAGTTTTGAAATCATTGCTGAAGGAGGTGAACAATGGAAACCTCTTTAAAACAAGATTGAAAGCAGAATATTGAAACAACTGAGCATTGAGTTTCTAACTGGAAAAAGAAGCCTATGCACAGTCAATATCTGAAGGATATTGAAGGAAAGGTATATACAAAGCTAACATAGAGATGGTTGAGATCAGGGATGCTGAAGAAGGAAATTGAAGGCTTCATTTTGGCTGCCCAAGAACAAACCTTGCAGACCAGTTCTATGAAAGCAAAAATTCAACATGTCAGTAACAACAAATGTCGCTTATGCAATGAGAAAGATGAAACAGTGGCTCACCTTATCAGTGGCTAAAGCAAAATTCCACAAACTGATTATCTACGACATCATGATCAAGTTGTCAAAATATATTGAAAGCTTTGCCAGAAGTTTGGGTTCCAATGCAACAAAAATTACTGGGAACATCAAATTGACAAAGTTCTTCTAATGTTGTGGGACTTTTGGATCCAAACAGATATCTGGCACACAACTTGCCTGACATCACTTTTTGTGGAAAATAAAATAATCCGGTTCATTGATATTGCAATACTGAGTGATGGATGAATTGAAGACAAACAACAAGACAAAATAACAAAATACCGATATCTGAAAATTGAAGTTGAGTGATTGTGGAGGAAGAAATTAATGGTTGTACCAATAGTATTAGGAGCCTCTTGGAGCAATGCCCAAAGGGTTGCCTAGATACATGGAAATTTTGAACTTATCAGAGTTGAATATTCTGACTTTGCAAAAAATCCACCTTACTTGAAACTGCCTATATACTCAGACATTACCTTAACAACTCTTAGATGCTTGCTTAGGACTTATAATGCTAAGTTTCTATCAGTTTCAGACTGTGAATCAAATTGAAGATTAAAATAATAACAATAACAACAACAACAATAATATAATCATTATCATCATCTGGCTGACTGTGCAATGAACTATAATAATAATAGTGGATGTGGCAATAGCTGAAGACAGCAGAATAGAAAATAAAGAACAAGATAACAAAATATCTGAAAATAGAAATAGAATAACTGTGGAAAATGAAAGCAAAGTAGTATTGATAGGTGACTTGGGTGCAAACTCAAAATACCTGGACTTGAACACCATCAGCATTGACAAAGCTACCATTGGTTAATTGCAAAAGGCAACTTTACTTGGAACAGTTTATATCCTGTGACAATCATCAAAGAAGAGCATTCCTCTATCCCAGGTTTTTGGGAAGGACTCAACAGATGGATAAAAATACCAAATCCAGTAGAAACATCTGGTTGACTGTGCAATGAACCATAATACTACAATTATAAAATCCATAAACAAGTAGTCACTAACGTAATTAAAATGGCAAACAATGAGAAATACTAAACAGGAGTATAAATAGAATAGATGGAGCCAAGAACAGAAATGCATTCAAGTGTAGGTACTTCCCTGTGTTAGAATTGAGGAAAAATCCAAGCTGCTGTTTCTGGCAGCCTAGTACCAAAGGATCAGTTATGAGACCAAAAGTTTAAATCAAAATGTCAACACTATTTTAATACATTATAATTCCTAAGCATTTTTTTAAATAAATGAGAGTATTAAAGATAGAAATATATATTCATATATAGATATATGTATATCCTACCTGTATAATGCTCTTCCACCAATAGTTACCAGATTTGAAAACACACTAAAATCTGTCATATTTTCAGGCCAGGATTGTATGTTCAGGAATCCTATGGAAGATGAAATCAGAGGAGTTAGAAAATGTGCCTGATGCAATTATGGCAGCATTTCATACTTGAAAACTGTCTATATTAAGAGCAGGGAACATTTGGAGCTGTCCAACCTGTAAATTTAGAGCAGAGGTTATTATCAATAATGTACTCCACAAGGGAGTTATTTGAAAAATAACTGGGGAAAAAAACCCTCCAAACCAAACAAAATTATAACAAAGGCTCTGTAATGGTAATATACTGTAAGTAGTATGGCTTAAATTTTAATATATAAAATTAAATAATATGTATTAATATTAAAAATTAATATATAAATAGGAATTTGTTATTGAAACATAAAAGAAAAGCTAGAGTGGGAAGAGATATAATAGATCATCATATTTTGATGAATTTTAGACCTCAAGCTGGAATAGAATAATTCAAAAGAATTGAAATTTGAGGTAACCCTCAGCAGCTTCTGAATTTAGGCGGAGTAAGTGCCTCTCTCGCTCTCTTTGCAGGAAGTTTTGGAACTGCTTTGGACAAATTCAAATAATTGGAATCAGATGGTTTACACCCCAGGTTTCTGAAGGAGATGTGATCTCAGAACTACTGAACAGAATCTTTCAGCACTCCTGGAGCACCAGGGAACAATCAGAGGACTGGAAAAGAGCTGATGCAGTTTCAATCTTCAAAGGGGGGGGGGGAGTGGATTCAGGAAATTACAGACCAATCAGCTTGATATCAATACCTGGGAAAATCCAGGAAGACATAGTCAAGCAGCAGATTTGTGAGTACCTAGAAATGAACAAGGTGATTACTACAAGCCAGAATAGGTTTGCTAAAAGTAGGCCACGCCAAACAAATCTTACTGCCTTCTTTGATAAAGTGACTAAATTAGTGGAATGAGAACATGCTAAGGATATAGTATACTTAGATTTCAGTAATTCATTTGACAAAGTAGACCGCACCCTACTTCTTGGTAAGTCAAGACTATGCAGCATAGACAGTACCATTACAAGATGAATTTGAAATTGACTGATCAACCACATTCAGCATGTGGTATCTCAAGATTCTATCTTGTGACCAACGCTCTTCAATATCTTCATAAATGACCTGGAGTTGGGGACAATTGGATAACTCATAAAATTTGCAGTTGACACTAAGCTGGGGGTGGGATTGCTAACACTTTGGAAGATGGTGTCAAGATTCAGAAGGATCTTGACAGACTTGAGCATTGATTCCTATCCAATAACTTGGTGGTGAGAAAACTAAGTCCTGCACTTAGGCAGGAAAAATGAAATGGCACAGGTACATGATAGCAGTGGTGGGATTCAGCAGGTTCTCACCAGTTCGCCTGAACCATTAGTTAATTGCTTATGCAGTTCTGAGAACAGGCTGAAAATAAAGTACAAGAGAGGGGTTTTTCCCCCCCTCTCTCTCCCTTCAGTTAATAGCTCCCGGGCAGACAGCCAAGAACCACTTAACAGTTGCAGCTGGAATGCAGCTGACACACACTGGATCAAGTCAATAAACAACAGAAACTGACAGGATTAGGGCAGGAAAACCCATCAATCACCCATCTGGGGATGGTATTAACTTCTTTCCTTCAAGAAGAAGGATAAGATTACAAATATTTTCATTATAAAGAATATTAACACTTCTGTGATCAGATGATAGTCCTGACCTTTTATAGCTGCTGCAGTGTTTGCTACTTCATGTTTCTTCCTGGGGGGAAAAGGTACAGGAGGACAATGATGCAGCTTGATCATACAGGCTGTGAATTTAACGCATGTGTGGTCCAGCCAGCTGTATTGCTTCTGCTGTGAAGCACCCAATTTGGAACATAGAGAACATAGAATAATAGAGTTGGAAGGGGTAATAGTTTTTGGTAGCATTCCTAGGCTTTCAATTAGCATGAGTGGCTGCTCTTAATTTCCCTCTCAACTGCTGTGTTTGCTTTGGGGTTGACTTTTTTTAAAAAAAATGGGAATGGCTGCTTTAAGTTTTCTGCATTGTTTTAGTGGTTCCTGGCACTGTCCTTTTGGGGTGTACTTCCCTCACTCTTTTTGAAAGCCTCTAATGATGGAGCATCCACAACTTCTGAATGCAAGCTATTCCATTGGTTGATTGGTCTCACTCTTAGGATATTTCTCCTTACTCCTAGGTTGCTTCTCTCTTTGGCTAGTTTCCATCCATCGTTTCTTGTGCGTTTTGGTGCTTTGGAAAATAGATTGACTTTCTCATTTTTGTAGGACCCCCTCAAATTAAGAGAGCATTAGAACAATTAATCAGTGGAACAACTTGCCTCCAGAAGTTGTAAATTCTCTAACACTGAAAGTTTTTAAGAAGAGATTAAATAACCATTTGTCTGAAGTGGTGTAGGGTTTCCTGCTTAAGCAGGGGGTTGGACTAGAAGATCTCCAAGGTCCTTTCCAACTCTGTTATTCTATTCTATTCTATTCTATTCTATTCTATTCTATTCTATTCTATTCTATTCTATTCTATTCTATTCTATTCTATTCTATTCTATTCTAAATATTGGAAGAGTGCTATGTTATTGTGAGTAAGGAGAAATTTCCTAAGGGTGAGACCAATCAAGTTGGCCACACCCACCCAGTCACATGACCACCCAGCCACACCCACTCCACCGGTCATTAAGAGCAGAAAACCGGTTGTTAAATTATTTGAACCCCACCACTGCATGATAGGCAGGACCTGGTTCAACAGTAGTACCTATGAGAGGGATCTAGGTGTCCTGGTGATGATTGTTTAAGTATGAGCCAGCAGTGCATTGCAGCTGCCAGAAAATCCAATGCAGTCAACAGACAGCATCAAGATAACAAGAAGTGACAATATCACTTTATATTGCACCAATGAGACCATGCTTGAAATATTGTGTCCAATTATGGCCACCATGATGCAAAAAAGATACTGAGACCCTAGAAAGAGTGAAAGAACAACAACAAAGATGATTTATTTATTTTATTTATTTTATTTGGTTTGTCAATTGCTTACAAGATAATAGGTATAAGTAAAAACATAGTTATGAATACATGGATACATATAAGAAAAATAAAAAAAAACAATAGGACAGGGACGGTAGGCACAATTGGTGTGCTTATGCACGCCCCCTACAGACCTCTTAGGAAAGGGGTGAGGTCAATAGTAGACAGTCTAAGGTTAAAGTTTTTGGGGTTTGGGGAAGAAAGTACAAAGTCAGGTAGAGTATTCCAGACATTGACCACTCTGTTGCAAAGTCGTATTTCCTGCAATCAAGTTTGGTGTGGTTTACCTTGAGGTTGTATCTATTATTTGCTCTTGTATTGTTATGGTTGAAGTTGAAGTATTCATTGACAGGTATGACATTGCAATGTATGACTTTGTATACTATACTTAGATTGGACCGAAGGTGGCATAGTTCTAGGTTTTCTAGGTCTAGAATTTCAAGTCTGGTGGCATAAGGTATTCTGCAACGAGTAGAGGAGTGGAGAACTCTTCTTGTGAAATATTTCTGGACTTTCTCAACTGTGTTAATATCAGATACGTAAGGTGGGTTCCAGACTGATGAGCTAGCTGTATTTGAGTATTGGTCTAGCAAATGTTTTGTATGCTCTAGTTATTAGTGTAATATTACCAGAGAAAAAGCTACGTAGGATTAGGTTAATGCCTTTTTGGCTATGTACGTAATTTACGGGCTCTAGCACGTAAATCATTAGAGATGAATACTCCAAGATCCTTGACAGAGTTTGGATCATCAACAAGGTCTTGACTATTCAACCTGTATTTTATTTTCTGATATTTTTTTTGCCAATATGTAAGACAGAGCATTTATTTATTTAGCATATATTTGTTGATAAGAGGGTCTGAAGACTGAATCATATGATGAACTATAATCATATGATAAAGGAATTAAGTATGTTTAATGTAACAAAGAGAAGTTTAAGGGTGACATGATAGTCATCTCTGGTACTTACCACAGAGAATTGGGGATTGTTTTATTTTCCAAAGCACCTGAAGGCAGGACAAGGAGTAATGGATGGAAGCTTGTTAAAGCGAGATCCAACCTGGAACTAAGGAGAAATTTTCTGACACTGAGAACAATTAATCAATGGAACAGCTTGCTGCCTGGAGTTATGAGGGCTCCATTGTTGGAGGTTTTCAAGAATAGATTGGACAACCATTTGTTCAGGATGGAATAAATACTCCTGCTTTGGGCAAGGTTTGACTAAAAAAACTCCAAAGTCCCTTCCAGCCTTATGATTTTATGAATTCCCACCTCTATCTCAGGGTTAGGAGATAATTCACAAAACGGGATATTCTGTATCTGGACTGGGATGGTTATAGGGTACAGACAACCTTGGTCCTCTCATTCTCTGGTGAAACTCAAGGTTTTGGCCTTGCATGATACCAGCCTAGAGATGGAATTGTAAATGTAAACTCAATTCTCAACCTTGGCCCTAGAAATCACACAGCGCTTCAGCCACCCTTAGAATTGATCTGGCCAGCATTGTTTTTCATAACACATCCCCAAACTGCAGCTATATCCTGTACCTTATAAATCTCAATTTTAATGTCTGGAGATGTTCTCTCAGTCCATCTAAGAACATGAACTGTTACAAATATAACTTCAAGTCCAAACATTTCTTTCTTTCCCCTCCATCCAAAGCCTTTTTATCTTTCTGGATAATTAACTGTTTACTTCAATAGATATTTCTAAGAAACTTCAAAATTTTCAGCTAGTATAAAACCAAGTGCTGTTCAGTGTATTTGGGATTTAATTCTTTAGATTGTAGCTTTATTAGATTATAATATAACATACAAAGAGAATACAAAAGCAAATATTAGGGAAATTAGGGAAGGAAAAAGGGAAGTGAATAGTGGGGGAAAGAAAGGGAAAAAGAAAAAAAAGGCATTGACTTTTGACTCCTTTGGTGCAGTTGAATAAGGCATTAAGATCGACGCTCAACTTTTTAGTTTTTCGTAATAATAGAAACCAGCCATTTCTCTAACAACAAATCTATCAAATCGGTAAAACCCAAGTTGCATCTTTTTCCACCTCAAGAACAAAATCCAAAAGTGATTTCCAAGTCAAAGTATAGATATTTGTATTTTTTTTCTTTAATCAGAGCAGTCAATTTGACCACCTTTGCTATTTGGGATTTAATTTTCAAATATCAGTTAATACTTTGCAACATGTCATAGGACTATTTTTGCAGCACCAGAGAAAATGCCAAAACTAGAATAATCTAGAGGCACCATTTCTAGCATCTAGTGATTACCCAGAGCTTTGCTCACTAGGTGTGCTAGCACAGTAAACCACTATGAAAAAACTTATCTCTCTTATTAAAAGTTAAACTGCCATATGGCTATAGAATAGTTTGATTGCAGAAATCATGAAAATCTAGATAAATCCATATTGCCAGTAAGAGTTTTCAAATCACTTCAGAATTGGTGTGGCAGGATAAATTCGAAATATAGTTCAATGGTCAGTTAAATAAATATGTACAAATAAAAGCGATATTAGAAAAAAAAAGCCCGGAAAATACTCATAGGTCCTTCAATAACTAGCTATTGTCCAAAGGATTAACTGCAGTATTTCCACGTTTATAACACTAACAAATGCCCAAAAACATATTTCAGCACTTTTCCATTTCTATTGTGCCACATAGAAGATAAAGAGCAATTTCCTGAACATTCAACTGGGCACTGACAATTTTATTTGAGCTCCTTAATACCTTTATTTTTTTTTTCTCTTCTCATGGACCAGTATAACCAAAAAGTGAATGGCAGGAATTGTCAAATAATTTTATATGCAATTGAAAGACCACATCTAATGTTGAAATAGTTATCTTAAGTGAGGTGAAACTTGATAAACTTGTACAGTTTAGTCTTTCATAAAGTTAAATGTTCATAAATCTGTTTCCTAACAGTTAGGAAAGTTCGCTGAAATTAAGGAAGACAATAATACTGATAATACACACACACACACACACACACACACACACAAAATATTATATTCCAGTGATTTATAATACTCAAGCATATACTGTATATCATTTCACTTAAAAATACATATTGATTAGAATATGATATTATCTCTAAATAGAAAAATGGAGGATGGAACTGAGCTAAAAGACCAGTACAGGTAGTCCTCCACTTACAACAATTGAGACCAAAATTCCCATTGTAAATCATTGCAGTCATAAGTCAAGTCATCATATGACCAGAACAGTCTTACGATCATTTTTACAACAAAAGTTGAATCACCATGGTCATAAGTTGAGTCATACAATCATAAATATAAATCCATCTTAACCAATGGTGATTTTGCCACAAACCAGCAAAAAACATCACCAACTGCATTCACATTACTGCAGAATGCTACAGCTGATCATAACTGCAAGTCAACAGCCGAGTGCCCAAATTGTTATATGGCCATGGCAGCAGGGCAACAGTCATAAGTTCACATTTAGATTGTGGCTGTTTCAGAGATCATAATTAATTCTAACCATTGTTAAGCAAACAATTATACATGGAGGACTACCTGTAATTTATCAGGACCATCTTGTGAATTCATGGCCTAGAAGGAAAATATGTTAAGAATTTCTTCATTCTTACAAATGCATAAACGGCTTCAATTATGTAGATTACCTGTTATCTCTCTCACTGTTTGGAAGACATGTAAGTTCTGCGGGTCAATCGCTTCAATTGTGTGATAAGGATCCCTGGAAGATAGCAATGACACATTGTGGTAATTTGAGTATGAAATTATGCAGATGGATCATTTACCCCAAATCTTGTGTAGTATCTTTATCTTTACCTTTCCTAACTGGGAAGAGCATTTTCTGCAAATTTAAATTAGTACAATCATACTTTAAATTGCAGATTGTCTGAATCTGCATAAATCTCCAAGATCTTTCAAAGTTCACAAAGTTCCAATCCACTGAGATCCCTGGTTCTATCACCAGGAAAAAAAAGGAGTTGCCCTCTCAATATTGCAGTTTTCCAAAAGGATATCCTTCACACAAGTACATTTTCCATGCATTCATTTTGATTCTAGTGAACAGGAGAGAGAATAAATCTTCCTTTTTTCTTTCTTCTCATCTATTCTCTCTGATCCAAATGATAGCATTCACATAAATGGATAATGGGATAAAAGCTTAAACTTCTTTGTGGGAGGAAGGAGAAGAGAGAAGTATGAGGCTGAATTATTTTCCAACTCAGATTAAAATTTGTTATGTGGACATCATGTTCATCTTACATTTCTAAATGATATATTATAAAATCTTGGCAGAATGAATGCTGTTCTTGCCAGCAGTGGTTTTGCTGCTCATGTTTCCATCTATTAGAGCTAATAAAGAATACGAAATAACATTATTTATTTGATCAGCCAGAATTTATTTTCATGGTTACTGTATTTTATTTACATTTTGAATCAATCTTAGGATTGCATTAGAATTGTTCCATAAAGTTTAATTCTTATCAGTTAAATATTTCTGATTAGGAAAAAGTTGATCTATTTTTTTCAGGATGTTGAAAACTGCAAGAGTTTTAATTATTTTTATTTAAATGAATGCATGTAAATATATATTTAATTAATTTGTTTTTAAATACCTGCTGAAACCAATAAGTATCCCCTAGCAGCTGGGTGCATTAATTCAGTCAGGGCTAAAATCTTAATAAATTATATTAAGATTCCTATGTGAAGGCATACCACAGACACTATAATTTCAACAGTGTGCTTATATGTTGCTCTGCCCTAATGGTCAGTAAAGAAGCATATAAACTGTCATTTTTGGAAGAATGCCCATGTCATTTGTTCCTGTTTAAACAATACACAGATGACATCAAGATTCCCGCCCCCCTTAAAATCTGTGTACTGTCATGTTTAATATGATTAAAACTCAGTTGTTATTAGGTTTGGATTGTTATGTTATCATGCCATTGCCATCACATACTGCTGCCTCCTCGTGCCCCATTTTTGACCTCCACATTTTTGACCTCCACATGCCCGGTTTTTGGCCTGTTCCAATCTCCACCACCTGGAATGGGCCAAAAATGGGGGGCATGAAGGCTGAAAATGGGGCACACAGAGGCTGAAAATGGGATGTGGAGGCCAAAAATGGAGCACACGGAGGTGGCAATAGGTGATGGCAATCCCTGCAGCCTGAAACAGCTGATCATCAGGAGGCTGATCCAACCAACAATCAGCTGCCTGTGCTAATCAAGCTGTGCTGAAGCTGACAAGACTGTTTGCTGTTTGCTGCAAAAGGAGGCTTAAACTTGATGGGAGGCAGGAAGAGTGGAGAGAGAGATGCGTGATCCACTTTTTCTCCCCCCCCCCCCCCCCCCCCCCCCCTGTTTTCCTCCCAAAAAGCTAGGAGTGTCTTAAACTTCAGTCTTATAGTCCGATAAATATGGTATATCAGGAAATCTAGAACTCGAAGAAGTTTTTGGAGGTATATCAGAGAGAAGTTTTTTGAAATAAGTATCTTAATGTATATAATTTAGTTTGAAACCAGACCACTTATTTAGGTCTGGGTACTTTTCATTATAAAAGTTTGTAATTCCTTTCTTGGAATTATAAACTGATCCACAATGGAAAAATCACAAGACAAAAACCACTGTTTGTCCGCTTCCTGTGGAATTATAAATAGTGCCACAAGAGAAAAAATAATTAACCTTGAATTTACTGGAAGCATTTGTGTGAAGAATAACTAGAAGAAAGAGACCAACAGTTTAATTATATGCAACAGGTGTGCCATTATTTGTTTTCCAGCCCATAGAGGGCTTAAATTATATTTGCACAAAATGTAAATTAATCAAATTCCTAGAAAAAAAAAATGGAAGTCTAGAGACTAGCCACTCTAAGACCAGTCATTCTGAAACTTACTGGTGAACATGAAGAATTTCTAGTAAAGACAGAAGTCGGTATCAGAACAGAACACAATAAAAAAGAAAAAAAAACTACTTAAAAACAGAAAGTGCAATGAAAATGGCAGCAGATCAAAAAAAAAAAAAAAAACCTGTGTCCCCACCTCAAGCTGAAAAACCGATTTTATACCCTCTCCCTGGAAGAAAACATTCAGACACCCAGGGAAATCTTTATCAAGCATTCCAATGACAGGAAGTAAAGGTGTAAAAAGGTATCAACTTGTGAAGCTTCCCTGACCCACTCCCAAGTTGCCATAGGCAAGGGGATGGGAAATCACACCTCATAGCTGCACCAAGGAATTTACTCCTCAGTCATTACATGACACAGTCTGGCCAACAAAGTCAAGGCCATCTCCAACGGATACCAGCAATTCCTGGAGGGAGTGACTTCCACAATCCATGAAATTGGGGGATGTGACAGATGACACACTTTGGGGGGAAGGGGAAACAGGGTCAGAGGAAAGGTGCAAAGGAGGTGAAATCAGAGTTGGCTTGAGATTGTGCATTGACTTTCGTGCGATAAACAGCATGTGTGTGCACAATTTATACCCTCTCCCCTCATGAAAGACATGTTGTCTCACTCAGCCAAAAGAAAGGTCTCCACTAAACTAGACCTCAGAGAAGCTTATTACTGAGTCTGAATCAGAGATGGAGAAGAATGAAAAACTGCCTTCAACTGCCCCCTAGGAAGTTTCCAATTCAAAGTCATGCCTTTCAGGCTGCAGGGGGCAGTGTTTATGCAACTGATAAATGAAGTGCTGCATGAGCACTCTACAAGGGGGTCCTCATCTAACTGAATGACATTCTCATTTTTTCCAAGACTATGGAGGACCACATCCCCTAGTCTGTCAGGTACTTGAAAAGCTTTTGGCAGCAAACCTATATGTCAAGCTGTCATAATGAGAATTTCACTGCTCACGGATGGACTACCTAGGCTACCGAGTGTCAAACAAGGAGATAAAAATGGACCCAGCCAAAGTTCAGGCAGTCCTAGAATCGCAGCCCTCTCGCACCCATAGACAGCTACAAAGCTTCCTGGGATTCACAAACTTCTACAGGCAATTCATCCCCTCCTTTGCAAAAATTGCCAAACCTATGACAGACCTCCTAAAACGGAACCCAGGGATGAAGCCATGCCCTGGGCAACCCCTCCAATGGGACCTCACTTGCCAAGGGGCATTTGAAATATGAAAACAGCTATTTGCAAGAGAACTGGTACTGAACTTCCTGACCCCGAACAATCCTTTGTCATCCAAGCTGATGCAAGAGACATGGCAACGGAAGCCATCTTACTCCAAAGAAATTTCCAGGGGAACCTACAGCCCTGTGCCTATACATCCCGTAAACTCACTGACATGGAGAAATGGTGGGCAGTGTGGGAAAAGGAGGCTTTTGTGGTAAGATGGGCACTACTAAACTGGCAGCACCTTCTGGAGGGGGGGGGGGGAGAAACCATTTGAAGTCTGGACCAACCACAAGAACCCTGCAGAAACTATCGCCCAAACAGGTCCACTGGGCTCAATGCTTCAACAGATTCAACTTCATGTTAAAACACATACCAGGGGGGTTGAATTTCCAAGGTTATGCCCTCTCTCACATGCCCTAATACAAATGCAAGCGGGAGGAGATAGTAGATGCCATCATTCCACTTCTCCAAACCGCAGCCCAAGTGACCACCCACCAACCACACCACGACTGACAAGACCAACCCGCAAGTGATCTAATCACAAAATGTTAAGCCAAACTGGAAACAGACCCCTGGTTCTGTGACAACCAGCACATCCCAACAAAAAAGGAAAACCTAGCGTAGAAGAGGGCAAAACTCTACGTTCTCAAGTCCCTACACACTTCATCCTCCGCAGAAGCCATGATGTCAAATTGGCAGGTCACTTTGGGTTCCTAAAAACTTTACACCCGGTGAGAAGACAATTCCAGTGGCCCGGCATGAAGAAAGACATAGATGGCTATGTAAAAAGCTGCACCATCTGTGCCACCATGAAAAGGAGACCTGGAAGACACCCCCCCCCCCCCGGACTGTTCCAACAGGTAGCAGAGCCAATGAGACCATGGGAGGAGATCGCAATGGATTTTATAGTTGAACTGCCAAAGAGCAGGGGGAATACAGTGATCTGGACTGTGATTGATTTAATTCTCCAAGCTGGCACACTTTATACCCTGCAACGAACTACCCTCAGCCCACCAACTAGCCAAACTCTTCCTGAAGCACAACTACCACCTGCATGGAGTACCACGCAGAATCATCTCAGACAGAGGTCTCCAATTCACGGCTAACTTCTGGAGGGAGTTCTTGCAGTCCATTGGATCGTCCCAGGGCTTTATCTCGGTGTTCTATCCGAGCACCAAGGGCAGGTCAGAGAGATTGAATGCTATGGTAGAACAGTACCTGAGGTGCTATGTGAACTACCAGAACTACAACTAATTGGGCTGACCTTCTGCCATTCGCAGAGGTTGCTTACAATAATGCTGTTCACAGTAGCATGGGGTTAACCCCTTTCAAGGTAGTAAGCGTTACTTTGTCCCAATGCTGGAATACTGAAGGGACCCCCCTCCTCAGTCAGTCTGACTGACTGGATGTTGATACTGAAAGTGTCATGGGAAAATGTCAAGAAAGCACTAGAAAGCACTAGCAGACAAACACCAAGTCCCACAATGGCCATTCCAAGTGGGGGAAAAGGTCTTCCTATCCACAGAATACTTAACGCTAAAGCTTCCCAGCAAAAAGCTAGGACCTAAGTTCTTGGGGCCATTCCCCATAGTAAAGATAATCAACCTGGTCATGGTGCAACTGGGGCTGCTCCAACTACTGGGGAGAATACACCTGGTGTTCCATAGCAGCCTCTTAAAGCCTGTGGTCGGGTCAACCCTGAGACCACCACCCCATGAGCCTCAGGATTGGCACAGGGGGCAACTCCAATACCTAATCAACTGGTGGGACTACCCTCTATCAGAGGCATCCTGGGTAAAGAGCAGAAACATCCAAGCCGACTGCCTCAGTGTTAGATTCCATGAAAAGAACCCAACCAAATCTGGGGAGGGAGAATCTCACCCACAAATGATACACTTGTACTCAAATTGTTTTTGCTTTGCATAAGTCGCCTTCAGGAAATCAGGGAGGTTGAATGTCAACTCATGAAGTTTCCCTGACCCGCTCCCAAGTTGCCATAGGCAGAGTATGGGAAATCATGCCTCACAGCTGCACCAAGGAATTTACTCCTCAGTCATAACACAATGCAGTCTGGCAGAGCAAGTCAAGGCCATCTCCAATGGATACCAGCAATGTCTGGAGGGAGTGACTTCCACAACCTGCGAAATTACCTCGTTGGGGAATATGATGGATGACAAACTTTGAGGGGAGGGAGAAACAGGGTCAGAGGCAAGGCGCGAAGGGGGTGAAGTCAGAGTTGGCTTTACCTAAGTAATGCTGATATGGTGCACCTAATAAAATATTGGATTTTTATTGCCATATGGCTTGAGACTCTTAATTGCATTAGTGCATTGTTTGGAACTCTGACAAAAGGCATATATTGATAATAGATGACTCACTACTCAGAGTCAGAAGAACAGATTTAACCATTTTTAAACCAGATAATTTTCTAGAGGGGTATGTTGTCTCCCAGGTGCAAATATTAAAGGTGTGATAGAGAGGTTCATGAAAAAATAACCAAGCTCACCAATTATTATCCTTTTCTCCTCTTTCATGTTGGAATGAATGAAATAGTTAAGATCTTGAAAACCATTTCAATGGACTATGAGCAACGAGGCAGAAAAGCAAACAAATAGTTAACACCCAGTGAGGGAATCTAGAAGTAAATTGCTTGCTCAAAGGATGGTGCCACTGAAAGTACTTTGGATTTTCTAGACCAAGATTCACATTACCTATAGGAAGGACTTCTGGCAAAAGATGGGATATACCTCATCAGGACAGGGAAGAATGTGTTTGGAAAACAACAAACTCAGCTCATCTAAAGGACTTTCAATTATAACTGAAAGGAGAGGGAGACCAATCTTTAACATCAAACCCCAAGCATAATCCATAAGACAATCAATCAGACAATGAGAAAGGAGTGATAAGATGGAAGGGAAGCTCAAGTTGTTCAGATCCTTCTGAATCTTGAGTCTATCATCCAAAGTGTTAGCAATTGCCCCCAGCTTGGTGTCATCTGCAAATTTGACAAGTTCCCATTCTACACACTCATCTAGATTATTTATGATGTTGAAGAGCACTGGACCCAAGACAGAACCTTGAGGTTCCCAACTGTTAACTTCTCTCATGTACTTATCACACTGTTGATGGCTACACACTGAATTTATGCATTTGGAAGCAGAAAGAAATGTTCCTTTGCTATTTTTCATTCATAATACATATAAGAAAGTTTTGAGGGGCATTTAATTTTATATCTGTATAGATACGTAAAATAAAAGTAGGGTTAGATTGGAAAAGAGCACATAGAGACTAACACTAGGAATTCTTGAGAACACTTGAGAAATTGACTTATTTCCAGATTTTATTCTGAGGTTGAAAGAAGTACAAAATAATATTCATATTAAAATCAAAGATTTAAAATCAAATAATAGACAATCAAAATTATTCCTATTCACAATTTAGAATCTGTTTCATGGAACTAGTTTCATCCACATTACATTCTTTAATTGTTATTTTTATTCAGTGTAGTTTTGCTGTGGAAGGACAACTATCTGGAAAGAAAGCATGCTTTAAAGCAAGTATGTAAAGTTCAAAGTTTGTATTTCTTAAATTAAAATGCACTCTAGGTTTGTCAAATCAGAGACAGAATCTGATTTCCAATCACCAGCTAACTGCATTATTGAAACAGAACTGATCATTTGAATACTTATTCAATTGTTTTAATTTCCAAATATTACATAAAACATATGCAGAAATGTCTTGCCACAGTTTTACTTTTTCATGTCTTTTCTGCTGAATTTCTGAGGCTATGCTATACTAATCCAGTGTTCCTGTTAATTAAATATAATCAAAACAGCTATCAAGGAATCATTATATTCTTTTGCTTAGCGTTATCTAAACCCATAGGTATCCAGAGAATAGCTACAGTGGTCTTTGGACTGTTCTGGAAAAATAGATAACAAATGAGATATGGTTACTGATATGAGCTGAACCAAAAAATTGTTCTACTTTTTACATAAAACAAAATTACCCTTTTTTTAAAAGCCAAAATTTGCACCTTTTGTTTCTAAATTTAGCACCCTGCTGTATGTCTAGCAACAGTTTTCCCAAACTACTCCAGAAATCAGAGGAGAGGAAGAGAAAAATGTCATACAAAATTACTGCAATCAATTAAAACTGAATAAAGATAATTTGCAGTACCGAGTGCCATTCATGCCATTCATAAGATATTTAGTTTCTGTCACCTTGGGGAAAGCAAAGGTCATCAACATTTCAGCCATCAAAGTACTGATAATTTCCTCAGATATAAATTACAATGATTAAACTTTCATGACACAATGCTGATGTAGGTTGATATGCAAGAAGAATTAACTGAGGAAATCTAGTATATAAAGTAACATTACATAAAAGTACATATTATAATCTATTATTGTTAAGGATTTCATGTGTTGTGGCAATTTCTTTGTCATGGATGTTTTAATCTGAATTGTATGCAGGGGTGGGATTCTACAAGTTCGCACCTATTCGCTAGAACCGGTTGTTAACATTCTAAGCAGTTCGGAGAACCATTGTAAGAAGAAATTACTGGCCTAATCCTGTAAGGAAGGCAGGAAGGAAACATTCTGGTGTTGTTTACAGAAACTGCCTCTCCATTAACCCTTATTACATTCTTGGCAGGACTAGACTTCCTGTCTCAGGAACCTCTCTGGAGATTTTTCCCCCTCCTTTGCTGGTACTTTGCTTGTGTGGAGTGACCATTCAAAGCTACAATGGCACTGAAAAAGTGACTTATGACTGTTTTTCACAGTTACGACTGTTGCAGCATCCCCATAGTCACAAGAGGCCAGGCGAGGAGATGCGTGCCTCGATGTGAGTGATGTTGAGTTGGTCACACCCAGCCAATAACATGACCACCAAACCACGCCCACCAACTAAGCCACGCCCACAGAACCAGTTGTTAAAAAATTTGAATCCCACCCCTGATTGTATGTTTATGCTCTTAGTTATTTTGAACCACCCAGTCTGTATGATTGTGTAGTACAGTATATAGATTATGTAGCTAGACAGACGGGTGGATGGTGGTTCCTATTCCAATTCTTGTATATGACACTGATGTGCAATACCTTTTTGCTAATTTTAGCAAACAATCTTCATGTTAATGGATAAATTGCCTGGCCTTGCATAATCCAGCACCTTCATTCTAAAACTAACTTTTCTTCTCACGAGTTTCAATTCTGTTTTCAAAATGTAGTCACTTTCCTATGTCTCTATTGTCTTCTATGCCTCTCCTTTCCTTGAAATTGGTCAATGAATTTCTTTCAGCTACACTAATTTATTCTAATTGGGCTCAAAAACTCTGAAATAGTTTTGATCAATCTTTTCATAAAATCCACAGTAGAACCCAAACTAGGACATCTTTAGTGTGAGGCATCTTTATTTTAATGCCAAAGTATGATAGTCTAAAGTTTTCTTTTGATGTTACCTTATCAACTTTTATGCTTAAAATTTGAAATCTGGAAGAACCCACTATATGCTCCTCCTTGATATGTAACTTTACAGGTACCCAGGTGAAACAAAGTTGGCCTAATATTTCATTTCAGCATTGAATGAAAGAGCTGCTGCATAGTGTAATTATTTGAAAAAAAACATGGGCATTAGATGTCATAATATTTTACACTTACCCACGAATTCCAGTGACAAGGAAGATCAAATTCCCATTGATCTTGGTGCAGTTGATAAATTTATCAATGTTACTGGAGTCCACAGTTTGAGCATACATCAAACTTCCTGTACCTATGCCATCACATGCTGCAAAAATAAACAACTTTGTAAAAATATGCAATTATATATGAATTATTTGTACAAGTGACTACCTAAGTGAATGACAGCCTAGGCTGAAATTATAATTAGTGGAAGGCAGCAAGGTGATAAAACAAAACAAAGCATGAAGCAAAGCAAAACATTGTAGAATAAGGATTAGTCACAGAATGATTGTAGCTATATTTCTAGTAGAAAGTCACACATGGAGAGAAAAGTTCTAAAGCAGGACATTTGTATCACTACAGAATGGAGTGATCAAGGCAATTTTATAACATTACAGAAGTGAACTGGGACAGAACTTGTATATTATGAACTAGGAAGTAATAAGTACTGATGATAGTGAGAAAGGAATCAGGGGGAAAAACCTATTCTGTCAAGAAGTCAAGAAAATGGCTATGTTTAATTTTTCTAAGCTGATGTGAAATCCTTAGTTTAAGAATTGCACATTGGTTTCTGAAGTCATATATTCCAAGAGTTTCTGACATAAATCTCCATCTTTTGTTCTTTTATCTTTCATTTCAAAATAAATAATCTAAAAATTATTATTATTATTATTATATTATAATTATAATTATAATTAGAATTAGAATTATAATTATAATTACTACTACTACTACTACTACTACTACTACTACTACTACTAAAAACCCTTCTCTATTTCATCCATGTCTAGCCCTGAGCATAAAATTATGTTAGGAACTACTTTATAAAGCAATCTATAGAATGCCGTGACTTACACACATGACTGTGTATTGCCATAAAAGAGCTATTTTATAGTAACAGTACTAGAAATAGCATGCAAAGATACAAACCATGCAAGATAAAGCAAAGAAATACATTATAGAACCCTTTTAGCTATAACTCTTTTCACAGATACAATGGAGCAATACTAATGTTCAAAATCCTGTAAAAATAGCTGGGTGATATCTTTATTAATACAATCAAAACAATACAAAAAAAAAACCATAGGTGAAACTATAAAGATCTCCAAACTTCTTTACTAAAAATCCAGAATCATTTTAAGCATCTTGGGGCATTTATCCCTATTCCTTTTCTTATAGTTTATCAAATAAATTATTTGACCCTGTACAATAAAAAGTTTTCTCATTACATCTGTTAGCCCCACAGAGAGAGGAAAAAAGAAATGTTTGACTCAATAGCTCTAAACAGAGTGTTACAGGGCTCAGATCCCACATATCTTCAGGTAAAGCTCATAAAATTGATTGTTCTCCTTAAGGAGTTACAGTTGTGTGTAAAGTTTACATAACCTTAGTCAAATGATATTGTTCCATGAATCCCAAAGTCAAGAAAGGTGGAGCAATCTTTACATAGTACAAGAAGTTCTCACTTTATTGACTGTCGACCATTTGATGTTACAATGGTTCAAAAACACCAGTGTGACCAATCCTGACATGTACAACTGTTGTAATGTCTCATGGTCATGTGATCACTATTCAGGTACTTTGCAACAGATGTGCGTTTATGAACATCACAATGTCCCACAATTACACAATAATCATTTGCAAGCTTCACAACAGGCTTTCAAAAAGCAGAATTAAGAGCACAGAAGAGCACAGAAGTGAAATTGCAAGTCAGAATCATATGATGTCTTGTTTAGTGGCTGCAGCTTTTAGCAACAGAGTTACTGATCCCAATTGTGCTAGCTATGCAAAGCTAAATATATATGTTTACAAAGTTAAAGTAGAAAGTTAAATATATTTCTACAAATTTGAATGCCTGCTTACATTAGTCTTTATGTGCAATTTACATGTTGAGAAAGAAAAAAGAGATAGAGGAAAAAAGAGATAGAGAGTATGGAAGAACTGACAATATAGCAGGAGCAAAGATCAAGCATCTTTGCTATCAGGTTTTTGTAATACCCCATTTGGACAGAAACAACAGTTTTGTTTGGCCAGCTGAGGTTTTTTTAGTGTTGCTTTTGGACTTCTATGATAAGGGTGCAGAAAGGGTCTCCTTCTGACAACTACTGCATGCAAATCTGTATCACAAAAAAAAAACAAAAAAAAAACCCATATGCCAAGGAACTGGGAACATTTACTCCAGTGTCAGCTAAAGTTCCAGCAAGTCATTTGTAGTGATCTGTGAATTCTGTTGTTATAGATCTGGCCTGTTTTCAGGCAGATCTAACAGACATTTTACCAATCTTCTTAATCTGTCCTCTTCCATGTAACTTCCATTTCTCAACCATGTTTCTCATAGTTGAAAATGCTAGGTGGAAACATTTAGATAACATTTTAAGGCCTTCCCCTGCTTTGTAAAGGAGAATTATCTTTATTTCCAAGTGATAAGTTAAAGACTTAGAGGAGGTTGATTGTTCTCAATGTCACAAAATGTCTCCTTATTTCAAGTCGAATCTCTCCTTGATCAATTCCATCCATTATTCCTTGTCTGGCCTTCAGGTGCTTTGGAAAATAGGTTAACTCCCTCCTCTCTGTGGTAGCCCCTCAAATATTGGAACACTGCTATCATGTCTCCCTGGTCCTTCTCTTCACTGGATTAGCCATGCCCAATTCCTGTAACCGTTTTTCATGTGTTTTAGCCTCCAGTCCCCTAATCATCTTGCTTGCTCTTATCTGCACTCTTTCTAGAGTTTCAACATCTTTTTTATAGTGTGGTGACCAAAACTGGATACAGTAATCTAGGTGTGGTCTTACTAAGGCTTTATAGAGTGGTATTAGTATCTCATGTGATCTTGATTGAATCCCTCTGTAATGCAACTTAGGATTGCTTTTTTGGCTGCTACTGCTGTACACTTTTAGCTCATATTTAATTGGTTGTCCACTAAGACTCCAAGATCCCTCTCACAGTTACTGCTATTAAGCCTGGTTTCTCCCAATCCCAAAATATATTTGTACTTTTGGTTTTTCTTGCCTAAGTATAAGACATACCTTTTCTTTACAATGAATTTCATTTTTTTGATAGGGCCCAGTGTTCAATTTTGTCAAGATCTATCTGGATCTTGAGCCTATCATCTAGGGTGCTGGCTATTCCTGCCAGCTTAGAATGATCTGCAAATTTGATAAGTTTCCCTTCTATTCCCTCATCTAAGTCATTTATGAAGATATTGAAGAGTACTGGGCCTAAGATGGAACCTTGTGGCACCTCACTGCTTGCTTTCCTCCATATAGATGTAGTACTGTTAAGGACTACTCGTTGGAGTATGATTTGTCAGCCAGTTATGAATCCATCTGTTGGTGATGCTATCCCACTTTTTTCTAGCTTACTAAGAAGTTGGTTGTAGTCTACCTTGTCAAACTGTGCACCATGAACACGTTATACAATTTAGCCAGCTGTGCCTATATTATTGTACGCAACCATAGCTCCACATAGAAAATATGATATCTGAAAGAGTATGTTAACGAAGGGGAAAGTTCATAACGACCAGAGACATATCCCTAAATCATACAAAGGAACAAATTCAATCCCCATTCTGATCTACATAAATCAAATGTTTTCACGTGTAATTTTCTACTAAAGTTGATAGTTCTCTTTGAACAGATTTAAGATGCACAGCTCTTTAGAACTGGATGAAATAGATATGGTGGTAAGCAAATGTTAATATTTCTCAAGCAACGGATTAGAAATTATTCATCCCAGAAAGCATTACTAAATATTTGAGGCATGTTGATACTGGAATATTTTCCCTGCATCTGAAAACTAAAGCTCAGATTAAATGTGTAAAGATATCCTTAATATTCTGAATGTGCTGCTTGCATAAATGCATGAGGTCTTCAAACACAGCAGAGAACAGGGCACACAGGCCTGCCCTGCTGCTTCCCCTGCTTCCCCCACTTCCCCTTCATACTGACAGATACTGGGAGATGTGAAAGGGAAACGTACTTGCATGCCTTGAAAAGGGGAACAGATCTGAGCCTTCTTCAGATTTGTCCTTATTTTTTCCAAGAAAATATGGTCACCCTAAATGTTAGGGGAATTCCAGGATATCTTATGTCTAAACTAGAGATGACAGTGACAGAAATATGTAGGTAAAGACCAGATTCTGAATCCATTGAAAGTGCACCATTGGAAGAGTGAAGGGAATTATAATCTGGGGGAAAAAAGGCTAAACATTTTGGAAAGGTGAGAACTTGGGAAATGGTTACATCATTTTCCAAGTGTATTTTGCAATCAGCGTTAAAAAATGGAATTCATTGTAGGAGATAAACAGACAGAGCTGGGGGGCAGAGTTGAATGTGTCATCATCTTTGAGTTGTTATGTTGCCAAACAGTTCTTTCTTGAATTCTGTTGGTTCTTATATGGTGCCAATTTAGTACTGAACATTAACAGTCGACTAGATTCTTGTGTATAGGCTTGAGCAATGAATCTTTGAACTGCAACTTAACATATAGTCCTGATCATTTGTACCTGAAACTAGGCATTAAAAAGAGATTTCTCAACTGCAAAATGGCAAGAAGTTCGTCTTCCCTTTTCTGCTTTAAACCATCTTCCCATCATACTTCTATTATCCTATGTAACTATAGTCCCTTCCTCTTACTCTATGCAGAAATAATTTTCTGATTGCCAGGAGCCCAGTAAAGCTCACAGACAATGGGACATAAACCCTGTTTAACTAGTTCACATATTTGCCTTTTTTTCTGATTAAAAAATTGCTCCCTAACTTTAATATTGCATACCCAATGCAATGCATTGTTCCATTGCCTTTTCTTGAGCTTGAGGAAAAAAGAGAAGTGGGAGAGAACACTGCAAAACCCAAAAGGAGAAGGGAGAATAAAGGAGAAACTCCTTGGGAGACTATTCCAGAGATCAGACTCTACCAACTTCATCTTACAAGTTGGTGTTCCAGAAGACCCCCAACTACTGAAGACTCTGTCAAGGACCGTGGAGTACTCATCTCTAATGACCTAAGTGCTAGAGCCCACTGTAACTACATAGCCAAAAAGGCATTAAGAGTTGTTAACCTAATCTTACGTAGCTTTTTCTCTGGTAATATTACACTACTAACTAGAGCATACAAAACATTTGCTAGACCAATGCTCGAATACAGCTCATCAGTCTGGAACCCGCACAATGTATCTGATATTAATACAGTTGAGAAAGTCCAGAAATATTTCACAAGAAGAGTTCTCCATTCCTCTACTCGTTGCAGAATACCTTATGCCACCAGACTTGAAATTCTAGACCTAGAAAACCTAGAACTATGCCGCCTTCGGTCCAATCTAAGTATAGTATATAAAATTAAATATTGCAATGTCCTACCTGTCAATGAATACTTCAGCTTCAACCAGTGGTGGGATTCAATTTTTTTTACTACCAGTTCTGTGGGCGTGGCTTGGTGGGCATGGTAGAGGAAGGATACTGTAAAATCTCCAGTCAGAGGTGGCATTTACTACTCAAAATTTCCACTACCGGTTCTCTAGAACTGGTCAGAACCTGCTGAATACCACCTCTGGCTTCAACCATAACAATACAAGAGCACACAATAGATACAAACTCAGGTAAACCGCACCAAACTTGATTGCAGGAAATACAACTTCAGCAACAGAGTGGTCAATGTCTGGAATACTCTACCTGACTCTGTGGTGTCTTCCCCAAACCCCCAAAACTTTAAACTTAGACTGTCTACTATTGACCTCACCCCTTTTCTAAGAGATCTGTAGTGGGCGTGCATAAGCGCACCAACGTTCCTACCGTCCCTGTCCTATTGTTTCTTTTTATTTTTCTTATATGTATCCATTTCATGTATTCATAACTATGTTTATCCTTATACCTGTTATCTTATAATCGCTTGACAAAATAAAATAAATAAATAAATAAAAGACTATGTTCATTGGACTATGGGAAACCACATTTCCACAGGATTGCCATAGTTACCTTAGATGATCAAACAGCTACCTTTAGATAGTCAAACCCAAACTGGGTTTGGACTCCAACTGCAAGACTACCATTTATTGAACCACACAGGGTTTTTAAACAAAGGCAGCCTACCTTTAGGACAAATGTCAGTGCATGGTTTACACGTCTTAATTCCATTTTCCTCCACTTCCATCTTGGGACTTGGACAGGCACGTACACACGAGCTGATATCAACCACAAAGTTGTCTAAAAGGGATAGAGGGGAAAACAATGAAAAAAAAATCACTCTCAAGTTGCAAACAATGAATGCCCCAACTTCCATTTCTAAAGACACAGGGTTGGTTAAGAGGTAGTTTTATATTAGTGCTTGACATGTTCTTTCTTATGATGTTCTATTTTATTTTCTGGAATGTTATGCAAGTTCACATTCTCATGCTTCATTGCTAATTTAACATTCTTTAAAAAAATTATTCCCCATGACATATTGATACTGTAACTTTTTAAAATGAGGGTAATATTTTGGAATATATCTATATGGTATCCATCAGAAGCTATCAATTCTTACCATCACATAAAATAAAAACTATAGCAGGATATTGAATAGTAAAGATATTGGCAATCAATTTTAAAATGAAATCATAAAATAAAATTTAATTTATATAAAATAAATTTTATAAAAAATAATTTTATTTCAGTTAGTAAGCAAAATGGCCCCATAATATAAAGATAGAACTGGCTGTTATACCAGTCTAGTATTTAAAATTATCCAACTGCTTGATTTTCAACTGTAAGAAAAACACATTCACACTGCTTCAGAAGTGGGCAATCTTTTGTAACTAGTAGTACAGTGGTGGTATTCAAATTTTTTTACTACCGGTTCCGTGGGTGTGGCTTGGTGGGCATGGCTTGGTGGGCATGACAGGGGAGGGATATTGTAAAATCCCCATTCCCTCTCCACACCACTAACCTGCTGTCCAGCTCCGTTCTCCTGTACAGGGCAACAAAAGAAGACCCAGCTGATCAGCTGGGACTCTGATCAGCTGGGACTCAGGAGGCAGCAAATAGATGGGGGCAGAGCCAACCAGAGGTGCTATCTACTGGTTCTCCGAACTATTCAAAATTTCTACTCCCGGCTCTCCAGAACCTGTCAGAAGTGGCTGAATACCACCTCTGTAGTAGTAGTAATAATAATGCTAACAATAATTGAAACAGGATTACATAGTAATCCTATGATGATTACCACCATCAAACAACAACAGCCTATCCTACATCCTTGAAAAGGATTAAATTAAAACACCAAATGTATGACCAACCATAATAATAATGCTGTAAAGCATCTGGGATATCCAGCAAAATTAAGGAAACTGTTGAAATTGAAGGAAAATGAAGAAAATTGGGCAATCATTAAATGCTATTTCTCATAAATAGATACAACAGTGGTGGGACTTATCTCCGGGGGAGGGATGAATCTGCCTACCAAGATGAGGTGGACCGGTTGCTTTTGTGGTGTGGAGACAACAACTTGGTCCTCAACACCAATAAGACCAAGGAGCTTATAGTAGATTACAGAGGAACAGATCAGACATCCAGCCCTTGCTTATCAATGGAGACCGAGTGGAGCAAATGGCCAGTTTTAAGTTTCTGGGTGTTACCCTAAAAGAGGACCTGACCTGGGGTGCCCACATTGCAGCCCTGGTCAAAAGGGCCTAGCAGAGATTATACCACCTGAGACTTCTCAGAAAACAACAACTGAATGAGAAACTGCTGGTGACCTTCTACCGCAGCACCATAGAGAGCATTTTAACATACTGCACCTCTGTATGGTTTGTCAATTGCACAGTGGCAGATAGGAAAGCACTCCAGAGGGTTAATGTCATTGCCCAAAATATCATTGGTTGCCTTTCCCCCTCTTTGGAAGAGCTTTATAACTTCTGCTGCCTTAAGAAAGTTCAAAACATTCTCAAAGATCCATCTCATCCTGGGAACCCTTTTTTTGAACTATTACCATCTGGCAAACGGTACAGAATAATAAAAACAAGGAAAAATAGGCTGAAAAACAGCTTCTATCCCAGGGCAGTAGCTCTTTTGAATTCTGCTGTATAGTGCAGTGTTAATTGGGGGTTTCCGGTTCAAATGTGTGAAGGGTGAAGGATGTGTGTTTGTGTTTATTTTCATGGTCATGGTCATGGTCATGATGTGCACTGAAGATGGTGTTTGATTTTGTTGTACGAGGTGCAATGACAATAAAGTAAACTAAACTAAAACCCTACAACTAGGGGATTTTAAAGATGATGTTTGATATTTGGAACCTTTAATACCCGGATTTAGAAATCCATGTACAGCCATTAAGGGAGCAATGAAAATTTCTTCTTGGAATACAAGCTTTTACAGATACTGAACTGCAAGATCTGGAAAACTATCTGAAAATTCTAATAATATTGGTAACAACAACACAAATAAAAGTTATTTCATCATCAAAGAAATCAAATAAAATCCCATCAAATTTTATTAGCATTCAACACCTATTAAAATGCTGATAAAAGGAATGACAATATTGAGGAAAATAATGTCGAGCGCTAGCTTTTAACTAAAAGGAAAAATATACTGAACATAATTTTCTATTACAATGATCTAAGCCTTTACATATTGCTTTTCAAAACTTGTGCTATAGGAAAAAGCTTCCACCATGGAAAAATATGAGTAGAAAAGAAATATCAAAATTCACAAATTTGGTAGTAATATCAAAATTCACAAATTTGGTAGTAAAGCATATCAGTACAAACACTGACTGATCCTAGCACGACAGCTACAGTTATAACAACATGAGAGTTAGCATACAATGTTGTAAAAAAGTATCAAAATCAATCACCCAAAGAGTGATTTCACTTGGAAAGTTCAATAAACTTTGAACTGATATCAACAATCAGAAGAATTTGAAGGAAACCAAAATTGAAAAACAATAATATGAAGGAACATTTACAGAAAAGATATAATCTTAGCAGTAAAATGAATTAAAATGAGTGACAGCTATTTCAAATACAATTGATATGAAGCTAGATTAAATCAACTTCAACAAAATTGGCAGTTTCAAACAATGAGCAGTTGTTTTATAAAACATTATGGTGAAATATTACAAAGATAGATGTTTGTTCTTATAAAGATGAAACATCAACATTTTGGAGTGCCATCCAAAATAACCCATAAGACCATAATAAGAATGCAGTTTGTAGAAAAGAGATTAAGAAGAATGTTGGTTCAATGAAAATGAACGACATATTTATTACATCAGGAATGATTCAAAGTAAGCAAAAAAAGTTAAAAACTTCTCCGTAAAAGAAAGAGAAGAAATACAGTAACTTTTGCTCTAATTTCTGATGACCCTAATATTTTCATTAGTGAAATATTAAAAAGTAGAAACATTAATTAATATATGGTAGAACATTTTAATAATAAAAGACAGAAACAATGGTATAGTTGGAAGCAACTATAGCAATTATGCCAATCACATGCTTTTCAAGCTTCTAATTGCAGTGGCAGGATTCAAATAATTTAACAACCAGTTCTCCGCCCTAATGACTGGCTGGGTGGGTAGGGCTGGGTGAGCATGGCCAGGTTGGGCATGGCCACTGGGCATGACAGCACTCAGTCTCCTGAAGCATTCTGCCAGCCAAAATGGGGCACAGGAGTTAATTACAAAATGTGAGCTTTGCTTTGCTTGAGATCCAGCAAGCAAGGGATGTGAACTGCACAGAATAGCCCTTCTGTGCCTGAGGCTGTAGAGACCTGGCACCAATCAAAATACTTTTTGTAAAGCACCTAATCAATATTGACAGGGAAAGCCACTAGTATATTAAAATAAGAGCAAACTCCACTCTCTTCTAGTTCTGATGATGTTACCTAGTTTGGTAATGAAACATCTGCAAGAAAACCATCAAGCTCAGAGACTACCATTCCTCCTGTAAAACTGAATTACTAGAAAACCATTTAGAAACCACTTCATAGTCAGTATCTTTTAAAAAAATAAGTTTAAAATAAAATGGGTAAGACAGCAATGTTACAAAACGGCATGGCCAAGAAGGAAACACAAGGATTAATTTTTCAGCTTAAAAACTAACATTACAAACATATGGAATTAAATCAAGGATTTAACATGCTTAAAGGAGAAGGAAACACTTTTTTTGTAAAGAAAGAGATGAAACTCTAGATTATGTGATCAGTCACTCGATGCAACAAAATTATCTATAAACATCATGACAGGTTAACTATGATGCACTGGCATCTGTGCCAAAATTTCAATTTTCAAGTTTCCCCAATGGGGTATAATTACATAATTGAAAAGATTGTTAAAAATGATGTAAGAGTTTATGAGATTTTATGAGAAACCTATTGTAACAACACAACAATAATTGAAAAGGGATAGCTGAATTAAAGAAAAATAATGTGATAATAATTACAAAATATGGATAACTATATTTGGATAACTAATAATCAAATTGGGTTGATTATGAAAAAAATATTTTATTTTTGTATATTATATTTTTGTAACAGATAATGGAAAGCTATTCCCATAATTATTGGCACATTAGGCGAAATAACATATAGATGAAACATATTTTTCAAAGAATTAAATATTTGAATCATATCAACTATAGATTTATTTAAAACATCTTGTTGGCTGCTTGTTATATTTATCAGTACTATTTGGATAATTCTTAGGTTCCTGGCTGGTACCTGACTTTCAAAAAACAACAACCCACCAGTCGTTGAAAGATATTGTTTGTTTGTTATTCTTTAATGACAACAGTAAAATATGAAATTATCCCAAAGACTGTGATGGCAAAATGACTATTTAATTTTTTTTTTAAAGTATTCATTCTGGATTTTCCCCTGGAATAAAAGATCACAATTTATCTGAGGAGAAATCACAGTAGAGCAAACATTTGCCTTAAGTGAAGACTAGCTAATCATCAAATTCCCCAGCCAAATTTAAAGGGAATCCAGGATATTTTAACTATTTTGTCTTATAGTCAGTTTTGCTTTATGAAATAATTTCATCCAACGTTATGAATAATTTTCTTCTTTAAAATGCTTTTTAAAATTTACTGCACATAAAAACTACTTGGGCAAGTGGATCATGTAACAAACAGGCTTTCTTAGGTTCCACGTGTCCTTAATAGGAAAGCCATATAATGGGACAGCCCTGAAATTTTTAGCCCAGCAGGCAGCTTGCTGAACTTCTTTAAAAACAATGAAAGATTAAACTGTTGTAGATTAGCTGCAAACATGAAACAAGTTTATCTCCCCACAGCTGAATAATCAATTTATTATTGTATTATATACTAGACCAGGGGTCACCAACCTTTTGGACCTCAGGGACCACCAAACTCATAATTTTAGATCCAAGGGACCACTAACTGGTTTTGTGGGCATGGCCTAATTTGTGAGTGTGGCTTGGTGGTCATGTGACTGGCTGGGCATGTCTTGTATGTAAATATAAATATTTATATAAATACTGAATTTTTTTATAAAAAAAGAGCAACTTTTACCCAAAATCAGACAAAGCAGGCAGGCAGATTGAGTTGCTCACAGAATCACAGATTCATTCAGAAATCTATCTATCTGCCATTGGCTAGCTCAGTCTGTCACATAAAATTTGTTTGCAAGCAAACTCATAAAATTAACTCACAACACACCATGCATGTAAATATTGAATATTTTTTTTTAAAAAAAACTTTTATCCAAAATCAGGCAAAGCAGGCAGATTGAGTTGCTCACAGAATCATTCAGTGATCTATCTATCTGTCATCAGCTAGCTCAGTCTCTCAAATTTGCTTGCCATGAGTCTGCACTGAATTTGCTTGCAAGCAAACCTTCAGTTCTAAGGGAGGTTCGGCTGTGCTTAGCTAGAAAGCAAGAAATCCAACCATTTCCTGCTTCCTAGCTAATCTAAATCTCCCAGCACAGCAGAACAGATGATGGTCGGAAAAAGGAAAAATAGCAACTTAGCAGACAAGTTTGCCGGGTAAGGAGTGAGTGGGCGAGAAGGATTCCCGTGGGCCATGTGGCCTGAGCAACCTTGTGTTTCTATGAAGCCTGGATTAATTGCTTTGGGGGGGTGCTCTAGGGGTGAGATTTCTCTGCGGCCCACCAAAATTTTCTCACGGCCCACCGGTTGGCGACCGCTGTACCAGACACCCTGCCCCGGTGGATCATCATTTCAGAGGTATTTCTTTACCATTATCAGAAAAACTGAATGGCCATGTTGAATTTCTTTGTATGAAGCTGGCAGGGAGCCTCAGAAATTTTCCTTCCTTCCTTCTTTCCTCCCTCCCTCCCTCCCTCCAAATCTTTCCAGCTTCCCCATTTACTTCCTATGTGGGAAGTTTGAAGAGAGAGAGAATCTGTGGAGAAGCCAGCAGAAACTTGAAAGTGACTGCTGCCAGATGAGGGAAAGATTGAAGGGGTGCATGGGAATGCGATTGAGGAACAGAACGTGAAGGTGTATTAGAAGTGCCACTTGGGTTGGGAAGGGAATGTGCACAAGTGGTGTGTGGATCAGGAAAGGCACACAGGGAACCCACACAGGGAGAATGTTTGGGCTTGTGTACAAGATGCTGTATGGGTCATGGAATCCCATGTGACTGCAACAGCAGCTCAACAGTGGCCAATAGCACAACCACTACTTCCCCAAATTTCATTCCCTCAAGTGTCATGGGTCCCAGATTTTGACCCCATTTTGTAAGTTTGAGCTACCCTGATTCAAAAATTGTTAGCCTATGATATACCACTCATCCAATTAAAGGTCATGACAGTGAGTGTTTTAGTAGTATACAGTAGATTAAGGATATGCCATGCTTCAGATTTGATGCCCCAAAGATGTTTCTGAATGTTCTTGAACACAACCATAGTCAATGCCTATCACCCCTTAAAGCTGACTCTTTTCCTCTGTTCCCATATTGTACAATCCTAGGGACTTCCTACTGTGAAGAACATCCACTCCCTTCCTCTCCCCCCACCTATATATTTTGCTTGTGGAAGGTTGTGAAAGGTTGCCCTAAATCTTCATTTTTTTTAAAAGCTTTGAGGCCTGAGCCTAATCAAAGTTTCACTGACACATTTTATCAAGTCTAGGGTGGCCATTATCACCTGGCTATTCACACTTTGGGGAATTGCCTCAGAGCAGATTAAAAAAAAATACTTAGCCTGTGACAGAAGCAAGTAATAGCTTTTGGCTGAAAGCCAGAAGTTTTTAAAAAAATCAGTGGTTTAAATGTATTATGCCTGGTAGCAAAGCCCTGGAATGTGTTTATTTCAGAGATTTGCAAAAAAAGGAATAGGTTGGTCAGGTTGACCCCTCACTGTGCAGTCCCCACTAATTCATTTTGCCAACTTATTCTAATAGAGTAACCAACATTACCTACCCACCCCTCGTTATTGTATCTGCTGCATAACAGACAAGCACTCAACAGATCATCCTGAGATAAATTTGCACTTCTAGTTAAAGGGGCAGAAAGCTCAGCATCAAACAAGAAAGCTTCTGTAATTCAAAACCTGTTCTCATTTTGTAAGGTTATGCTCCACTTGGCATCCCCATCTCCAAAGCCAGAGATGAATGGGATAAATTGGGATAGGTTTAATTCCTTTAAGGTAGAATTTGGTCTTTAACTCTGTCATCTATTCAAAATTCTCCACCAAACTTCATTTATAATACCAATGTAGCTTAATGCTCTGGATGGAGAGGAAGGCATCACACTTAAAATGGTGAGTGATACACACAAAAATCCCTTCCTGCATATCTATCTATCTCCCTGCCTATTTATCTTTGGGAATTTACCAATCTGGTAACATACACTGATAGTGAGAGGAACATTGCAATAGCATTAGCACTTGGACTTATATGTCGCTTCATAGTGCTTTAAACTCTGAGTGGTTTACAAATGTCAGCATATTGCCCACAACAATCCAGGCCCTCATTTCACTGACCTCGGAAGGATAAGAGGCTGAGTCAACCTTGAGCCGGTCAGGGTCAAACTCCGGGCAGTGGACAGATTAAAATCATGGGTTACTAACTACATCTATATCTGAGCAAAAGCAACGTGGTTGTGGTGTGGGAGACTAGTAGATTTGCTCAACCACAATAGATAATGCAGTTCAAGTCAAGGTAAAAAAAACTCCTGTGTGAGAAATTTAATGTTACAGATGATCCTACTTTAGAAGCCATTCAGTCTAAGTTTCTGAAAGCCATACTCTATGTCTCACATTCAGCTTCAATTGTTTTTGCTTGGCTAATGATTGGATGCATTTCTCTGGAGACCTGTCTGAGATTTTGTTATTTCAGGTTTTGAAACAAATAACTCAAGATACATTTCTGATCTACCTCATTGCATTCGGTGGGATTTTTCTCATGCCTGAGGAGGCAAAATGATTCTGATCTAGCATATGCATAGCATATGTCTCCTGGCCGAGACCAAGTCTTGACTTAACGTCAAAAGAAGATCTGGGATTCATCCCTATTATGACGCAAGTGCAAGTTTTCTATGGAAAAGTCCCAGCATACCCAGAGCACACCAATCCCAGAATGTATTTAATATGTTGAATGGGGTCAGGGATGGGCTTCAAAAATTTTAGCAATGGGTTCTCTGCCTAGTTGCTGGGTGGGCGTGGCCTAGTCTGCCTCCTGCACCATGGTGGTGGGGCGTTGTTGCCCTCCCCCGGCTCCGGAGGCTTTTCCTTGAGCCTCTGGGAGGGCAAAAATGGCCTCCCAGGGCTCTGGAGGCTCTCTGGAAAACGGAAACAGGTTTGTTTCCAGCCTTCCCAAACTTCCAGGAAGCCCATTTTTCACCCGCCCCGAGCCTCTGTGCGGACCCTGCACTTATTTGCATCCAAAATGGGCTGCATGGGGACTCCTGGGAGGGGAGAGGCAGGGTGGGGCGGGCGGGGCCAGCTAGGAATGGGATTTAGGGATTTTCCAAACTGTGCAGAATCTTAGAGGATCTCCTGAACCCCCGTGAACCCCCAGCAGCCCACCCCTGAATGGGGTACACAATTCTAACACAAAATTGTGAGCACTCTTGAATAGTAATAAATTTGCGATGACTGACATTACCAGATCGCACTTCAAAATTCCAAGAGAAGGGCAAACATAAATATAATTTTAACTTATACTTTATGGAAAACAAAAATGAAACCTTTTAAGGAAAATTAAAAGGTTAGGAAGTTCTCCAAATCTGACTTTTGTCATGCTGTTCTTGTACATTATGGGATGCAAGTAATCTGACATTTTGATTATAAAACCCATAATATTTAAGACAGTTTTAGTTTTTAAGCAAAAGGTCTTATTTTAGCTCTCCCAAAATGCTGTTCTTAGAATAATATATACATTCAAAATAAAACCATTGGTTTTAAAACTAATTTTCAAATTAAAACTATTAATTTGAATTAATACTGCAATTTCATATTTAACTTGGCTGCAATAATTTCTTAAGAATTTTATAATAAAGGTGTCTCACTGAGGAAAAAAAAATCCTGCTGTAACTTACGTGGACACTTTTTAACACAAAAAGCACCATAAGTATATTTGCCATCTCGATTGGTTTCCATCTGGAATGTGGCAGGATTGTAGACTGAAGTCTGTGGGCATTGGGTGACACAGGCACCACTGTCATTAAAGTTCATACAAGCCTGAAAGTGAAGAAACAGCACTGTTCTCAGAGTTTTCATTGGCATTAATGAATTGACATTATGTTAAGTAAAATCTGACTACAACTGTAGGAATACCTTGTTTGGCTATTAGCAACTCTAGATAGAAAGAACTTATAAAGAAGGCAGTGAAGACAGCAATACCTCTATCAACTTAATATGCAAAAGGAAAATGCCAATTCTGTTCAGATGGACATTTGGATGAACACTGGACAAAAGCAAAAAAATGTTATGATGAAAGACATCTTAAATTAGCAAGACTAAATATCAAACTGATGAAGGAAAGCACAAAAAAGCTGGAAACCTATTTACATTCAGTTTAATTTCATTTCTCACTGTACTTCGTGAGAACTCTTTGTGAGTAAATCTGCTGAAATAGTAAAACTGCAGAAATACACATTTCTTTGCTTTGAAGAGTGCTCACATAAATGAATACTTACCAGCACACAGCGAAAGATAGATGTGTGTCTTACCTAGCAATTTTCACAGCAGAGTATTATAAGTTAAAGAAAGCAGTCTGTGTTAGAACATCTCTTAATTCATTGTGTTGAAATATTGTTAATTATTCACTTATTTCTTTCCATTAATTCCATTTTTATCCATTATTGTCTTTCCAGATCTTGTTGAACTTGTATCTGACAGCCCCTTCAGCTGAATTGCAGATAAAGGATCCAGCACAGCTCAGGATTTATCTTTTACCTGTTATCAAGTGCTGTTTAGTTGCCTTTTCCAGGCCACAGACACAAAAAAGTCATATTGAATAGGATGGCTTCAAGTTCATTGTAGATTAATCTGCCTATTTTGGGTTCAAGAAAAAACTCAGCTTGTTCACTCAGATCCCTGAATGTTCATGAATAAGGGTGGGCTATATGGGTCAAACCCAATGGAAAATACAATGTCTATAACTGGTATTCTCCTGGCCTGAAAAAAAATAGGTACATACACAAAGGCAGAATCTGGTAACCATCACTGGGAAAAGGTTAAGGTTCCACCAAATAGTTTTACAGAATTAACAATGTTAAATTAGTTCCTGAAAGTTTTTTCTTCTAAAGAAAACATGCACAATTTTACACTTTATATTTACATTTTTTATAATACCCAGTTGATAAACTGCCATTTTTTCCCTAGTATCTTACTCCATTTAACTTTCATGTTTTCACCACAAAGTTTTCGCCTTTAAGGGCAGCTTTAAATAAACACATGCTGGCCAAAGGAAGGTAACTGTCCTTTCTCAACTCTTTTTGGTTCATCATTTTAGGTACTTTCATCAAAATTCAAATCCATTCAATTTGGGGTAGCAGAGTGAAAGCTACAAAATTGTAACAGGGTTTTCTTTCTCTTTGGTCAGGCAATCTTTCTAAGGGTGAAATCAAGGTGTGCCCACCTATGCATCCTTTTTATATATGGGATAGGATGATGAATTATACCACCATTCCTAGCTACACTAACCAAAGGGACATACAGGTGAAACTCAAAAAATTAGAATATCATGCAAAAGTTCATTTATTTCAGTAATGCAACTTAAAAGGTGAAACTAATATATGAGATAGACTCCTTACATGCAAAGCAAGATATTTCAAGCCATGATTTGTCATAATTGTGATGATTATGGCTTACAGCTGATGAAAACCCCAAATCCACAATCTCAGAAAATTAGAATATTACATGCAATCAATAAAACAAGGATTGTACATAGAACAATATCAGACCTCTGAAAAGTATAAGCATGCATTTGTACTCAGTACTTGGTTTGGGCCCCTTTTGCAGCAATGACTGCTTCAATGCAGTGTGGCATGGAAGCTATCAGCCTGTGGCATTGCTGAGGTGGTACAGAAGACCAGGATGCTTCAATAGCGGCCTTCAGCTCTTCTGCATTGTTCGGTCTCATGTCTCTCATCTTTCTCTTGGCAATGCCCCAGAGATTCTCTATGGGCTTCAGGTGAGGCGAGTTTGCTGGCCATTCAACCACAGTAATCCCACAATCATTGAACCAGGGTTTGGTGCTTTTGGCAGTGTGGGCAGGTGCCAAGTCCTTCTGGAAAATGAAGTCAGCATCCCCATAAAACTCGTCTGCGGAAGGAAGCATGAAGTGCTCCAAAATCTCCTGGTAGACGGTTGCGTTGACACTGGACACCCTGAAGCACAGTGGACCAACACCAGCAGATGACATGGCTCCCCAAATCAACACAGACTGTGGAAACTTCACACTGGACTTCAAGCATCTTGCAGTGTGTGCTTCTCCATTCTTCCTCCAGACTCTGGGTCCTTGGTTTCCAAATGAGATGCAAAAGTTGCTCTCATCAGAAAAGAGGACTTTGGACCACTGAGAAACAGACCAGTTCTGTTTTTCTTTAGCCCAGGTAAGACGCTTCTGACGTTGTTTGTTGTTCAGGAGCGGCTTGACAAAAGGAATACGACATTTGAAGCCCATGTCCAGGATCCGTCTGTGTGTGGTGGCTCTTGATGCACTGACTCCAGCCTCAGTCCACTCCTTGTAAAAGTCCCCAACACCTTTGAATGGCCTTTTCCTGACAATCGTCTCCAGGCTGCGGTCATCCCTGCTGCTTGTGCACCTTTTTCATCCACACTTTTCCCTTCCACATAACTTTCTATTGATGTGCTTTGATACAGCACTTTGGGAACATCCAACTTTTTTTTGCAATTACCTTTTGAGGCTTTCCCTCCTTATGGAGGGTGTCAATGATGGTTTTCTGCACAACTGTCAGGTCAGCGGTCTTTCCCATGATTGTGCTTCCTACTGAATCAGACTGAGAGACCATTTAAAGGCTCAGGAACTCTTTGCAGGTGTTATGGCTTAATTAGCTGATTAGAGTGGGACACTTTGAGCCTAGAATATTGAACCTTTTCACAATATTCTAATTTTCTGAGATTGTGGATTTGGGTTTTCATGAGCTGTAAGCCATAATCATCTCAGTTATGACAAATCATGGCTTGAACAATCTTGCTTTCCATGTAATGAGTCTATCTCATATATTAGGTTCACCTTTTAAGTTACATTACTGAAATAAATGAACTTTTGCACGATATTCTAATTTTTTGAGTTTCACCTGTATTACTTATTCTTCTGTTTTTTCATTTCTGATTTTAATCAAGTATTTGATGGTAGAGTGACACAAGGAGTTGAAATCTATATATATAAAAGTGAAATACCATTTGTGCATCATCACAAAATCTCCAGAACCATAAAGCCTACAAACTTGAAATTTGGCACATGTTCCTCTTGGCTTCTAGGTGCTCACTAAGAAAGGATTTTTTGAAATGACCATCAGAGCATTAGTGTTTCATATATTATTATTAACACGCTCTGATACTAAGGAGTTCTACTCCCCTTCTCCACCTGAAAAATAATCTGTTCCAAATGCAAAACACAAGCAGAGGAGTTTCATTTTTAGTTTCACAGCATCAAGCAGTTTTAGTATAGAACAGTTAAGCTAAGCCACGCCCAAGCTTCTTGCTGTCTCCTTCTTGCTCACACAGCAAATACTGTTTCACTTTCCAAACAGCCCTCAACTCTCTCACATAGTGACATGACACTAGCCAGATGAATACCGATGAGTGCTGGTAGGCAGAGACAGATTTTTCCCACTTATTTTCCTCCCAAAAAACTAAGCCGAACCACATAGTTTTGTACCGAACCACAGGTATTGAGCTAGTTGCATGATAAAGTGATGCCAGTGAGTGGCAGCTTTCGGTTAGAGATAATAGTTTTCTTTAGAGCAGAAAGAGATTCTGCCTTGAATCTCATCTTCTGAAACTATCTCCCAATTTATGCTCTTCAATTCAAGCCCCACCTTGAGATATATATCTACAAATCCAGCTTTGAATTTGATTTCTCACTTTAACTTTAGCTCTGGAATTAAATAACTATTATTTTCTTCATCTGAGCAGTTCCTAATTCCAATTTCTCAAATATGTACTCAACTGGTTCTTCAACTTCAAATGTTGCCAAAAAATATTTTAACCATTATTATTGTGGTAGTGATTATATTTATGTTCCCTGTGCAAGCAAACCTCCTGCAATGAAATATAAACTTATGTTTAACGAAATAATGGAATTAAAGCATCTGCATCTTATTAAGAGCCATAAAAATGACCATAATAGGTAAAATGATATAAAATTAAAATGGATATGGTCTTCACTCAAAAACTCACACATATAATGGATTTTAGGAAGACTTTGCTAACAATAAAATAAAATGGCAGGATTCTCATAGATTTCATACTTCTTATACTTCTCAATACCTAATACCTCCCTTTCACAGCAGAGGACTTCCTTGTGAAGACTGAAAAAGAGAATGTTTTCTTCACAATTCCACCAGGCTAATGAGAAAAAGATTGCTGTCCCCATGGACACAATGTCTGCCCTAATAAGCCCAAGCAACTGGAGCTTGGACATAAGTACAGCAGCGCATTCCTGGTGTCTTGGGAGTGAAATCAGAAGCTGCCTCAAATAGGAGACAGACCTCCAAGGAAGAAATGGAAGTTGTCTTCTTAGGTAGAAAATGTTATTGATTGTTCTTAGGGAAACATGATTGAAGTTATTTCTGATGTATGCATTATATTTCATTTAAAATCAAAGTTCTAAATGAATTGCCCATATCTATAAGCTGTTAATTTTAGGCAAGTAAATAATGCAGTTTCACTTAAGGTGAAATTCTCACCAATGACTTCAAATCTCTAGTTGAAAATCTTATAAATGTTTTAATGGGTGAAATAAGTTGGTAGGTAACAGGAACATAATAGAAAATATGAATGCTAAGATTTCTGCTGGATAACTTACACGCTATATGCGCTATAATAAAAGTCCAAAACATGTTTACCAATTTCTTGGAGTAAATGTATGCAGTAAGTGGTATGAAAGAAAGACTTTTGAAACCTACAAAGCAGTCAGTGTCTTTGGGTCCGGAACAACCTCCGGCACATTCTCGATGACAACATTCGCTGACAGAACGTCCATAGCATCGGCCATCACATTGCTCCGCACACACCACTTTTGTTACTAGAGAGGGCAGAAGGAAAGCAAACAGATCAGAGGAGAAATCAGGAAACATAGCCTAGGCTGCAAATGGACTGAGAGACCACAAAGTGGCAAGAACTGATGAGGCGCTCTTCCAAACATACCAATTATTTGATGACCTGGCAGAAAAAAAGGTGAACATTAAAGCAAATATCTTTTCAAGTAAAGTGGGAGAAAATGCAGACATGGGGATCTAATCAAACTGCTTATCATTAGCACTGGAGCTCATGGAGAAGTTCATTAAAATGATAATGAAATGCATTTATTTACCTTAATTATACACTGCCATATTACATACAGAGTGGTGGTGGTGAAATGAAGGTATTAAATATCTTCTAATCTAATCACTAATATACAGGCACTTGTGGGAATGGACCAACATTTTCCAACTTTTAGTTCTGATTTTTTCTTTTAAAAAAGTGACAAACAATATACAAAAGAAAATTAAAAACAAAGTTCATTTAAAACATTGTTGAAAGCCACTTGCTTGCAAACTGTTCTCTTCTCTGCCATTGCTACTGCATTTGGAGTCAAAGTCCTAAGCCAGAGCAAGCAAGATCTGAAGTTTCCAGGATGAGAAGCAGATTGGTTCAAAATAAAGTATGATAATCTATTTGTTTCTTGATCTGTTATTTCTCTGGATATTTAAATTGCAATTATGCATTTATAAGAAATCCTATTATTGTTTTTAATACTGATAGAAACATACTAACACAGGAATGTCAAAGTCGATTTCACTGAGAGCTGCATCAGTTTTGTGTTTGACCTCAGGGGGCCGGGTGGAGGTGGGCAGGGTAGGCATGGCCAGCTTGACATCACTCATGTTGGGGGCACCTGTGGTGGCCCGAGCGCTCTGCCAGCCATGCACAGCCATCCTGAGCTGTTTTCCCTGGCAGAGGGTTGCAGGAGGCAGTTGCAGCCGAAAACAAAAAGCTCTGTTTTTGCGGGCAGATGCACCACAGGCCTTCACTGTTTCCAGGGCACTCCTGTGGGCCAGATCTAAGCACCTCGTGGGCCAGATTCACAGGTCAGTTTGACATCCTTCTACTAATACCACAGATAAGGAAATAAGAGACTAGCAACAAGCTAACCTTTTTAAAAATTCAACTGAATTGAATTACATCTGAACTGAATTCAGTTACATTTGAATTGAATTTGTATTAAACTGATCTATTTTATTTATTGGAATTGGTCAAACAAAAACAAGAACAAGAATAAGAGAATAAAAATACAATGATGGGGACGATAGGCACGTTAGTGCACTTATGCACGCCCCCTCTAATGACCACTTAAGTGTAAAGTAAGGTCCACAGAAGTCAATTTGTGACTGAAAGTGTGAAAATTTGTAGCTGAGACAACTGAATCAGGTAGAGCATTCCAGAGTTTTAATTAAGTGAAAGCAAATAATATATCCCTGAAGATTTTTTGCAAAAATTACTGGGGAGACAGGAAGATATGCTTCAGGTCCAAGCCAAATCAGAATTTGTCAATTTGTTAACACTGAGCCAGAAATAAAGTATTCAAGAATAAAATGATTCCAAATTTCTCCTCAGTTTTTGTGTTGGTTTCAACCTTGTCTTTCATTCAGTGTAAAACTGGTGAATTATAAATGATCCATTTTTACTTTTTATTGTAGAATTGTGTTCAGATAATTAAGTGTAGGCTGTTTGGTATGTTATTTTACTTCTTTATCTTTTGTAAACAGAATTAGCTTTCCTTTTGTTTAAGTAGTGTCTTTCTTTATTCTGTCTCCCATCTTGAATTTAGAATTTTGTCCAGGACTGTATAATCATAAAACCTCAAAAAAAGAAGCTAATAATTATAGACCACACTTCAATTTAGTTCTGAGTTTTGTTTGGTGTAACTAGGGTCTAAGGCTAGACTTAGTTCAGCTCTCCGTGACCAGATTGTTCTGTACATTCATTGCAACACATAAAGTGAAAATCAGTGTTCAGTTTTATGCACGTTTGTTTAGAAGCATGGTTTTAGTAAAACTTGCTTTTTGACAAACAAGTTTAAGGCTAGAAAGAGGCTGTAAATCCTCTGGGCAGACCTTGTATCTCTTCTGTGATTCAATCAGCATTTTTGTTACATAGTTTAATACATTATACTAGATATTGATTAACATCAGATAAAATCCCAGAAAAGTATATTTCAGTTACATGTTTTATGACATTCAAAATATGTAATTGGCTCTTATGACATTGCGATAACTATAAAGATAAGGGTACAGATAAAGGTACAGTGAGGGAAGTAAACTAGCTACATTCACACTGATACAATTTTAAATATTAAAAATGGAAGACATATACAATAACAGATAATAATGTTTAACTGCAACAAGTCTTTTTAAATAACTCCTCTCACAGAAATGGATATTTTGAACAAAATTCAGAGTTAAACTTCATACTTTTTGTAATCTATTTATTGCCATCCCTAGTATTCAGGTTTCCAAGATTACAGAATTAGGAACATTCTTAGAAACTCTCACTAATGTTTTTATTAATGAATTGACATGAATCATTTCCTCTTATTCTGTAAGAATTTGTATTAAGAAACAGGTTTTGATTCCTGCCCATTTGCAATTAAGATACGACAGGAAGTCCCAGGGTCTGCAGCCAAAATGATGGCCATGTATAGTACATAAAACAGGCAGAGTTTCAATCATACTATTGTGGCCACCATCTTGACTTTGTTAGTACTTTGAGAATATCCTTGGAAAGTTCTCTTTTCCTTCTCTTGAAATTCAGATAAAAATGGCTATCCCTAAAAATGGCTATACCTAAGTTTTTCACGTATCTTCTTTGCAAGACTTCCACCTATTTAATCCTTGCTGCTTGGCATCAATTGGCAGAATTCTTCTCACTGTGGAAGTGTCTGAAAACGTTAAGATAGATCATTAGCATGACTAACTACTGTAATTTACATATTTTGACTAACCTTTGGGCCAGAACAAGTTTTTAAAAATCACCAACATCAGGGTCTGTCTTGATTCTTTTGGCTGTTTTGTTAATATCTGAGAATTGTCACAATAATAATAATGCTAAACTCACTGAGGCCACTTTCAGCATTCTGCTTTGGCATTTCTTATGGGAGCATTCTGTGGTAGAATGAATTACTATTCCTCTAATATACCTTGTGTTCCTAAAATAACTAAATCTGCTTTCTGTATTTTGATATTTTTAATCGTCACTCAAATCTTCTCTTGCTTCCTGGATCCTGCTTATGCATACTTTGTGCCTAGAATGTAAGAATAAAGTGTTTGCACATGCTTTCTGGTAATTGGGAAATTTCACAATTTTGTTCTCTGTTTTTACTTGTTCTTTATTTATCTGTTTTCCCCTTATTCATATTTTCTCAGTTATATTGTGAGTCGCCCAGAGTTGTTCTGGAGTCAAGTGGTGCCTAAAATGGAAATAATAACAACTCCATAGTAACTCATTACTCTGAATTGCTTTCTTTCTCTCTATATATTTACACACATGCATGCATCCCTCTCTTTTATAAATTAGTTGAGTTGTCCCTGTGCTTTAATGAGCACACAACAATCACAGGAGCCCTGCTGATGCACATAATGGGTCAGATCATAACTACTAAAAATAACTTATTTGGTATTTAAATCTATCTGTTCTCCAGCATCATGGGAACAGAAGACAATGGAAATTGATGCCTCTTGGCCTGCCTTCTCACTGGTTTCCAGGGACATTTATGAAAGTGGTAAGAATAGTTGGATTACTTAGTTTGGTTACACATTTGCATGTAATTAATCATTGTAAATGTTTCCTTTAATTCTCTATTACATAGAATTATAAATCTACCAAGAGGGATAGAAATGGAAAATAGCTGAAATCAATAAGAGGGACATGTAAAGTTATTAGTATAACACTAGGATTTTAATTAAAGATGTTCTTTAGTTAAAATGCTAACTTCACATAATTGATCTAGAGGTGTTGTTCAGTTTTTTGCTCACATGCACTTGTCTTTATCTTATGGAAATATATGTAATTATTTTTTTCTTTGGTTAATCTTTTATTTTTTCATATTACATATTATTTATCCATCCATCCATCAATTTGATTAAGCATTTTCAACTACTTGGGGTCTTCAGAACCATAAGATTCTTGTCTTTTAAGGAACTGATAGGATACTAAATAAATAAATAACCAAATAAATACATATTTTCACCACAAGGCCTTCAGGAAATTGCCAGGTTAGTTTCCAACTTCAGAGATCTGAAATACTCATCTCAAAGAAAAGGAGACACATGTTGTAAATGCATTCAATCATTTTCCAATTTAAAATGCAAGGCTGGGAAGTATTCCTAATTCATTACTGAATTCACAAATGCTTCTACAAAATCATCTGAAATGATTAGTGGTCCATTTTTTCCCCACCAAAAAGTATGACAATTGAATAGTTTGCTCTCCAGAAATGAATGTGGTCATTAAATGAACTCCCCCATTGACTTTGCTCACCAGAAGCCAACACATTCAATGGGGGAATGAAAGGTTACAAATGTCGATCATGTGATCCTGGGATGCTGCAATCATCTTAAATACATGACAGTTGCCCAAGTACCTGAATTTTACTCTTATGGCCATGTGGATGCTGTGTTGGTTGTAAGTGTGAGAACTTGTAAATAACTAGTTGTAACTTTGAGTGGTCACTAAAAAAGTGGCTGTAAGTCAAGGACTATCCATATTACTATTTATCAATTGTCTTGAAAAATGAACTAATTCAGAAATTATTTTTTTGTGTGTGATTTAGGAATCTTTTTCAAGATCCTGATGGATAGAGATCACTGAGTAAATCATTCGCCAACTCTTTTCTTTGTATCAAGAAGATATTTCTTTATATTAAAACTCAGAGTTAGGGTCAAAGTTTCTGTCTATGCTGCCAAGTTTTTCTCCCCTTTCTTCTTAAATTTTTAGGTGTGTGTGTGAGAGAGAGAGGGAGTGGGGAGAGAGAGAAGGAGAGAAAGAGAGAGAGAAAGACTGGGCAGGGAGGGGAGGGGCGGGCAGAGAGGGGCAGGGGCAGCCAGGGGCACGATTTGCCGGTTCTCCAAACTGCACAGAATCTTAACAACCGGTTCTATAGAACCAGTCCGAACCAGTAGAATCCCACCCTTGTTTGTGTCTGTAACCATGAAGATCTCAGTGATGCTATGTTATTCGTGTTACTAAGGATTTGGATTTCCAGTGATTCCAGTAAGACGGATTCCTATATGTCAGCAATCATACATGTATACACTTTCATGGTGCAGACTTTAAAATCAATGTGATAATATCTAGGTAATCTAGATAATATCTAGATAATATCTAATATCTAGTACAAATACCACGTTATTTTGACATCTTTCTACTTTCTGCGCACTTTCTAGTTGTGGGGAATTTTCTATGATTCCTGAGCAGGCTGTTTGACTTTAGTAAAACTCCTTGAAAAGCAGGTAGAAAGGTTGTGGGATAGTTTTTATTTCCATTGCTTTCTTATTAAAAAAAAAAAAAGGTTAAAGTCTGAATTATGGCACAGTCTGTTTTCCTACTTAAGGACTGTACTGCTTATTTCCATATCATAGTAAGGTTATGTCAATGAGGGAAAAAAAAACCTTTCATAACATAATTATTTGATAAAAATTTCAGCAATAAGTCAACAGCATGATTTTTTGTTTGTCTTAATGTTTTCTTCTCACTTTAAAATTATTTCTTATTCAAATATACTTACAACTCTGGCACTGATCTGCTGAAGGTCCCCAGCATCGATTTCCACAGGATTTGTGACACTGTCCACCTTTAGAAAAAATAGAACAAAATTAAGAGATTATTGAACGCCTATTTTCTTCAGTGCCTTTAAGCTTCATCTCAGAAGAACTCTAGGTAATACTAGGTAATCTAGTGTGGAAATATTATTATATAATTTATTATTAATTATTACTCTCTAGGTAATACTAGGTAATCTAGTACAGAAATTTTATCAGATAATTAATGTTTTCCCACTGATGTAATATAGGGAACTGAAAGGGTTCCTTGGAAAATTTGCCATGTTTCCTGTATATGAATTAAAGGTAATTTATGATGGAACTATGGATCCTATTTGTACCATTTTGTCTTAGATGGCTTCTGTAGAAATTTAAATGCCTAACTATTAAAATATTTTTTCAACTCTATATTTGTGTAAGATGTCCAAACAATAAGAAAAAAGGTAAAGTAGAGAGAGGAAATTATCATGTCCAAAGAAAAGAAAAGGCCTAAAATCTGTGATCCAATATTTACAGTTTAGCATTAGTATACTAACAGTCATCTGCCCTGACACCTTCCAGGGATGGTGCCTCCCTGATTTCATTTTATTTAGTTTTTTTTTTAAATTATAGTCATATTCATGGGAGACAAAAATGCTAGATAAAAGCACCAGTCCAAAGCAACATATTTATTTTCAACAATGCACCTAGGCTTTGGCTCTAGAGTAATTTTTTAGAAATAAAACTGGTGGAAAGTCCACTGTATTGTTTGGAATTGTAAAATCATAGTGCTGAAAGGTGCCATTCAGGCCATTGAATCCAATGACCTGCTCGGTACAAGAGCCCAAATTAACGCATCCTGGTTGGCCATCTAGCCTTGCTGTCAGTGTTCCAGCAAACCTCCATTCCGATCAGTAACTCCAAGACAGACATATCTCAAAGGTACCTTTATTTGGATAGTAAACTGGCACATATGTGGAACCCCAAATCTGAAAGCTTACAGGCTTCCTTGCAATATTCAAAACTACAAATCCATCCCCGCTTGGCCATCATCACATCACATTGCCCAATCACAATCTGTCCTCAAGTAAGATTATTATTTCATTCTGCGCCATACTCAATGAATTTGAACTAACAAAAGAATTTTATTTTGTCTACTTAGAGCTACTCAATTGAATCCCCCCTCCCACTTTCTCAGGCTTGTGACAGCGTGGGAGCATTGACTCTCAATATGACTTCCAAAGCTGACATTTGCTTGGATACACTCAGTTAAGAGGATCCTACCATATCTTTGGATAATTGGTCCCACTGTAAAACTATTTTTCCTTAATGGATGCTTATTGTAATATGTAACCTGAATTCATCTTTGCCAGAAACCATTGGATAATGACAGCAGACAGGCATCTCTGACAATTGATTAATGTTTTATAGCAAGTCCAACCATAGTTTGATACACACAGCAGGTAGTTGCTTGTAATGTCAGACTGAAACATCTTGTCTGTAATGCCACTTTCTGGCAGCTCCTGTTAAGGACTAAATTTCTTTTCTTTATGCAGTTAAATCACCAGTCCTGTCCCAGGCCAATATTTTGAGGAGAAAGTTATATTCCTATGCAAAATAATAGAGACTTATCTCCTTAAAATTATGTTTGCTGATTAAACTTGTATATTTGTTCATTTGTTGATGTTCCCCATTTGTACTGAATTTCAGAAATGACAGAATATAAACTTCTTTTCTCTGGGCTCTTTTTGGTCCACCCCAAGTTCCATAAATGATGAAGAAAGCAAATTTTCTAAGGAGAGCTAAGGCATGAACTTTTGGCCAGGAGATCAAACAAAAATTCTGCGATAAAGTGAAAAATTGACTCAGATTTCAAAATATGGACCCTAAACTTTGGCTCTTTTCTTTTTCTTAAAGAGACACAGATTAAAATATTTAACATGTAAAATAGCTTAAATGTTTGGAACTGTTTTGGTGTGAATTACCTTCCTTAATGTTACAACTAAGTATAAATATTTCTGCTCTATAGAGAAATATACTTGAAGAAGTACACAAGGTCATGTAGAATATATACTCATATACTCATTTGCCTTCATTCATAATATATATATATATATATATATATATATATATATATATATATATATATATATATATATATATATATATATATATATATATATACTCAATCAAATGTCTTCACTTTCTGAGAACCACATAATATTGTTAGAATTTACTAATTATGTTATACAACAGTTGCACATGTATGCTAACCATTTCTTTAAAAACATCAGGCCCAAGATTCATTTGAAGCAATTATGAAAACTTTTTAATATCTGCATATAGTTTTCTGCTATTGCCTGGCATCTGGTTATTGGGATCAAGACTTCCATTATAGTTCTAACATGCAAGCCCATTCTGATCAAGATGAAAGGAATACCATCTGGCACAAAGAACAGAACTTTAACCTGGAACAATGATAATTGTTATTAAACATCCCCTGATGTACTCTATAAGAAAATTTGATGCACCAAATTGCCTTAGAAAAAAAGTTATTTAGGAATGAGGGAGAGTAAAGAGATAGTGAAGAATTATGACATTATATAAAAGTAATAAGGAATAAATACATAAATGTAAGTAAAGACTTGCAAAGACCTATTCTCTCATATATGAGGAAAATAGTTTTGCCCGATCCAAATAGTATATATTTCAGTTTAAAAAGGAAGAAACTGAATGTCACAGGGAATACTGCCCGCTGAAATACAGTCTTATGCTTCTGACAAAATTAAATCCTATTGCTCCTATTAAATTAAATTAAATCCTATTTTTGGATAAGGCTATGCTTTAAATAATCTTTTCAATTCATTATGACATAATCCAAAAGAAAGGCTCAGATCTCAGTCTAGTGAATAAGAAAGCACTTCCTGCTTAAACTGATTCATAAGGCCAATTTGACTTGGGGCTCAAATCCAATTCAATATGGACAAGTCTTATTTCCCCTTATTTCCACACTGACTATCACTAGCAATCAAATGATTCTCTTTTTCTCTGATTTTCTTTTGTATTGAACAGAATTGTAATTTTCAAGAATATTTTTATTGAAACCAGAGTTATAGAAGTGCCATATATAAATTCCTACCCTTGGGTGACCCAAATTGTATCTGCACCAAGTGCAAACTTATTGGATTGGAAGAGAAAATACCCTGTTTCATGTTAAGATGACCAGTACAACCAAGAGTCTGGAAACAGTATCTATGGATTAAAAGCAACTAGACAGGAAAAAAACAATATGAGGCACAGGTCGTCTTCTCTTTCATACTGTCAACCATAGGTCAACACCCAATACCCAGCAGAGAATTTTAGACATAAACCACTGGCTCAAGGGATATGCTGTCAAGAGAACTTTGGATTTTTAGACCTTGGTTTACATTACCACAGAAAAGTTTTTTGGTAAGAGACGGGATGCACCTAATAAAAACTTGGAACAATGTGCTTGGAAAACAACTGGCCAGCTCATATAAAAGGCTTTAGATAAAACTAAAAGGGGAAGGAGAACAATGTTTAGGACCAAGCCCAAAGCATAAATCCCAAAAACAACAAATCAGACAATGAGGAAGAGACTGATGAGAAAGAAGGGACACTTAGGGATACAGCAAGAGATGGAGGAAGAAAACACAGAGCTCAAAGTATGGAGAACAAACAGGGAGATCTTGAAGTCCTAGTTCAGGAGGACAAGTAAAATAGTGTTGCTTTACTGAAAATTGGTAGGATGGAACCCATGATTAGAACATATTGCTAGAATGCTATAAATTGTTCAAAACAAGAAGACCTGACAAAAGAGGAGGAGGAGTTCTTTTGTATCTAAAGAATTGCCAGCAAAATACACAATACCAAGGAGGAAAGTCTTCTTTAAAGTATTTTGGTGAATTTCAGAAGAAAAATAAATGACATTGTCATAGGTGGGTACTACAGATCACCCAACCAAGTGGAAGAAATAGACAAACTTTTTGGTAATCAGTTAGCTGGTATGTGCAGAGAACACACCAATGTGGTGATGGGGTGTTCTGTCCCATTATATCCCACCCAGGGAGAGGCTTGCTAACATCTCCTTCTTTTCCTGAATAGATGGCCCTCAGTTCTGCATGCTCTCCTCTCTGCACTTCTCTGCGCATATGTGCATCTAGGACAGGGCCCAGCTGTTCCTCCCCCTGACTCATCTTAGGCCCTGAGAACAGCTGTCTCTCCACCTAAGCATGAGTACACAGGTCCCGCTCTGCATCTGGCTTTGAGACCTCCTATTCCTCAGATCTCCAATGGTAACCCAGACACCCTCCCCCTTCTCCTCTGACTCATCTGACTCAACTGCCATCTCCACTGGCAGTCGACAAACCATAACATGGGGTTTCAACTACCCCAACATCAACTTGGAGATAAACACTACAGCGAATGGGAGATCAAATACTTTAAAGTGTCGGCTGACAACTTTGTCTTGCTAAAGGTGGAAAAGTGAACTAGAGGGACTGTCCGATCCGTGTATCTGCCATTCTTCAATGGAAGAAGAAGGGGGGGGGGGTTGATACAAGTAATCCTTTTTGATGTAACTTGAATATCTTAATTTTTGTATTGAATCTGTGCAACTTGCACATGATATACAACTGGGGACTGGAGCCCAGATGCCTGGAAACTCGTCACCTCTTGGAGAGATAGCAAGAGGAGAAGGGGCCATAAAAATTCCAGCTCTGAAAGAAGCTTCCTGGGAAGCTCTTCTCAACTACATTCCAAGAAAAAAGTGGGGGAAGGGAATTAACATGTTGCTTCTTTGTAATGACGAAATCCACACCGGACTAAGGGTAGGGGTTCTAACTCCCTTTATCTAAGCTGCATGCTTGGAGTCATATTAGACCCTGCTCTGAACATCCCCTGGATATCTTCCTTTTCAATAAAGAATTCCTTTTGAAATACCCAGTTTTCAAAAGTTCATTCTTATCATCTGATGGGGAGAGAGTCTGGGCCTTACAGGGACAGTTGCACAGCACCTAATTGTTACCAGGAGGGACGAAGTGGTTGATAGAGTGGAAGTTATAAGAACTTTGGAGGAAAGTGACCTTACCATATTACTAATCACCATAATGCAGAGACACATAACTGAACATAGTTAGACTAATGTTCTAGACTTCAAGAGAGTTGACTTCAACAAACTAAGAAAGAGATTAGGAAGGATTCCATGAATAGAACTCCTAGAGGGAAAAACAACTCAAGACAAAAACTCTAGAAAATGAGATAATAAAGACCTAAATAAAAACAATACATATATTTCTCAAGTTATGACCACAATTGAGCCCAAAATTTCCATTAAGTAAGACTGTTGTTAAGTAATTTTTTCTCCGTTTTAGGACCTTTCTTGCCACAGTTGTTAAATGAATTACTGCAGTTGTTAAGTTAGTAACATGGTTGTTAAGTGAATCTTGCTTCCCCATTGACTTTTTTGTCAAAAGGTGGCAAAAGGTGATCACATGATCCTAAAACTTTGCAACCATAAACACATGTCAGTTGTCAAGTGTCTGGATTTTGATCACGACTATGAGGATAGCAATTGCACTTAGACTTATGTACTGCATCACAGTGCTTTTACAGCCCTCTCTAAGCAGTTTACAGAAACAGCATATTGCCTCCAACATCTGGGTCCTCATGTTACTGAACTTGGAAGGTTGGAAGGCTGACTTGAGCCCATAAGGATTGAACTCCAGGCTGTGGGCAGGAGTTAGCCTGCAATACTGCATTTGAACACTTGCACCACCAAAGTTCCTATGCTGCAATAGTTGTAAGTGTGAAAAAATATCATAACTCACTTTTTTCAGTGCCATTATAACTTTGAATGATCTTTAAATGAATGGTTGTAAGTGGAGGACTACCTGTACCACAGAGAAGGAAAAAAAAGAGACTCCAATTGAAACCAGCATGATTGCCCAAAGGGGCCTTTGACAAACTGAGCAACAAAAAGGATAAGTATAAAAAATGGAAAGAAGGGGACATAACTAAAAAAGATTACCAACAAAATAGCCCGAATCTGCATGGAGTCAAAAATGCTAAAACTCGAAATCAAGTAAGACTCACAACAAATGTCAAAGATAACAAAGAATGTTTCTTTCAATGTGTAAGAAAAAGGGGAAGGTGCAGAGAAGGTGCAGAGTGCAGAGAAGAGCAAGAAACATGATAAGGAGTCTAGAGGCTAGACCATACAATGAATGTCTACGAGAACTAGGCTAAATATGTTAATCTCTTCATCTAATAAAGAGAAGGCTTGAGGGAGACATGATAGCAGTCTTCCAATACTGAAAGTAATGGGTTTTTCAAAAAAAAGATTGAACAACCACTTGTCAGGTATGGAATAAGGACTTCTGCTTTGGGTAGGGGGTTGGATTTGAAGACCTCCAAGGTCCCTTCCAGCCCTATGATTCCATAAAAAGGAGACATATAGATCAGACAGGAGAGAGAGAGGGAAAGAGGGAGGGAGGGAGGGACAGACAGACAGACAGACAGACAGACAGACAGCACTAGTGCTGTTCAAGTGCAAATAGATAATTCACTATTTGGCACACAGATGTCCCAAACCTAGTTTTCTTTATTTTATTTTATCTCTTTGTCCTGGACATTTTCCTCCATCATACATGCCCATTCATGCTAACCATTATGTTAATTGTTAATCTTCTTGATGGCATTACATTTTTCTGTTTTCAGTCATTCAATGTAAGCACAAATAGCCAAGCTTCCAAATGTTATACAATCCTCACACTCTGATTGTTAAGGAACTGGTGATTTAATAATGGTGCAAGAACTATACATAGAAAATATTCTAAAGAATGCTTTATTTTCTGAAACAGAGATCTACAGATGTTCAACTCTGCCCTCAGATTCCAGGATGCTCCAGACAGCAAAGCCAGTGCTGAGAATTCAGGGAAATTAAATCCACATATCTGGAGAACAGATGGGAAAAGCAACCTATGCTGTCACTCTGTTCCCAAGTGACAGAAATGGGCAGTATTTCAAGAAAGCTCCATAAATGATATACTAATCAACATATCACGGAACTGCCATATCCAGACAAAAGCTTGGTGCTGATATTATTCTTAATAAAAATTCCACCACATTTATCTTCTCCTGAAAATAAACACAAGTTATTTTTAACAGACTTTGACATGTCTACCTGTTTCCTGTTATGTTATTTTTGTAGTGTCAGATGATAATTTGCATTTAAATAGAGATATTTAACTGTAGAGCAAGAAGAAGCCTGCCAACTGTCTTTTCTTCTTATTGGAAACTTGAAAGTGTCGGCTTTATTGTTTTCTCTTCTCACTGTTATACAGGCAAAATGAGGTGCTGAAAGTGTAGATAGTGGAACTTTGAAATAAATTATCACAAGTCTTTTTGAAGGTCATATATCATGTAAATTGAAAGAAAACATGCTTTGCTTTATTTGCTAATAATAAGGTGCCCAACAGATATTGGACCAGATTCCAATCCTGTGATTTATTTTACTAATGCAATTTTCTGCATAGAAAGAAATAAACTAATTCAGTATATTTGACTCATCTTCTGTCATAAGGTTTATACTATAGAACTTCTTCTTACAGGTGGAGAGGTAAGAAAGACTTTGGTAAGATTATCAGTTCATAACCACTAGAAAAGTCTGCAATCCAGACCATTGGGTGAAATCTGATCAGATTGCTTTTTAATGGACCAATCCAAGACAAGGCAAGATATTACATTCAGGGTTAGGTTTTATTCAGTTCACTGCTTTCATAACAATATGGAAGAAAGCTACAAGTAGTCCTTGGCTTACAACCATTGCAGCATCCTATTGCCTTATGATCAAAATCCGGATGCTTGGCAACTAATTCATATTTATGACCATTGCCATGTTCCAGGGTCATGTAATCATCTTTTGTGATCTTCTGACAAGCAAAGTCAATGGAGAAGCCAGATTCACTTTACAACCATGTTACTAATTCAATGACTACAGTGATTCGTTTAAAAACTATGGCAAGAAAGTTTGTAAAATGGGGCAAGACTCAGTTAACAACTGCCTTGCTTAGCAATGGAAATTTGGGGCTCATCATCTTTCTTCAGGAGGGGCGATGCTTCAGTCTCCTAAAAAGGCCCTCCTTAATTCCATCCATCCATCCAAATGGGGCAACTATTTAACCTAACTCTAATCACTCCTTGAGCACTTTTAATCAGAGTGAAGTTACTAGAGGAAGCAGACTTTTCAGCTACATGGGAAATGCTGCCAATGCCTTAAACAAGAGCCTGGAGGTGGACAGATTCTGAAAGGGTTGAAATTGAACTTGCTGTTTTTTCATCAGATTTATTGTTGTTGTTTTTTCATCAAGATTCTTTGATGTCTTCACTGTAGTTCCTTGATGTGATAACATTACCATTGACCTTCTGAACTGAGGACTACTACTTGATAAACAGATGGAAACCATGATTGGGGGAGGGGAATGGCAGCTTTGCTCGGTATGCCAGCAGTGGTCTTGTTTGAAGTACAACATTCTCACTACTGTACCTTGCACCCTTATCATCATTCATCCAGGGCTTCCTTTTAATACGACCCTGAAACTTCAATTAATCCAGAATGCAGAATATCCTGAGAGAAATGTCCACTGGTCACCCATTTCACAGAAGACATGTGAGTGTTGCTTTTCTGTCATAAAGATTATGCTCTGCTATGGCCTACTGTAGGAACTCAGTCAAGTTTCATATTTTTGGTTTTTTAGAAGTTATTAAAAACATAATTATTCTGGAAAACATTTGGAATATAAAAGCTAACCATCAATTTTACTGATTTTAAAACTGTTTATAAGATAAGTGCTGACTACTTATCTTCATTTTGTGTTTTATTTTGTTACTTGTGTTTTCATTTTTATTTATATGTATGATATCATGGATATTTTACAGCTTTGTTTATGAATACATTATAAATCATCAAGAGTCTCCTTGATTGTGCCGTACATAAATAAATAAAATGAATGAATAAATAAATATTTTACTCATTACCATAGGAGTAGTGATATCTCTGTCTCCTAGATGATTGGGAAGAAAATACTCCCATGGCAAAAATGGTTATTTGTATTTAATATAGGCTGCGCTGGAGCCCCAAGTTACCCATGGCTTCACCACACCTTCCATGCAGAGCTGCCTATCTTAGTAACCACTGGCTGCTTAATCCTGGCTTCCCTCCCATTATTGCCATCACTCATACTGAAGTTGCCCAGTTCTTTCTTCACTGATAATCTTCAAATGGATTCTCATCTATGAGCTGATACTAATCCATCTGGCCTGGTCATCCTATCTGGTTGCTGTCTATTATGGAACTAGAAGGGTCCAACTCTGCCCCCATGCTTTTGCTATAGCTAGCCTCAATACTTTGCTGAAATTGCCACAGACAGCCTATCTCTCAGGCAGATCTTTGCAGCGAGCCTTATATTTCACGTAGCACTAGCCATCAATATCCCAAGGTGCAGCCTTTCAAATTAAGCTGTGAACTGGAAATCATCCAGGGATCTATGGATAGAACTTTAAAAAAACAAACCAGTAAGATAATTTGCCAAGTCTCTCTGAAAGCCGCAGTGAAAATGGTCATGTAGGGGCAGAGTGTAGCTTTTGGAGAGGGATAGTCTTGCAGCAGATCCATTAAAGGAGATCCATAATATCTATTTATTTATTTGTTTGTTTGTTTGTTTGATTGATTGATTTGTCAATCACTTACAAGATAATAGGTATAAGTATAAACATAGTTATGAATACATGAAATGGATACATATAGGAAAAATAAAAAGAAACAATAGGACAGGGACGGTAGGCACGTCGGTGTGCTTATGCACACCCCCTACAGACCTCTTAGGAAAGGGGTGAGGTCAATAGTAGACAGTCTAAGGTTAAAGTTTTTGGGGTTTGGGGAAGAAACCACAGAGTCAGGTAGAGTAGATCTTCTTTTATTCATCTTAGAATTTCATCATGAGATGTCTTCTGCTGGCATATGACTTAAAAAACTACTTTTGTACCCAAACACCTTAATGTTCACACTGCTCTTAATGTTCACACTTAATTAGGAAATCTCCGGGTTTGAATGCCATAGGTTTATGTAGTCAGAAGTACAGATCGTCTTAGTCACTATCCCTAAGTTTTGGAACAGATTCTCTGTAGACATCAAGGGAGTCTAATTTCTTTCAAAGATTTTTAGAGAACCAAGGACACATATTTTCCTGCTTTTATATTTTATTTGATTGTTAGTTCAGCTTAAATGCTGCTCCATTGATAAAGTTTATCTAACCTTTACAATCTCCTTAATTTCAGGTTGCTTCTCTGCTTGGTCAGTTTCCATCTATTGTTTCTTGTCTTGCCTTCTGGTGCTTTGGAAAATAAGTTGACCCCTTTTCTTTGTGGCAGCCCTTCAAATACTGGAATACTGCTATCATGTCATCCCTAGTCCTTCTTTTCTCTAGACTGGCCATAACCAATTCCTGCAATCATTCCTCATATGAAAACATTTTTCAGATAACAGAATGGTTCAGTTGAGATCTGCATATGTGGGACTGATTGGGGTAGATTGCAGGGGTGACACTGAAATATAATTTTATCATATTTTATCTATACCCTAAATTAATGTATTTTATTCCAATTTCATTGTAAATTGTATTTTATTCCAACTTTACTTAAAATTGTATTTCATCCCATTCCATTTTAAATTGCTTTTATCAAATTTTAGTAATAATTTGTTTTTGGAATTTTGTACTTTGATACGCCCCAAGGGCTAATCAATAAAGATTTAACTGGGTAATTTATTTCAGAATCATAGGTTGTTCTTTTAGCTATCATTTTATAATTTTTGTTATGTGAATTGTCAATTAGTGCAAAATCTTTAAAACTAGAACTGTCAAAGAGCATAATCCTATGTAAACTACTCATTGGGGCTTACTTCTAAGAATACAAGAATGTGCTTCAAAAGTCAGACTTATTTTGCTTGGAAATTCAGAAATGAGAAAATAAGCTGTTTGAAAGTAATCTAAGCCCTAATATGTCTAAATTTTTCTATATCATGATGGATTCATTTGCAATATATTCTTCTTGTTTATTATAGAAATAGCACTTTAGAGAATGCCAGTTTTTTCCTTTTCCTTTTTTCCCCAGAAGATAAATATAAATTCTTTCAGCATTCTCTGTGAACTGTTAATAGTTTAGTTTAGTTTACTTTATTGTCATTGCACCTCGTACAACGAAATCAAACACCATCTTCAGTGCACATCATAACCATGAAAATAAACATAAACACACATCCTTCACACTCCACACATTGAATTGAAAACCCTGACACCACACCAACACTGCACTATACAGTAAAATTCAACCAATTATAATAACCAATTATTTAGCTACATCAGAAATATGATACCAAAGCAATGCATGTTCCAATATCAGACATCAAGAAAAGTGTGTGATTATCCCAAATCCTGATTCAGTTCTTGTTCCATAATTCTTGGTCTATGTGATTCCAAAATATATACCAGCAGGGAAAGAAGAATGCTAGAAAGGGATATATACCGTATTTATCGGCGTATAACACGCACTTTTTTCCCCCTGAAAATAGGGGGCAAATGATGTATGCGTGTTATACGCCGATATAATGTTTAAGAAGCCAGCGGAGGCCGGGCGGTGCGAGCAGAGGGCAAGCGGAGGCCGGGCGGTGCGAGCGGAGGGCAAGCGGAGGCCGGGCGGTGCGAGCGGAGGCCGGGCGGTGCGAGCGGAGGGCAAGCGGAGGCCGGGCGGTGCGAGCGGAGGCCGGGCGGTGCGAGCGGAGGGCAAGCGGAGGCCGGGCGGTGCGAGCGGAGGCCGGGCGGTGCGAGCGGAGGGCAAGCGGAGGCCGGGCGGTGCGAGCGGAGGCCGGGCGGTGCGAGCGGAGGGCAAGCGGAGGCCGGGCGGTGCGAGCGGAGGCCGGGCGGTGCGAGCGGAGGGCAAGCGGAGGCCGGGCGGTGCTTCAAAGTTTTTATTTAGAAATTTAAATTTTTTTCCTGAAATTTCCCTCTTAAAATGAAGATGCGTGTTATACGCCTGTGCGTGTTATACGCCGATAAATACGGTAATTCAATGGTAAAGATCTGACCCCAGGATAGAATATTCTCTACTAAAAATTATAACGTCTCAGAATAGCGAAAAATGGATGCCTGGGCACAGGTAGGCAAGAACCCTTTTCTTTTGCACATCGCTTGATATCTTTTTTTTCTCTGGGAAAATACATAGAAAACTTTTATTATTGAGTGTAACAACCAAAGTAGACCTGACAATTAAAATGTACACAGAAACCATTCTTTTTCCTATTATAGTATTATAGCTATGAGTCCGAGTCTTCACTAATATACAGTACTAGAATTTTTCAAGGGGATTGCAAAATAAAATCAAGAATAAAATCTTCTCATCCTTCCTATTACCTATCTCTTCCCACTTATGATTATAACCGTGTTGCTTGTATCTTACAATTTATATTGTTTTTGTTTCCTAGTAGGATTTGATTGCTTATTAGTAACCTATGACTATCACTAAGTGTTGTATCTTATTTCTTCTTTATGTACACTGAGAACATATGCACCAAAGACAAATTCCTTGTGTGTCCAATCACACTTGGCCAATAAAGAATTCTATTCTATTCTACTTGTGGTAGGTGACAGAAAAACTGTCTGCACCCAGAGCTTCCATTTTGCTGCCAAGGTGACAAATATCTTAGCATATGATACAGGGAAAAAACTATTTCCCTTCTATACTGAAATGATTTGAAGAGAGGGGGGGAAGAAACTTAATTTTTTTAAAATGGTGTGGCTAATGCCTAAAGCAGACAGTTAAATTATCCCCATGTTAAGACAACAGAAGTGTCTGAGAGGAGGCAGGTGGTATCAGGTTGCTAGTTTTAATAACTAGGGACAGCAGAGGAAAGCAAGTGAACTGAAAGCTATTAGCAGCATCATTTATACAAGCATGTGCCTGACTGAATACAAAGCAAACAGTCTGCAAGAAAGAATACAAGATTTTATTTGACGTGAAGTAGGAAATAAAAAGCTAGAGGTCTTTGGGATAAATTTTGGATTCCTTAGGAATGGCTAATTAGATGAGAATATTGCATTAAAGGTGAAAAAAGCCCAATAACTGAAAACTGACATAATAAGTGAAGTAATTTCTCAATACCTATCTTTGTCTGGTAAATACTGAGAATACAGAAAAAATGCAAATATTAAGCCTGAGGGGAAAAAACCTCCCAGAGACATGACAGTTTGAAGCCAGTGCTTTATAATTCTACATGAAGATATCTTCTTTTCAATGTTTAAACATGAGTTTGTTTAAATAAACCTATATGTACTATGTTGTACTATTTTAGGGGCAGTTTAAGGAATTCCGGACACATGTATGTATACAATGACTCATTTGATAGCCAAATCAAAATATAATTCATTCAGCGCAGCAGGGCATTATTGAAAGTTAAAGATTTTATTGTTAGAAGAATTGTTCTATCTTCATCAGCTGGTTATTCTTTTCATGTCCTTGTCTAAGAATTCCTATTGTCATGCTTTTACTTTTCACATTCTTTGTTATGTGAAAATCATTTTATATTTTCCATCTAATCTTTAGGCCTATTGATTTGAAAGTTAATTACCTGATGGGAAAATGTTTTATATTTCATAATTTCTTCTTTTCCATTTAATCTTGAATAAGTCAGGAGGTTAAATTCTTAGAAATATGCTCTGACCAAAGAAAAAAACTTAATGAACACCCAATATTTTCTTTTCTTTGAACTGCTTTTATGCAAATACCATTGATTTATTTTGGTGATTTAGATTACATTTTGAAGACCTGCTTACAACTTGAGGAATGAACTGTATTTCTTTTACAACAAAATATTCCATGTTATAAGAGGCTCTCTATATAAAATTATGCTTAGAAGGACTTTTACATGCACACTCAATTCACTCCTCAAATCTTTAAAAGAATATGCAAATATTCTCGCTGTAGCCTTTCTTGCAACATCAAGGATTCCTGAGCCATCAGTGATCTCTCCAGCAGATCAATGGGAAAAACATTGAAACTGGCAGCCTGCCAACACTCCAACCTCTCCTTGCCTCATTGTGGGTGTTTCTGCCATCATGAAAAACAAAAGCTGGTCTGCCTGCAAAAAGTTTGAAGCCTTGGCAAATTGCAGTATCTCAAGGTTGCAAAACACAGGTTTGACCCATTGAAGGGCATTAGGACTGAGCTTTGGAGAACCTCAGATCAGATTTCTCAGGAATAGAAGGATGTGTGAATGCTGGGCATCACACAAATCCAACAATAGTGCCTACAGTCCACGTAACGCTTTATTTCAGCCAGAGGGAGTAGTAAGTCATGAGGCAGCCCACACCAGCAAGCTCTATCTTGCGGTCAAGTACTGGAAAAAAGATGAATACCAGAAGATATACCAGTTTTGAAGATTTTTGCTTCAAAATGTATTGAGTTTTGCACTGAATTCAACAACTCTGAAGTAACTTTGAAGCAGTCGAACACTGAGGTATGATTGTATTCATTCAGCTAGTTTTATAGTTCTGATAAAGATTATATCTCCCATAATGGAGCTCCTAGGTTTTTTCTTAACTTCTGTAAAAGCAGTGACTTCTGTAAAAAGCAGTAACTTCTGTAAAAGCAGTAAAGGAGATGTTGACCCAGCCCTTGCAAAATAACCCCAAAAGCTGGCAATAAAGAGAGAATCTGCGATACCACCAATTCCAAATATACTGGAAGAACAGATAACTTCAAGAAGAGAGCTGTAAGCCACAAAGCAGCATAAATGGGACTACTAGAATCCACAATATTCAAGCCAGTTGCTGGCTCAATCATTGGACTGCACATTCTACTGCCTACGTGTACAAGTGGTTCTGATTCCAGACAGGCTGGGAAAAAATAGAGATAAACTATAGGGAGCGCCTAGAGTATGGTAGAAATGATAGGCAACAGTTATTTTATAGTGCAAGGTGATAAGATTAAAAAAACAAGATGGCACATACATGTATAACAAAATGTATAACAAAAAAGACAAACTAATATAAGGTAAGGCAAGGTAATAATATAAGGTAAGTCAAAGAAAAAATTAATGACAAATCTTCATTTTGTGTAACTTTTGTATTAACAAGCTTTGATTACTGAACTCTCACCTCCTAAGTGAGTCTATCAGTATTCCCAACTGGACTATGGAATAGCTCTCTGGAAATGTAGAACTGAGTGGCACTGTCTAAAAGAAGAGAAATGTTGCTGCAAGGTAGGGTTTTTTCCCATTCCTAAAGCATTACTTTTCAAAGTGCCAGTGTGTCTTCTCTAGAAAGTGTCAGTCACTATGTCAACATTACTTAATATCTATTATCTTTTATATTCAAAAATGAGAGCGCTCATTTGTGCTGGAATAGAGGACCACCATCTTACAAATCCATCCTGTATTCTGCCAGATTTCCCAGCTATTGCTGCAAGCAAAGCAGCCCAAAACCAGAATTCAGATTCGGGAGCAGACTGCTGCTTCTGTTAACAACCTGCCTATATCCTGCAGCTAATGTGAATGATTTTCCATTTTGTTTTGCAGTGAACTATATACAGGTCACAGAGATGGGATTGGCTGCTAGTTCAAAGTATTTCTAGGTTTGCAGGAATGTTGTCTTCCATTGGATTTGGGATGCTTGGTACTGAGTGGAATTAGCAAAAATCCAGAATGGCACTGGTAATTTGGACATTCTGGCCTCTTTACTCACTGCTCTGCCTAAAGGACTGTGGAGAGTAAGTCAGTAGTTCCCTCTACCTTATCCCTGCACCATAAGGTACCCAAGTGCCAGTATGAAATCACCGCACTTCATCTTAGGAGCAGCAGAATATACCTTTTCCTGGATGAGATGGATGAAGGGTAATCTTTGTGCAGAAGAGGTGATATGAGTAATATGCTGGGTGACTAACTTCATTTCCAATATTACTCAGGGTCTCTCATTTCTAAATCAGGAACAAATCATATCATACTAAATTCTGCCTAAATTAAATACAGACTGACAAGCCATGCAAAACTAACCTGGTGTAATAAATAAATTACACACACACACACACACACACACACACACACACACACACACACACATATATATATATATATATATATATATATATATATATATATATATATATATATTCGGAGGTTTTCGCAGGGTATTTGTATGTGGATCTTTGGTTATTCGAGTTTTCTCACGTAGAATTGGAAATATCTAGGTGACGTTTTGATGAAGTCTCATTCATCATCTTCAGGTTTGTGTCTTCGGCTTTGTACTCCGAGTACTCCGAGAAGCACAAAGCTGAAGACACAAGCCTGAAGATGATGAATGAGATTTCATCGAAATGTTGCCTAGATACTTCCAATTTTACGCGGGAGAAAACCCGAATAACCAAAGAGATAGATAGATAGATATATAGATATATAGATAGATAGATAGATAGATAGATAGATAGATAGATAGATAGATAGATAGATAGATAGATATTCTTAAGTTTTCGCTGGTACTTACACGTATGGCATTCAGCTTTGTTGGGTATTTTCCCACGCCATATTAGTTGTGCTTTTAAAGTTGCAGCGATGCGTTTCAGCAGAACTCATCTGCCATCATAGAAGCCTGATGATGGCAGATGATATTCTGCTGAAACGTCGCTGCAACTTTAAAAGCACAACTAATATGACGTGGGAAAATACCCAAACAAAGCTGAATAATATATATATATATATATATATATATATATATATATATATATATATATATATATATATATATATATATATATGTATGTATGTATGTATGTATATGTATATGTATATGTATATGTATATGTATATGTATATGTATATGTATATGTATATGTATATGTATAAAACAGATATAACTTTTGCACTTACAGTGCAATAGAAACTACTTCTGATTTGAACCAGTTTTCTTTAAGCAAAGAATTAAAATATTTTCATTAAAAAGAAAAAAGGCAACTGGCAACCTAACAATTAAATCAAGGTTCTGAGGCAGTTTTATCAGTCTCCTAGTAATTCAGTTAAAAATTAATCTCCTTTACACTTTTGTCACAGAGGGAGGAACTTAAATTATATCTAGGACCTGAAGTATATATGCTTCATAATTGCAATGTAAATAATATTGATTCATTTTTGAAAGCGTTGTTTAATATAACCAAATATATTATCCAAACTGAGGAATATCTGGCAAGAGAAGATTTAATGCCAAGAATATCAATGCTGGCTAAACAATACACATATGAATATGGCATGGACACATGATCATATGATTACAGTGACTAGATCTGAGGAATTTCTGATGAAGATCACCAATATCAGAGGTGGTATTCAGCAGGTTCTGGCCAGTTATGGAGAACTGGTAGAGGAAATTTTGAGTAGTTCAGAGAACCAGCAAATACCACCTCTGACTGGAGATTTTACAATATCCTTCTCCTGCCATGCCCACCAAGCCACACCCACAGAACTGGTAGTAAAAAAAATTGAATCCCACCACTGACCAACACTTGATAAAAGTTGGTCCTTCTCTGATGAGAAAAAAAAGACATGTGCAAACTGATCTGCTTACATATGCATAAAAAAGTATTCACCGTCTATTCTTTATTAAGCAGTTCAAGATCAGGACTAGAACAAATAGGAAAAAAATATTTGTATTCTCACCAAGGTAAAGAACTGATCTTCCTTTAGAATCAAGCAAGAGCCTCAGCAAACTGAAATATTTCAGCAACAGAATAACTAATAATTTAATCTTGCTGCCTGAGTGAAGAAGCAGTCCACTATATTAACAGACTTTGTCCAAACACTGGAAGAGGAGAAATGCTTTCTGCCTTTGTCTTACTGACAAAAACATAATTTATTTTTGTCTTAATGCAAGTTAGGGTGGGCTTGAGGTGGAGGAAGTAGAATTATTGTAATATGAAAAGTCTTTCCAGCCATAGGAAATGGGCTACCTTTAAGAAAATTATAAAAGCATATTCCAGTTCTGAAATGATTAGATAAATTTACTTTAAATTATTAATGCATTTGATGGTTTGGCTTTCAATTCTCACAAAGCATTTTGTAACAGAATGTTCTGGAGGATGATTCCACACTTCTTCCAGAAGATTTGATTTGTTTCTTCACTTCAGTTCAAAGGTTCTCTTCAGATAACTTTTTAAAAGTTGTATGAACTAAAGCAATTTTCTTATGTGTCTATAGGCTACATGCTCTTCCTAATGTATTCTTATTTCATTTACTGATAATTGTTTTGAGAGAGAGTGTCCTTAGAACACTTGTTCTAATGTTCTCTACATGGAATATATACAGAAGAAAACATACATTTGAGATTTTCTAAGAAATGGCAGGGAACCTACTGAGAAGCTTGGCCCTCAAATTGTTACTCCCAGTTCCTGATAAGGCTTCCTCTTTATTTGATCCCTGGCCAACGTCTCAGCCTCAGCTTTTGCCCAAACTGTCCCTGAAACTGCGTAAGTGGGTGAGGGGTTCCAGGCAAAATGAGAATTGCTATACATTTGGAAACTTTGGCCATGGAGTGAGGGGGACTTTTTGTTTTAATATAGCAGCAAGAACTGAATGCAAAATTAAAAAAACAGGTGCTTTCCTATGAATGCTTCAAAACTTCAAAAGTTGCCTTGCCAAGAGGATAATTATGCATGAGAATACCAGACTACTTCCCTAGGAATTTTCTTTGAAAATATGAATATGAAATATGAAAAATATGAAGAGATCTGAAAGTCCTCATAGGACCATTTTTTCCGAGGAGTAACCTGGTAAAATCAAAAGTACATTGATGAGGAAATGGTGAGACTTGACATTCCTGTTCTAATTCTATGCTGAAGAAAAACAATTGGCATAACCAAATTATTCTATGGAAAATCGAGGTTTCATGTAGATACTTCATGAAAAATGAAGAGTGGGAAACGTAGTTTGACATATTAAAATAAAAGACTTGGTGGGCAGGAGAGAAATTGTTATGCTATGGTTTTCATCATATTATATTTCCGCATGAGGCTGAATTGCCCTGCCTATAACAATAAAAGTGTCAAAATAATGCCATATCTTTTAACTATGTGATCATCATCATTCTAAAACATGATTATTGGGAAAGATACAATGTATTTTCATTTTTCTCTATCATCCAAGTTTCATTATTTTCCCAGGAAACTGACAATATCATACCAATCCATTACAGTCATTGCAATGAAAATAACAATGTTCCAAGCACCTTGTGGCTGCCTAGTGAGAACTAAAACATTGTCTAGTTTTGTAAGGAAAGCTTCAGTTTGGGAAAAAGGAAGTACATGTAGAAAGTTTATTTTTCTTTCACTACCCTGATGTAGAACTGCTATGGAGTCCTGAGCTACGTATATTCTCTTCTATTGGTAAAACTGCTGCGTGAGGAGCCATCTCACTTTAACTTTAAATTGATGACCCACCTCCTGCAGTCTAGGGAACAGTCATACTGTTTTCTAAGCAAATATCCCAGGGAGACCATGCAAAGTGTCATTTTCATATATGAAATCCAGATAGTTACAGTAACATAATATTTTTTAAAAGGCAAAATATGATTTTTTTTTCACAAATATTAATTTTAAGATCACTAATCTCAGGTAAGGAAATATTTTCTACCAGCAGAGTTGTTCATGAGCAGTATATCAAACCCATTCTATCAGAGATGGGAAATAATTTGGCTTTACTAAGCAATAAACACCCAGAATAAAAACAATGGCTTAACTTTTCTTTTTCTTATCTTCCTCTCCAGAAAATGAATGGGTTGCTTCTACAATAATACATATGGGAGGATATGAGAATTTGTTAAGTGGGTGGCAGAAGAAACTTTTAACCTTCATTTATTGTTAAAAAAAATCAGCATAATTAGCCATAGTTTCTTGTGTACTATGGTCTTTCCCTGTATTTTTTGTTTTTGTTAATAAATTTCAGACAATCTAGGTCTCTGAAGATCTGCTTTAGCAAAGCAATCCATTCATGGAAACATAGAGAAATTACTTGTTTATTCTTTTATTTATTTCGTTATGTTGTAGGAAAGAATCATAATATTTTTCTTCTTAAGAAGTACTACAGGTGGTCCTCGCTTAACAACTGCTCTGTTTAGCAACTATCCAAAGTGATGACAATGCTGAAAAAAATAACTTTGCAACCAATCTTTGCACTTACAACTGCCACATTGTCCCTATAGTCATGTGATTGCCAGTTGCACACTTCATATCTGGCTTCTGACAAGCAGAATCAATGGAGAAGCTGGCAGTAAAATCACAAATCAGTCACATTATGTCTTACTTGGTTGCATCACTTAGCAACAACATTGTAGTTATTAAGTGAGGACTTCCTGTATTTAAAGGGAATGAGGAATGAGGAATACTTGGTGCTCTCCAGAGCTTGGCTGTTTTATTGCAGATGTTTCATTATCAAAACTAGGTGACATCATCAATACAACATTGATGATGTTACCTAGTTTTGGTAATGAAATGTCTGCAAGGAAACAATCAATAGAATAGAATAGAATGGAATGGAATGGAAGAATGGAATGGAATGGAACGGAACAGAATAGAACAGAACAGAACCTCAAGGACTTCTTATTTCAACCCTGAGTTACAAATATTCTCCTTTACTGCTTTTAGAGAAGCCAAACACTCTTGATCACATCATAACCAGTATGAATCCCCCAAAAAGCTAAATCACTCGGTATTTTTTTTCTCTATCCTTGCTCTATTTCAATGGCTACTGCTTTTAAAGGGAGCAAGAAATGGCAATTGGCAAGTTAGACACAGGTTTCACTATACAAAAAGATGAGATGAAATGTACAGATTATTGGCAGTTAAATGTACTTTATAATAAAAATTTCTGGCTGATGTCACGATAAGATCGGACATGACGAGCGGGTCTCTGCCCTCCCTCACCGAGTTCTCCCTGTTGGAGGGCTCTGAAAGGAGCTAAAGCCATCTTGTAGAGGTGGTGAAGAAAAGAGGGGCATCCTGCAGGTCACGGAGAACAGCAATTCTCTTTCTGGACAAAGGGCCTCTTCCCTTCTCATCCATGATGACGAGAAGAGGGAGCCATCATGGCTGCCATGAAGCTGGGACAGTGAGGCAACAAAGAAATGTGCTGGGCGGTGTAGATGAACAGTGACTGGAGCTGGGTGAGAAGATTCCTTTTTATTTAGACCCTAACTTTAAAAGAAAAAAAAAAGAGGAAAATCCAGGAAAAGAGACTCTTAGAACTATTTCTTAAAGTGGCAAACAACCTTAGAGAGAAAAATCGTAGATCTGAAAGAAAGGAACTAAGGGGAGAAAAGCTAAAGAACTTTTAAAACATAGAAAATTGGATTTTTAAACTGGGTAGGCATTGTTTTGGAAAGGCATTATAAAAAGCTGGAACTATCTACTTGAATCTACTGGAAGAGTCGACTTTGCTTCCATAAATTGAACTAAATTTGGATTAATCAATTTATTAGACTTGAAACATTGTTGAAACCTAAGCTGAGGGTGCCATCTACTGGTGAAGGGAATAACCATACCCCTACAAGTCTAGGAAATTTTTGATAAGAGAAATAAACAACATTCATTTGGAGGATTGTGGTCATAGTTACTGTTCTATAACTATTTACTCTATGAGTAAAGTTACTGGGGACTCTATTGTGAGAATAAGGAAGACTCTTAAGTAAAGTAAAGTGACTTTTGATTTTTGGAAGGTGGCTAGACTACTTAAATAGAACTGATTAATAATCCTGAGATGTGAAGAATTATGATTATTGAACTTTCTGAGGAGCAACACTGGATTTGAATATATTGTTTTTGGACTTGAGGAAGAGTGAGACTTATTAAAATAAGACAAGATGCTCCATCAGGGGGAAATGAGTCAGATTTCAAGAGAAATTGTGTTGATGTTTCAAAGCATTAAGGACACTATGTCATAGAATCACAGAGAGATAAAGAACCTAATGCAAGGCATAAATGGGAAAATAGAAAATACGCTACAACTGACAATGAATGAAGATCAAAGAGTCCAGGAAAAAGAGGAGACAGCAGAAAGAATGGAGGAAAAGATAGAACAGACAAACCAGCAAACAAAGCAAGAAGATGTGAATGAGAAGATGATAAAGATAATAATGGCTAATGAAATAAACCAAGGAAAAAAGTACTTTAAGATATTTAAAAGTGGAATTGGATAACCTGGAAGATTATCCAATTCCTTTTGAAAGGGAGACAGGGGTTTGGATGAATACTTTGAAGACCTGCCAGCTTAGGAGGATCGAGATGGGAGAAATATTCAGACTAAATGGTGAAGACACAGATGCTGATAGAGACAAAGATTCAAGAGAGGAGTATGGGAGGCAAGCTAAAAAACAAATAAGAATTGAAGTATTAAAATGAACAAGAGACAATGGATAGAAAGGATTATTTCCTTTTTCTTATTTTTTCTAATATAATGATGGCCTGATAAAAATTATTTTAATAGAATAGAGGTAGAAATAATACACACCTTTATATAAAGCAACAGATGGATAGATTGGAGATTGAAAGATGGTATTATTACGTATGTTTAAATAATAGGATGACTGGTATTTGAATGGTGTATTGTGAAATTGAGCAACCAAATAATAAAGGACTATGTCTTAATATAAACATGTGTATTAACATTAGGATTAGTAATTGTGACCTGACTAGAAGCTAAAATAAGAAATGGTGGGGGGATTAGCAGACATAATTTTTATACAATAGAATATAAGTAATAATTAGATGGAAAGATTAGAGATTGAAAGATGTATGTTTAATAATATCATTGGCATTAAAATGGAATATTGAAATATTGAATAACTACTCTAAAACAATCATGTATATCAACACTAGGATTCTATAAGCTTGATTAATGTTGTTGTTGTTGTTGTTATTGCTATCTGCATCAAAATGAATTATACCCAAAGGCCACACTGTCAAGGTATTGATATTGAAGTGTGTTTAAAAATAAAAAATTAATAAAACTTGAAAAAAAATATTACAAAAAGGATTGGAGACCTGTGGTTCTCCATATGTTAATAAACTATACCTCTCTTCAAGCCCAGCCAGAACGGTCAGTAGTGCATCAACCACACAGCTTAAGGACTGATTTATAATCAGCCTGAATAAATTAGAGGTGAATCTATTGATCTTAAGGTTAGATTTCAAAAAAACCGTTCAAGACTTCATGTCCTGGCAAACTTGAAACCGTAAGTTATGCTTCAGATGCTGAGTTTTTCTTTTGGCAGTATTTTCTATATCGAAAATCTAGAAGCACAACATTTTTGTAGCAGCACCTGCCCTCTGGATTAGAATGGCTCCCACCCTTAAGAGCCCTTCACCCAGGCCCTTGCTGACAATATCTAACACCCCCTTTTCTTCTTTTTTGTTCTTTCTGGGTTTGTTTTCTTTGTCATCATTGTTCTGTTTTGTGCTGTTCTGTGGGTGTGTTACAGTAAACCACTGAGTCGCTTGAAGTTGGGCAGCATATACATTTAATATATAATAATAGTAATAATTAAACAGCACTTTACAGAAGTGGGAATTATTTTCACATTTTCCTGCTGTTCTTTGCCTACAGTGTTTTCTTAGAACCAGAACATTTCATCTTTAAACTCCCTGAATATTACAAGTCTTGGTTCTCCTTCTTATTTTAACCACATTTTTAGATTTAGGGGAAAAAATTTAAAAAGACACTACATCAAATATTGGCATCATTACTTTTTTTCTTTCACCACTTTCAACTGCTAGTTTTCTAATGTAAATTGTAGTTCCAATTCTTTCACCTTAATTGCAGGAATCACAAATACGTGGCTATTTTAAAGTTGTTAGCAACTTGGAGGAGGGATATCCATTCCCTACTCAGCCCTGACTTGATACACTTCCAGCCAAGAAAATACAATTGCTAAAACATTATGGAAGAATTTTCCCTATAAAATATGGTGTTGTGAGATACTTCATAACTTTTATTATGAAAAAAAAATATTCCTCTGATTGGCAGGGAATATTGGCACCTGGTTGGGTCAATGGTGGGGCCCCCAGCCTACATAACTATTAGTCTCTATTTCCAAGGAAAGCACACATTAAAATGTTAATTGAATGCAGTTTATAAAAGAATAAAATTTAATTCAAGTGCAATAAAAATCTGTTTATGATCTTTTGTTCTACCAGTCACTTTCTCAGTGAGTACTTTTGCCACTTAAAATTGCATTAGAAACAATACACTAGGTAAAAACTGACTTTAAGAAATGGAATTAATCACTGTCCTTTTTCTGTTATTCGGTTTGAAGAAAAATATTGCTGCTATATTCCAGTTGGCTGACAAGGATTACAAACCATTCTCCCAAATACATCAAGCTAGGTGTAAGCATCCAGCCTTTTACCTGTTCTGCATTCTTCCCTCAGAAGAGTACAAAACTGACCTCCCAGCCTAGCCATAGCTCCTTAGGAGTGAGGACTTGCTGAAGATTGGGAAAAACCCTCTGTTTTACCTTTCAGTCCATATCATGCTTGCCTAGTCTTGTGATGATGGACACATGACACACATCATGCCATTTTTTTGTGACATGCCAGGCCTCCGGACACTCTTTGGGTCATACAAGAGAGCCTCATGGGACTCCATCTGGACCCTCTGAAAAGCATGCAAGAACAATGCATACTTTCCCATTCTTTTTGGAGGCTGTAAAGTCATGTAAGAGCATTCTCCAAAGTTTCCAGGCCTCATGTGACCTGTAGCTGCTTAAAATGGGCATTTTAAAAAAAAATTACAATTATTTATTGAATAATTACTTTAAATAATTTAATATATTACTCTTACAGTTTACTTACAGTGATGAATTCTCTTTTGTCTGGCAGGGGGAACGTGTGACACACTACCAGTGTCAAGGTAGAAAATTCCTTAATTTTTGAAGTGCCAAGCTCAAAAGGTTCACAATCACTGACCTAGTCTCTCCTCCTGCAGAACCGTGTGACCTGTCTTGTTTTCTGATTTGTTTTATAGATAGCCCTTGACTTATGATCATTTGCTTAGTGACTTTTTGAAATTACAATAATGCTGAAAACATGTATTTAAAATTGATCCTTTCAGTTCTAGCTGTCTAAACATCCCTGAAGTCATGTTATCACAATCTGGGCACTTGACTAGTTGCCAAGCACCCCACAATCACAAGATTATCATTTGTAACCTTTCCTAAAAGCAGAAAGTCAGTGGGGAAACTGACAAGGAAGTTCTCAAGTACTGGGGTAAGTCTCTCCTACCTACACACATTCCCAGCCCCTCTGCTCTTGTGCCATGCCAGCCATTCACATATCCCTGCACACCATGACAGATTTTTGCAGTTATGCACCCCGTCACAACTCCCAACCTGTGCCATACCTCCATGCAACCTCCTTGACCTACAACTCTTCTGCATTTTCCCTGACCCATGTTGTCCCTCATGTGCCCTGTCCCTGACCTACATGTCTCATGCAGCCCCACACAAACCTCCAGTCTGCACAACACATCTCATGCATCACTATGCACCTTCCCCAAGTCCTGTAGCATCCGTCGCACACCCTCCCCAACCTGCACAGCATGTCTCATACACACAGGTCTCTATAGGAACACTACTATTCATGGGTGAATATTTTGCATGCTTTTCCTTTTGCTGTAACTGTTTGGGAGTTTGGGCGAGAATTGGCCCTCCGCATAGGCTCCCTCTCAACCAGTTCCAGCCTCTCTCTCAGCCTGGCATTCAAGGTTGCGATATCCTAAGGGTGACCTCTTCTCTCCATCCTTCTTCCGAAGAGCCCCCCCCCCCCCCCCCCCCCCCCCCCCCCCCCCCCCCCCCCCCCCCCCCCCCCCCCCCCCCCCCCCCCCTTTTCAAAACATCTTTGCGGCATTTTATTGGCTACAGATGGACATGGAGTACTGGGGTGGGGGTTGAAGGGGAAAGTTAGCCTAATGAAATTCAGACTCTGCCTGACCTCTGCAATCACTATCTCTCAGTAAAAGTTCCTTTTAAAATGCAAACCGCTTCAAGAGTTTTACTTTCTTGAGAAGGTAGCTGAGGCAGGTCCTTACACCTTTGGCATTTCCCTGACCCAGCTGATACCTCTTGGTCACCTTTTTATAAATAGAATTTCTTCAAAATTTGGAGCATTTCATCTCCAAATAGCAATCTAGCTATTTTGTATCCCATTCCAATATAAGCAATTTGCCTAAGACTATGGGGAAAAATAATAATAATATATTTAAATTAGGTGCACACGTATGCATGATACCCTCTCAAGCTGTCTCATATCTTTTTTTATGCAAAGATTGATCAGATTATTGTTGAATAATTCAGAGTAGGTCAGCTAATTTCTAGTATTCCAGAATAAGCTCTTTACACTCATAATATAAATAAATTCCTTACAGAAACACTTTCTGCTCCTGAACAAACTCTTTACACTCATAATATAAATAAAATGGGTATTTTGTAGTTCTCTTTGAAGATATTTTATTTAATCTGATTAGAATTCCAAGCAAAAGTCACAATACGTACAATACTTAAATGCAGTTATATATGTCATCTAGCTTTTCACTGCAAACAATCACAGGATCCAGAGAATCTAAAGAGAATTGTTCTTATTTACTATTCTGGAGATTCTACCTTACTAATTTTGATAGACTTGTCTCCACATTAACTATTGATTGGGAAATCAGGAACTGAAACTGGGAAGTTAAGCTCCGAGACCAAGATCATCAAAGTATTGAAAGTAAGTTAAAAGCACACATTTCATTGATCTGCCATGGGATGTGCACTGCTAAACCACTTAGCTGGTTTAAAAATCCAATATATTCATTAGATGAAGCTAATAATTCTTCTGTATCATGTGGCATTGCCTCTTGTACTTTCTCCATCTTCTACTGCTTTCTCATTAAACATATAATTTTACTTATACCTTCTGATACAACCGTGACATGTTTTCCTCCAATAAATATGGTACAAGAATGTACTTCCTCTCCATTTAGAAAAAGAAGCTAGTCTTTTGTAGAAATGTGGAAATATGTGGAAATGACCAAATCTGAATTTGGTTCTGAAAAAATCAGCCCAATTAAAATCAGTCCAGAAAAATGACTGATTCGCTTATAGATAATCTAGATTTAATCATACTAAATTGCTCCAAAACAACAAGTGTGGTCAATTGTATTGTGGTTCCACTTACTAATGCTTATTTAATAACCAATCCTTAGATCCATTTGCACCACTTAAAGATACCAGCTGGTCTCACTCACCTCACAAGATATCCTAAGGAAATCATCCAGAAAAGGTCACATGCCCCTCAGAAAGGCAGTAAAGGAAAAGTCACATGCCCCTCAGAAAGGCAGTAAAAAAATCAGTGCCGAGCTTGCATCCTGCCTCTTGGAAGTACACCCCAAAAGGACAGTGCCAGATACCACTAAAGCAGTGAAGGAAGACCCCATCCCCAGATAGAAAAAGAAACCATGAGTCAGGAAAAAATTCAAACACAATACAAATAATTAAATCACAACAGTAGCTGTAGCTTGTTAAACCAATTACCAGAACAAATAGACACAAGAACTAGCCAGATTTCTCAATCCAGTTTTTTTTTCAGGAACAGAGATTAATCTTTTTCCTTCCAGACAAAGTTGAATAGGGAAAATTATCATATCAGTAAACACAGGATTAAACATCACCAAGCACAGAATAAACTTCACCAAAAACCAGTTTTAGACAAAAACTCAGAAAGGGTATGTAAACTCATGTTTGAATGTCAATCTTTCTAGCTAGCCAAGAGGAAGTATTTCCAGGGGAGTATTTCCTCCTAACAGCAGTGTAAAAAGCTTAAAACAACCCTTCCCCTTTTAGAAAGTATCGAGAAAAAAAAACCTCCTTCTGAGACAGTAAGTCTAGGTATACTGCCAAGAATGTAGTAAGGGTGGAAAAAAACAAAAGGAGATTGCTTCTAACTACCAGTTCTCTGAACTGCTTAGAAAGTTAACAAGGGGTTCTGTTCTGTCTCACTTTTCTTCTTTCCCAAAAGATGAAAGAATACAAACTCACACAAACACAGGCAGGCAAGCTGGCTCGGACTTCACAGAGTTAATTCTTTGGAACTGATAATATCCTTGGCATTCCAACACGCTCTGCCTGCCAAGTCCGAACTGATAACAAATACAAATCTACTCACAGAAAATTACAAGGCAGTCCACAAAAATCATTCACGAAGAAAATCTGAAGTAAGATTAAACTTTGTCCCATACAAAATTCCAGCCGAAAACACACCCACTTTTATCCCCTGTGGGGTGTGGCTCAATGACTCAGCTCACTCTCTGACCCTCCCACGCCTCCTACATTGCTGCTCACATTTCTCCCTATGACGCTGCTTAGGATCAAGCCAACACTCTTCCTCTTTACTCCCTGTCAGGGGCTGCTCCGATATGCCTTCCTCCTGATTAATCTCAGGCTGTTCCTCTCGGTTGTCTGATGAAACCTGAGGCATTATCAAGGAGGAAGGCATTGCCAGAGAGGAAGGTCCTGGGGAGGAAGGCATTCCCAGTTCCTCCTCCTCATCTTCCAGGTCTTCTTCCTCTGACAGCATAGGCTCGGGAATCGGGGCCACAACAGGGTTCTATAGAAGTGGTCAGAACCAATAGAATCCCACCCCTGTTGTTAAGTGAACCTGGCTTCCCCATTGAGTTTGCTTCTCAGAAGGTCAAAAGTTGATCATATTCTCTTTGTAAGAATACAGGAAACAGACTTAACTCTCCTAATTACAGACTTATTCGTTTGCTTAATACAGTAAGCAAAATATATGAAAAACATATCTGCTTAAAACTATTGGACTGGATCCAAAGTCAAAATATTGTTGCTGAGGGACAGGCAGCATTTAAAGGGAACCATTCAACCTTAGATCTTTCTCTGGTCCTGCACCATTTGGCTGAAATATATATCTTACCATTCAAAGGCGCCCTTTTTGCCTTTGTGGATTTTAAATCAGCTTTTGATCTGATTCCAAGCTATGCAAAAAAAAAAAAAAAAACCCTGCAAGTATCCTCAATAGTTAAGAGGTTACTCTTTCCAGAAATATGAAAGAAGCAAGGCTGTGGTGGTACGGACATATGGTCAGAGCTAATGTGGAATCTCTTCTGAAGTGGGCACTTGCACTTAGTCCAGATGGCCGATGGCCCCAAAGGCGACCAAAAAAGTGATGATGGTATACCTGCATGAAGAAATGCAAACTGTAGTTGTATCTTTTGCCAATGCTGCAGACTGGATGAAGTGGCAGGCAAAATGCAAAACTGTGGACCCCACAATATGATGGAAAGAAAAAGAAGATAAGAGGTTCCTCTTCTTTATCAGACTCTTAGATTCTTATGCCTCATTGAAAGTCAGATGCTCCCCTGGGGCATCTTTCTGGAATGTTTTCATCTAAGAGGGGTTAGCCAAGGCTACACATTAGCCACCTTACTTTTCAATCTGTGTCTTAATTCAATAATTCAGGCTCCTTCAACTTTTAATTATCACTTTCCAATGTTTGTAGATTGTTGCACTTTCAGACCTGCTATGTGGAGATGATGCAGTAATTGTCTGTCTTGACATGGTGAGAGTGAGAAGAACATTGAGGGCATTGGTTTCCTATTGCTTAAAAATTATACTAAATTTTTAAAAATCCTGTAAGTCTCTGCACAATGGAATAGTAGGATGCATAAGTGGCAAATTAATGAGAACCCAATAGAGTAGATATGCACTTAGATTACTTTATTAATTTAGTGTATGTACTTTTAATATATTTTATGTCTACTATTTAGATTTATTAATTATAGGTTTAGATATTTTATTATACTGTTTTCTGGCCTAAAGGCCATAATAAAAGTTTTGATTTAATAATCACTATCACAATAAAAAGAAGGAAACCTTTTTTAAAAAATCCCTGAAGGAAAGTGATTGGAGTTTATTAAAAAGCATTTCAAAAATCCATTGTTTTGTTGAGTTGGGATAATCCAATATTAGGTGTAAACAATATCAAATTAAAAATTGTAAAAAGTTATTCTGCAAATGTGCATACACAATATAGCATACTATATATGTATGTTGCAAAAACACAATTTAAAATCTGGATGGCTTATGATAATTCTGCAGATTAGGCTAGTATATTTCCTTGTGCATTTTAAGGAAATATGAGAGCAAGTCTCTAGTAGATTGTACTAGCAACACAATGGCTATTGAAGTTTCCAAGATGAGAGGTAGGTCTGTAAGACATGGGTACAAAGTCTCTGGTTTCAGTGGAAAAGGTCTAACTTTATTTATTTACTCGTTCTAATTTTGAGGCTGTCTAATTCCTTGGCAACTCTGGGTGGCTTAAAAGAAACAAAAGAAAAGAAACAATACATATACAAGACAACACGCCCAACCAGAACACAAAACTAAGCTAAACTAAAAGAGAAGCCACAACCACCCTCTCCCAAGACTTGGTAGAATAATTTCTAAAATGTCATAAAGGTAGGACCATACAAATCTCTGACATCTCTAAATTGGGCCTCCTGAATGAATTCCTGAAGAACTGAGAATAGTGTGCTAAGTGGGCATAAACTTTGGATACTATAAAGTTGTTTTCTGTTTTCCCATTCTACAATGTAAGATTTATTTCCTAATAAATCAGGTAAAACTGCATATGGAAAAGATGGTCTGACCAAAACACATATAAGTCATATAAGTGCTACACAATGGCCTGTACTACACATGTAAATTAGTCATTCTACACTTCATATCTGCTTCCCCATCCCCCTAAATACTATACTATGGATGCTCATGCTTTCAAGCCTGCACATTCTTCATCAATATAATTTATATACTTATTGACAGCAGTCATCATACTTCAGTTACATTTCTGTAATTCATATAAACCACTTAAATTGGACACTATTGCACTATTATTCAAATGAGAGTTCTGAGATAGAATTGTAAATTTAGAATAGAGGCAAGATTTCAAATGGAGGCTTCAGTTCTCCAAAGGATACCGCTACATTTGTTCATAGTCAAAGAATTAGCACATCTGTTTAAAATTATATTTTGTTCTGTACCACGTATTTGGAGCAGGCACTTCAATTTATGGAGACTTGCCTATATGTATAAAGCTTCTCTGAGTGGTTGCACTCTGTAATAGCTTTGCAGTTTTAATGTTCTAAAAATCATTTAGGATACTAAATTGTTTTCTCTTACCATCTCAGTTCTTTGTAATTTAACAGGCAAAACTGTATCTGAAGCCTTGAAGTCTTGTCAGGTAACAGCAAGAAACTTCTGTTTCTTTGGGTAATGAAGAATGCTTTTAATGCTTTCATAAAAATGATCCAGGCTTTTGAAAACTTTCTCAAGTCTGAATACAAATTATGACAAAGTTCTTTAAAAGTTTTTTTTATACCTACTAAATTCTCTGAAATGTCAATTCTTTCACGTGATTGATTCAGGCATATTTTAAAATTCTTTTCCATGTGTTGCAATGGCACATGCAAAGTTGTTCATTTAGAAAACAGAAATTGATTGCCCAGGTAGCTTAGCTATAATAGTCATGAAAATGATTTTGGAACCATCTTGTATTTCAAACTTTAGAAGTTATCAGGATGCTGTAGTTGCAAAAAAGGAAATGCAGTTTTAGTCTACATCAACAGCAATATAATTTTCAAATCAAGGAAAATATTCACTCTCCTTTATTTTGTGTGATTGACACACATTGTCATAAGAACTGGAACAGATTGAGTGTAGGCCATGACAATGATTAAGGGACTAAACCCAGTCAAATCTTATTGCCTTCTTGATAGTTTGCCTGAATCAGTGGTTCAGGGAAATGCTATTTAGACTTTAGACTTTAATAAGGCATTTGACAAAGTAAATCACAGCCTACTTCTTAATAAGATAGAACAATGAGGAATAAAAAGTTCCACTATCAGATGGATTCATAGTTAGCTGACCAACTGCACCCAGCATGAGTCCTCAACAGAACTACATCCAAATAGAAGAGAGTATGCAGCGGGGTACCTCAAGGTTTTGCCTTGGGTTCAGTACTTTTCAACATCTTCATAAATGACCTAGATGAGGGAATAGGAGGGAAAACTCATCAAATATTCATACAAAACTATGCTGGGGGAATTGCTAACACTTTGGAAGATAGACTCAAAAATCAGAAGAATCTTGACAGACCTGAGTACTGGGCTTTATCCAACAAGATGCAGTTTAATGAAAAAAGTAAATAAATTTGTAAAGATGGTGCAAACAATATGTTCTATGCAAACGGCAAAAGTAATAATAAATGGAGATACAACAGGGCAATTCCAAATTTCTAAAGGTGTAAGACAAGCATCCCCACTATCACTTTTGTTATTCCTGGAGAAGAAGAACCTTGCATTTCAATGCAGGTTTATAAGCATGACTTTCATGATTTCTATAATTATGAAAACCCCAAGATAAGACTGCCTCTCGTTATCAGCAAGAAAAAAAGGACTAGAGTTTCAAATACCTGAAAGTTGCACTCACAATCACCCAAAAATAACAAACCAAACATTGCTTTCCTCACAGCAATGCTTCACTAAATCATGTCAACTAAATGAAAGGTTAATTTTTAAAGCCAAAAACTGTTCTCATCTTTCTCTATCAGATGCAATCCTTGTTGCATGGATTATGCAACTATATAGTTTTTTCCCAAGTGCTGTATGTTTATATAATCAAGACAAAACAGCCCAGGCAAGGACTTACTTAAACAAGAGCAAGAAAGGTCTGGATACATAAATGAATCCTTCAGACCAATACTACAGAGATCTGCTTTAAATGAGGGCTTTCAGATTCTTACAGGATTCAACTAATTCAATTCCCTATTTCTGTGATGGGAATAATAAAATATACTCCTTTAAAATATTACATATTTAAAAACAGAAAATTCTCAATGAATTTTGTTGCAATTATTTCTAACATTCTGACACAGGGTAACTGAGATCTTCATTACAGCATTCTATATAAATTGATCGGCTAGTATTGTAGGTCATAATAAAATGATCATTTAGATGTTATGGTTCTATTTTTCTGATGTGGTTCTCAGATTAAAAAAACATATTTGCATGCACACAACAAACTCATTAAGAATGACCTTATGAATAAATATATATAAAATTCCAAAAGATCAGAAACTACTCTCACTTGCATATATGTTATATGTATTTTTGTTGTTACAATCTTTTTTGAGGAAATGTTAATTTATGTATTTGAAGCCTGTTTGGGGGGGGGAGACTAATATCAAAGCAGTTCCCCAATATTACTGCCTAGTTTTTCTACATATTTTTAAAGTTATATTCTCATTAAATGGAATTTATCAACTTACCAAGAATTATGAATACTTTGTACATGGAGATATAGTTTAAAAGAATTAGTAGAGGGAAAGGTGAATCTACAACTTAAAAAAAACCATTGTAATGTTTGAATATATTCATTTATACAGGAAGCAGTGAAGAAGATTTTCAAGAAATTCTTTTTTTTCCTTTTTCTTTTGTATCTTTTGCTATTTAAATCATGCCATTGTAACTGAAATATACTGAAATTAATCTTGGCTGTTGTTCATTTTTTAAAAGATTAGTAAAAAGATTAATGATATGTAAACTGCTCTTTCAAAAAGATATTATTTTTCCTCCTTTATTTAATTCATGCCATCTTTTTAACCAATAGTCCAAGGATGTACATTCCTTCTCCATTCTTGACTACTGTTAAGCAATTGGGCAGTAATTTTAACCACAGTTACTACTCCTATGATTTGGGAGCTTTGAAGTGGACTTTAAATCCTCCATGGAAAAGTATCTTTTTGCTAGACATAAAGAACAATATGTTAAATATCATTTTGATTTTTAGATAACATAACATAACATATTTAGTTATAGTATAATATATTTTATGTTAGATATGAAATATATTACACATTAAAATTAATGCATAAATGCTATAGAAACATAAAAATAACATAATAGAATTCTCAGAAGGAAAAAACTAATTACAAATATAAACCAAGGTTAACAAAATTACAGTATAAAATTACAAATCACAAAGCCCATACTTACAGTCTGTGCTACTGTTTTTTGGAACCACAGAGAAATTGGAAGCCATAGGGTTGCGAACAATATCTTCCCACTGAATAGTATCTGCATAGCAAAGAAATCTGTTCTGTCCAACATATACTCCTCCATTTAAGATTTCTGTATCAAAAAGAAATAGGAAGGGGAAAACATATATTGAATTCTTTCTGTGAAAGAAAAATAAAATGATTTTGTAAAACAACAGCAGAAAACACAGAAAGTTCTTAAGAAAATGTGCATTACACTAGTCTAAGTAATCATATCTTCACAGAATTAAGCCATTCCAGTGGCTTTTTCCTTTTTTTTCAGCATTCTAATTAAGACAGCCTTACATAGTACAATTCTGTGATACAATTACTAGAAGACCAGATGCACCTCCAAGAAATGAAGCTGGAATCCTTATGGGGAAGCATATGGAGAAGTTATGAAACAAGAAGCTACACTTTGGACAATAATTTAATCTATTGAACAATTGGTGTTGTATGTGGAAGAAAAGCCACATTTTAAGGACAGAATCAGTTGAATGGAATGGGACAACAATGCCTCCATTGACTCCATTTCTCACGTATTTGAGAGTGTCAGTTTTATATGTGGAATGCCATACTTCTTCATTATACCTAAGTTTTAAGAGCAAAAGTTAAGTATCTAAATTAAGAACTGCATTATCAGATAGCAAGCATTACTTTGAATTAAAACTTCCTTTTATAAGTTCTTGGACTAGAATTGGAGGACATCTAATAAAATCAAAAAATTACTTCAAATGAAGTATAACAAAGCTAAAACCTTAAACACACAAGGCAGCTCCATTGAGCTTGGAGGAATTTATTAATAAGTGAGTATGCCTACAATTGTGCTACATATAACAAATAATAAGTAATGAAGCAAAAATGCACATTTCTAAGCAGAAGAACTGGAAGCAAAAACCTACCCCATAAATATGTGAAATAACTATATGTTCCCTTTCCCCTAAGTGTTTCCCTGAGAGGAATTAATTTTTTAGATGGTTTCTCAACCACTTTCAGATTATAGAGATGAATACATAAAAGCAACCTCAATTTTGCTGTGCATAAATAAAAAGAAATGGACAAACATTATAATTATGAACCAGGAATATTACTATTTTTAAATAAGCATTTTGAATGTTTATTGAAAAAGCTCTCAATTATTAATAAAACTTCCCTCAAACCAGTATTGTACACTGCTATATCCAACTAAAGTTGGCTACAATGAGACAAAATTATTATTAATAAGACACAGTTTTCTGTAGGTTAGATATAATAGAATTACATTTCACTTTGGTGGCTTTACAGTCTTTTCGGAATGAAATAGGAGGATACCTAGAGTATAATGTCTTCTTTGAAATAGGAAGATACCTAGAGTATAATGTCTCCTTTGAACAACTCCCCAGATTCCTCCTCAGATGTCAACTCAGGGAGGATGAGCATGTCAGGAACTGAGTTGATAGATGGCTTGTGAACTCTCTTATGTGTGGAGTTAAGTTTGTTTGGTGGCGTTATTTTGTTTGAGCAAATTTCAATTGCTTTGTGGACTGTTGGGCCATTGCTCTATGGACTAATCATGGTCTGCTTGTGGCTGGACTTAACTGGAACAGTTTTGAGTTTTGGTGAAGGGAATTGCTGGGGATTATTTATAAACTCACTAAACCATAGTTTATTCCCCAGTTCACCTCAATGACTGCTCCCTTGACTTGGTTGCTGCAGAAAAGGATCATGTAGAGGTTGGTCAAGCGGCATGCCTTTGAGTTTCCGAAGAAGGTTTTTCCTATGGACCCTATTCTTCACTGCTCTGACCCAATGCAACAGATCATGGTAGAGATGGACGTATTAAATGTGCAGTGGAGATAGTGTTGCTACAAGCTTCCTTGATCTTGAAGCAATTCTTCCCTTGTGCTTACTGCTTACTACTCGTGCATGTTCAACCCTGCCCAGCAGAACTACATAATCTGGGATAATGAGTTGCTGGCAAAAGTCAAGATGATTTTTGAGGTGTGGTGGCACCATTTAGAAGGGGCTTGGCACCAGATCAAAGTGCAGACAGATTATTGGAACCTAGAGCACCTGAAAACAGCCAGGAAGCTCAACCAGCAGCAGATCCGATGGTCTCTCTTCTTCAACCACTTCAATTTTCGAGTAACCTATAGTTCAGGAGTCTGGAACCAGAGAGCCGATGCCTTGTCTCGCAAACTGGAGTACATGCAAGTCGGGGATAAGATGCTGCTCTTAGTGATTCCAGAGTCGAGGTTTGTAGCAACCAAGAGCCTTCGATCTGAAAGAGCAGATCAAGGTGATGCAGCTTCGAGACTCACTTGTCCAGGCTAGAGAAGCAGAGTTAAATTCTATTGGTGGACTCTCGGGCCCATGGTCATGCTTGGAGGGCTTCTTAAGGTTTCAGGAAAGGGTTTATATGTTGGAGAGGCCCTCCCATAGCTGATCTTACTCCAGTATTATAACAATCCTGTGGCAGGGCATTTTTGGCCTATTCAAGACTTTGTACCTGGTGGGGCAGGTGTTCTGGTGGCTGCGGATTTGCCACAACATGGAGACCTACGTAATATCATGCCTGGAGTGCCGGAAAGCCAAAAGCACACCAGGACCACTGCTGAGACTGCTGCAGATGTTACCTATGCTTGAGAGGCCATGGGGAAGTGTATCCATGGACTTCATCAACAATCTTCTGAAATCTCAGGAAACCACAATGGTGTTGTTGTTGGTGGACATGCTCACCAAGATGGCCCATTTTGTGCTGTGCGTGGAGTTGTCCATGGCATGGGAAATGGCATGGCTGTGACTCAGATCTTCCAGCTTCACAGCCTACCTGAGAGTATTGTGTCGGACCGAGGTATCCATTTGGCGGGCAATCTTAGACCTTCTACAGGTGCAGGTATGTCCTGGAGTCTGTGGAGACCCAGCAGGGCAGGATGGGGTGGGGGAAGCAATTGTGGGGGCCCCAGGGGAGCATGAGGTAGTGAATTGGGGGAGGCCTTGGTTGGTCTGCTCCAGCACTAGGCCCCACATGCTATTCCTCAACCTCATGTGCATTTAAAGACCTGCACATTCGATTAACAAATGCATTGGGGAAAGCACGGAGTGATCACATTCATTTAACATGATTTAATCAAACAAATCCTCAGGTTGCAAATGTAATTGGCATAATTAAAAAAACACATATAAATTCATTTTGTAAGGAAGTTTGTTATTCTCTTGTATGGTAAGCAGCAAGTTCCACACTTCTTTCCCAATACTAAAAGCAGGATTTAGGATTAACACATGTATCTAAATTATCATGGTCCCTAACACATCCATTGTTTTCTTGGAAATGAGTTACTACACTGTAGTTCAGCCAGTCTTCACAGTCTGTTTATTCTAGATAAATGATAGACACAGAATCTATAATTATCAAAAACCATCACCATTGCACATGGACTAAAGGATTTCTATTTATTTTAATCATTGCTGGGAACAAGACAGTCTCCTTATGTCCCACACATGCAATAAGTTAAGCCAACAAGTCCTTCAAGCCAAGCCATTTCATTTTCACTAATAATTACAGTGTTCATAGACATCTAGATTTTGAGGAACTATGAAATCTATAGATCCAATAGTAATACTTCATTTATTGTGCACTTTGTTGAGAGGCTTTATAACTTATACCAGGATTATGAAAAGAACTAAAAGAGACAGCTCATTCCCTTGTCAACTAAGCCTGAGAGTCACATGGGCAACATGTCCACTAAATGACTGAAAAATTATGAGTGTTGTTTGGCTAAGCGTCCCTGCACACCAATGGCAGAATCTACATAAGCCACATAATGAGAGTGATGGAGGGTCTCATGGAAGTCCTGCCTTAGCACCACACAAGTCCCATGTCAAGCCCACCCCGGCCACTCCCACCCAGTTACATGAACATCCAGCCACACCTACCCATCTGGTCATTAGGGCAGAGAACCGGTTGTTAAATTATTTAAATCCTACCATTGAAGAGCACCCTATGATATGTACAGTATATAAAAGACATATGAGAGGACTTCTGTTTGGCATTGCGGCACAAACAGCTGGAAAATAGCAACGCTCTACTGAGCTCCATGAAAACCAGCCAGCAACTACTGTCGGGAGATTCTATGGGGTCCTAGCCACCCTGGTGGGGTGGTGAAGAAAGGACAGGTGCTTTGTGGACCATGAGAGAAATTACAATTTCCTTATTAGGTTTGAAGAAATCACTCCTGAACCGCAGCAGGGACAATGGCCATTTTGGCAAGTCACAAGCTGTCACAACTGGGACAATAAGATTTATGCTGGAGTGGCGTGGGGACAGACCATTGAAACTGGGTAAGACAACTTCCAACTTTTATGCTAGAGATCTAACTCAAGTTAAAAAATTCCAAAAAATAATCTCCAAATAGCAAGAAAATGGCTATCAGATACAGGGAAAAAGATTTAAGATCCAGAGGTGAAAGAAATATTTAATGGAAGCTTTAAAACATAGAAAGCTTGGAAAAGATTCCACAATTACTTGAAAAGCGATTATTGGAAGAAATTGCCTTTTTATTTTTATTTTTAATCCCCCTCCATCTGTTTGACAATCAGCTGTTTGAGGTTGTCTAATGTTGGAATTGGGAGTAGGGGAGCCATCTACTGGAGGAAAAAAAAAGCATTACAACCTGGGGAACCTAAGTGAAAGTGACAATTGAAAGTAAACAACATCTGGAAGGCCACCTGACCTTGATTCTATTTTGGTAGGCAACTTGGATGTTTGGAAACATTTAGTGAGTTCTTTGAAAATCTCTAACACAATTAAACTGCAAATAAATAGATCTCTATTAAAACTGCTTATTGAATGGCGGACTTGAAAGACTGGAGGAAATTCGGCAGGCCAATCTGGATTTGAATTACTTAAGCTACCTGATAGGACATGGTAGAAGAAAAAAGAAAAAAAAAAAAAGAAAAACTAAAGACTATAAAAGACATATGAATACGAATATGGGCAGTGCTTTGGACTCGGATAGATCTTTTTAAAAAATGCTATTAACAATTCATTTCCAAGGAAACTAATTATTTCCAAGCTCAAGCAAAGAGGAATGTATCCATCAATTGCTTTGATAGTATAGAATAGATGTATTGTGGGAAGCAGCTCTCAGGATACCACAGAACAAGAAGTATCTCTTGCCAGCAAATGGCCACAGGGAATTTTGGCCCGGTTACTTATTAAAACAGTTTTGAAAACATTGGCCTACCATTGAAATTTAGTCTACAAAATTTAATAGTGAAATTCCCAATCCCATTTGCCCTTCACCACTCTCTGATGCCATCAGTAATTCTTCAACATCTTCAAATCAAAAACTTGTGTTAGCTCTTTGTAGCAGACATAATGATGCCTTCTGGCACCTTAAAGCCTAACAGACTGTCTACCTACGTGTAGGTACAGTATCTGCACAGCAGATATCTTATATTATAGTGTTTCATTAACAAATAGCGAGGTGTCCATGTCCTTCAGTAGACATCTTCTGTTGACTTCCCCACTCCACCCACCCACAGTATGAAGATATGAATCAATAAATTATCTTTTATTTCAAGAATTTCACTTTAGCAAGAAAGGCAAAGATAAGTGCAGGACCCCCAAAAATCTAAGGTAGAAAAAAATTAAAAAATGGATTATCACACATCACTGACTCAGTGGTGGGACTCAACTTTTTTTACCACTGGTTTTGTGGGCATGGCTTGGTGGGCATGCTTCGCATGTGTGCAGAGGGTTTGATACTGACCTTCTCCTGCAATCCTGCACTTTCCCTGTGTCTTCAACAGCTGATGCACTGCGATTGGTTGTGCCGTGTGAAGCAGCTGAGCTTCAAAAGCATGAAAGAAAGGTTAGTATACAGCCGGGGCAGGTGGGAGGGCCCAGCAGCTGATCATTGGAGCGAACCAGTTCGTTCACAGATGATTGTCAGAGCTACCGATTCACCTGAACCAGGCTGAACCGGTAGATTACCATCACTGCACTGACTGATGTTTGTTCCTATTACAGTTTTCAAATATTCCTACAGCCTAGATGTACCTTGCCGATTCAATGACTTATTACCTAGGTCTTGACTGACTATACTGTGTTTGTAACAATCTATGCCTGAATTCATCTGTGTAAATTCCAAAATAATTATTGTCATTTGTGGGGAGGACCTTGTATCAATGGCACCATGAGAAAAGGAACAAACTAGATTGTTGTTTGTTTGTTTTCATTCATACTGATGAAATTTGACATACAGGTCCCAACAGATGTATCTATCAAGATAAGATAACCTTTAGATAAGATAACCTTTATTGTCATTTTTTTTCCTGTGGGCACACTGGTACACATTAAAAATGAAATTATGTTGCCTGCTCTCAAAAGTGTACACACATATATATATGCTATATACATACATATGTATATACCTATACCCTAAAATATCAATACATATAAACATTAATCACTGTCCATCTTGAATACATAGCAGAAAGAGAAAGCTTGAGATTTCACAAAGTTGATACTTTATGGCAGGGGTCCCCAACCACCGGTCCAGCGGACCATGCCCGGTCCGTGGAACAAATCCTACCGGGCCGCTGGTTTGCTGGGCGCCGCCATCTTGTTTTGATGAAAAAGTGCTTCCAGTGAGCTTTTCCGGGTAGAAAGCTCACCGGAAGCACTTTTCATCAAAACAAGATGGCGGCGCCAGCTGCTTTCGGTGAGCTTTTCCGGGTAGAAAGCCATTTCTACCGGAAAAGCTCACTGAAGTTAGCGCCGCCATCTTGTTTTGATGAAAAAGTGCTTCGGTGAGGTCACCGAAGCACTTTTCATCAAACAAGATGGCGGCGCCAGCTGATGCTGCGGTACCGGGCCGCGCGCCCAGCTGATGCCGGTACCGGGACGCGGCATAAAAAGGTTGGGGACCACTGCTTTATGGAACAAAACTGTGGCTGAATCTGGATGCTCTGCTTTGGATACCACAAAGTCTCCTCCCAGAAGGTAATAAGGTCATGAAGAGAATGTGTAATATCCCAGACAATCCTGGTCAAGCATTACTTATATGCCATGTCCAGTGGTGGGCTTCATGCATGCGCAACATTAAAAATACAGCAATTTGAACTACTTACGTTCTAGGGCAGTCCCAGTAAGTAGAACAGATGAGGCACAGAAATCAGCTGTGCCACGCAAATCAAGTGAGCCAGAAAGAAGGAAATATAGGACAGGATAGGGCATGGGTGGGTGGGCGGGGCCAGCTGACAGTCAGAACTACTGGTTCACTAGAACCGGTCCGAACCAGCAGCATCCCTTCTATAAAAAGAATCTTTTATTGTCTTGAGTTTCAAAAGTTGAACCCTATATTGAACATAAGTTTAAATATGAAATAATAATATTCTTATCTCCATTGCCTTCTAAGTAGAGAGAATATCTGCTTGTTGATTGGGATAATTAATAAACTAACCCTCAAATAGACTTGTTTTAACACAACAGGAGGGGTCAGACAGATACAACTGAATTTTGAAAAAGGCAACATATAAAAAAATGTTGGCATACATTTAAGGGAAATTGTTTGACATTAAGCAGGATTTAATGTACAGTTTAGAGAGGTTCTGTGCACAGCACCTACAAAAATTATAACATATTAAATATTTTTAAAAGAAATTAAAAGCCCAGCACATTTGTTAGATAAGTCCTTCACAGATTAAACTTCAGGAAATCTGATGTCTATGCAGTTTTCTTACTTATTCTCAAATTCTACATTTTGAGAACCTAATTAGCTGACAGCTCGCTCCAGAATACTAATAGAATGGCTAATTTGCTGAGGCAAACCACCCATTATATTTTGCATCAAAAATATTATAATTAGACTTGAAAGGTTATTGATATACTTCCAGATAAGTAAGCACAGAATTAAAATTTGGAACTAATAGTAATGACAGCTGAGGTATCCCCAAACTGACAAACTGGAACTAGAATAAAGTAATTGTTAAAACATTAGGGAAATCATGCAGCCTTCTAGTAAAAAAAAAAAAAGAATACGCCTGAAAATCCTCCCATCTTCTACTGTGATTCCTATTTTTACCATTTCTTCAACACACATTTTCTTCAGTTAAAAAAAATTGAATGACCACAAAAGGTATAGGGAACACAACGAAGTAGCCTACCCTTAAACCAACTGAAAGAATTCCCTAGACTGAGGAATAGTAAAATCATACCGTGGTGTTTCTACTGTCTTGTTGCTTCCTTAAATGAAAATTAGACAAACCTGTAGAGTATTTTAACACCTCACACACATTAATAGAAATTCTAATTTGCTAGTTTCCATTTGATGTTACATTTTCTGGCTCATGTGCATGGATGATGATTTCAATAATGTTCATGTTAAATATAATCAAATATAACTGAAAAAAGAACCCTTCCAAAAACTAAAATGAAGATTCTTGTGGAATTATGGAATCATAGTGCAGGAAGGAACATTGGAGTTTTCTAGTCCAACCCCCTATACAAGACAGAGTCCTTAGACCATCCTGGCCAAATAAATGTCCAATCTTTTCTTGAAAACTTCCAGTGATGAAGCACACACAAGTCCAGAAGGCAAGCTCTTCCATTGGGCAACTGTTCTCACTGTCAGGCAATTTCTTCTTAGTTCCAGGTAGGATGTCTCTTTAATGAGTTTCCACCCATTACTTCTTGCCCTACTCTCATGTGCTTTAGAGAATAAATCAACCCCCTCTTCTCTGTGATTGCCCCTCAAGTGCTGGAGGACAGCTATTGTGCCACCAATGTTCCTTCTCTTTAATAGGCTCAAGATTAACAGATTAACAGAGTTGGAAGGTCATCTAGTCCAACCCCCAGCCCAAGCAGGAGACCCTACACCATTTCTGGCAAATGGCAGTCCAATCTCTTCTTGAAAGCCTCCAGTGATGGCACTCCCACAACTTCTGAGGGCAAGCTGTTCCACTGGTTGATTGTTCTTACTGTCAGAAAATTTATCCTTATTTCCAAGTTAAATCTCTCCTTGTTCAATTTCCATCCATTATTCCTTGTTTGGCCTACAGACCCTTTAGAAAATAGCTGGACCTCTTCCTCTCTGTGGCAGCCCCTCAAATATTGCAACACTGCTATCATGTCTCCCCTGGTCCTTCTCTTCACTAGACTAGCAAAGCCCAGTTCCTGTAACCGTTCTTCATATGTTTTAGTATCCAGTCCCCTAATCGTCCTGGTTGCTCTTCTCTGTACATTTTCTAGAGTCTCAAACATCTTTTTTGTAGTGTGGTGACCAAAACTGGATTCAATACTCTCGGTGTGGTCTTACTAAGGCTTTATAGAATGGTATTAGTACCTCCCTTAATCTTGATTGTATCACTCTGTTAATGCAATTTAGGATTGCATTGGCTTTTTTGGCTGCTGCTGCACACTGCTGGTTCATATTTAGCTGGTTGTCCACAAAGCCCCACCTTTTTCAGACGCCCGCCCAGCCAACCGCAGGCCCCCCACCCCCTCCAGGCTCCACTCTGCGGAGCCTCCTGGGCTGCTCTCCCCCCTGCAGGACCGGGGGCAAAGGCGGCAGGGCCTCCGGGCTGACGCAGGCCCGACAGGGGGGAAAGACGGCAGCGGGTCCCTTTCCCCCCACCAAAACCTCCCCCACAAACATTTGCACTGGTCGGTGTTGGGCGGCGGCTCTCAAAGGCCCCCTCAGGCACCCACAGAACACCCACCACCCCTCACCCACAGCGGGACGCCCCCCCCGCCGCCACTGCCTTGCGGTTCCTTGTGTCCTCGCCCTGGCTCGGTTTTCCTCCGCCCGCCTCACCTTTGAACGGCGGGGCGCCCGTTGGGGGTGGGGGGGGAAGCTATCAGACCTTTAATGGGAATGGGCAAGACTCCAAGATCTCTCTCAGAGTTACTGCTATTAAGCCTGGTTTCACCCAATCTCTAATTCCCTAAACCATTCATCATACAATTTAGTCTTCAGCTGCTATATAATCTTTGTTGCTTTTCTCTGCAATCTTTCTAAGGTCTCAGCATCATTTTGTGTCATTGTGACCAGAATTAGATGCAGTATTGCAAGTGCAGTCTCACTAGAGAGTGGTACGATCACTTTTTTTTAATGCTATTCCTCTATCGATGTAGCCTAAGAATTCATTGGCTTTTTTTGGCAGCTGCAGCACACTGCTGGCTCATAGTTGTAGTGGTTCCCAGGACACCTAGATCCATCTCACAGGTACTACAGCTCTCAGAACCATATCTTTCAAAGATCCTGGAGTACCAATACGATTCTAAATTGCATTATCAAAGATATAGAATCAAGATCACATGAAATATTAGTACCACTTTATAAAGTGTTATAGTAAGACCACACTTGGAATACTGCATCCAGTTTTGGTCACCATATTGTAAAAAATTTGTTGAGACTCTGGAAAGTGTGAAGCAAAGAACAACAAGAATGATTAAGGGGCATGAGCAGTGATGGGATTCAGCCAGTTCGTACCACTTCGGGAGAACCAGTTGTTAACTTTTTGAGCAGTTTGGTGAACTGGTTGTTGGAAAAAATCATTAGGGCAGAGAACCAGTTGTTAAATTATTTGAATTCCACCACTGGGCTGGAGGCTAAAACATGAAGAACAGTTACAGGAATTGAATCTAGTCTAGTGAAAAGAAGGACTAGGCTGAAATGATAGCAGTGCTCCAATATCTAAGAGGCTACCAAGGAAGAGGGAGTCAAGTCTGTTCTTAAAAGCCTCCAGTGATCGAGTACTGATTGAATACCCACAACTTCTGAAGGCAAGCTGTTCCACTGGTTACTTGTTCTCACTGTCAGGAAATTTCTTCTTATTTCTAGGTTGATTTTCTCCTTCATTAGTTTCCATTCATTGTTTCTTGTTTTGCCTTTTAGTGCATTGGAAAATTGGCTGATCCCCCTCTTCTTTGTAGGAGCCCCTCAAATATTGGAAAACTGCTTACCTCCTTATTGAGTCTACAGATTGTTGATTCTGTTCTTCTAAGAAGTGAATCACCCATTACTAATACATATCCTTTTTTCCTTTGGAGAAGTCTGAGCTACTGGAATGCTTTAATGACACCTGATGTTCTCCTGATGTTTGCATTATTTCTTCCAGGAGAAGATTATGAAAATGATTCTTCATCTCCAGTTGTTGTGAGGGCAGTGTCAGGTTACAGAACTTTTTCCCATTCAATTAACAAGAATGAACTTCTGAAAACCAAACGTATCAAAAGGAATCCTTTATTGAGATGAGACAATTCATGTAGGAGTTCAAAGCAGCATCTAAGGTCTCTCAGGCATACAGGGATAGATAAGGGAGTTTAGAACCCCTCCCCTTATCTCGATGTGTATTTAGAGAAACAAAAGCCAGTATGTTAATCCCCCCACCCCTTTTGTAAGGAACTATCTTTTTCACAGTTTCCCAGGACATACCTAATTTCCCCCCCCCCACTTTCAGAATGAACTTTTCCAGAGGTTCCCAGGACACATCTCACTGTGGAATTTTTATGGTCTTCTTATCTCCTGGCTGTGCCTCTCAGAGGTGATAGGTTCCGGCCATCAGGGTTTCCTCCCTCCACTGTATCATGTGTAGGTGATACAAATTCGATATAAGATTAAATATATCCAGGTTACATCAAGAAAAGATTTCTTATCAGTCTCCCCCCGCCTTTTCTTCTTCCACTGAAGAAATGACAGATACATGGATCTGACAGGCAGTTTTTTCTTTTTTTTTCCTGCAAATGATTTGTTGCCAATTATCTGTGTTCTCTCTCATATATATCTCTCATCTCTCTCTCCCTCTCTCTCCCGTGTGTGTGTGTGTGTGTGTGTGTGTGTGTATGTTCCCTCTTGAACCATTTCTCAAACAAGCAAGTGTTGTTGTTTTTTTGCTGATGTTGTTCTTTCTTCTTCTTTGGGTGCTTTTCACCATATGATTTAAATCAAGAGTCATTTCAGGTTCCCAGATAAATAAAGCTCTTTCATCCCTCTGCTGTGGCTTCCTGTTGAACCTATCACTGGCTGGCCCTGCCTCTCGCCCTCCCCTTCCAGTCCCTCCTTGCCTTTGAAGATAAGGGTGCTGGTGGTGAATGAAGACTTCCTACATATTCCAGAGCGGGAGCGAAGCGCCCCTCTACCTGCCTCTTCTTCCAGCCCTTGTTGGTGCTACATGCACCTCATGTCCTAAGACACTGGCCTGGCCCGGCTGCAGCCCATGCTCTGCATCGTGGTGGGCTCTAGGAGGAGGAGGGAATGCTGTCTCCCACATTGTGAAGTACACTAAATTTGTGTGTTGTGCAAGCCACTGCAAGAGCACTAAGCAGGCCATGGAGGCGGTAAGAGCAGTGGAATTAGCTGCAGCCGGGCCAGGCCAATGTATCGGGGCGGAGAGAAAGTTGCGCATCTCCTCAAGTGACCGAGGTGCACGTAGCACCAACAAGGGCCAGAAGAAGAGGCAAATAGAGGGGCACTTTGCTCCCACTCTGGAATATGGAGCAAGTCTCTATCTGCTGCTACCACCCTTACCTTTTCAGGCAAGGAGGAACTGGGGAAGGGGTGAGGGGAGCCAGTCAGGGTGGTTTAGCTGACAGGTATGCCGAGATCCAAAGAGACATGGCTCTGGAGCCGCGAGTTGCTGACAACCGCTTTAGGCTCTCAGAAATGGAGATGAGTACTGCCCCCTATAGTCAACAATGACTAATGGAGTGAAATCTGCATGAATTCCTTTACCTTTTTCCTAGGCCAGGGGTTGGCAACTTTAAATATTCAAAGAGCCACAAAGGTTCTAACTGGAAGCCCCCATTCAATTCTGAAGCTGACCAGAACTCTGGTTCCCCCACCGTAGGGTCTCCTCCTAGTATGGCATCCTTTTTCCTCTACCTGTCCTAACCAAAAGCCCTATCAATTGTGGATCCAACTGGACAACCTGCCCCTTGCCATAGAGTCTCCTCCTGGCATGCCATGCTTTCTCCCCTGCCCAAACCGGAACCTCCTCTCAAAATTGTGGCCAGTGACAGGGAGCCACAGCAAAGGGATGAAAGAGCCACATGTGGCTCCAAAGCCATGGGTTGCCAACCTCTGTCCTAGGCTCTCTAGTTTCTTTTCTAGCAAGTGAATTCTAGAAGTGAAAGTGTAATGTGATCATGAATTTCATCTATTTCTCCTTCTGATGAATGCTTAGTGAATGATGGTAAAATGAATAATAAGTAAGAAAGAAACATATCAGATCAGAAATTATACTGTATCAAAAGCAGCTGTATGGTGGGAAAAAGGGATCCAAAAGGAGAAGGATGAATACCTACAAACAGAATGCCTTGATTGGTTGTAGTTTATATAAAAATAGCTATACTTCATTCTCAAACATTTAATGGTGATGCAGGCAAGTTACTTCAGCAAACCTTCACAGCTACATTTAATGCTACAGCATAATGGAAATTTTGGATAAAAAACCCAGCATGATAAATTTGCTTTCTGTTAGTCTCTATAAATGTATTCTTGCCCAAAAATTATAGTGGCTTTCAGAACAATCAAAATATTTAATTTTCTTGCTTTATTCAAACTATTTTTGTGATTAACTATTCTACAATGATGGTTAGAAAATTTCTCTCTATGATATAAAAAATGGACACATCAACTAGATAATTATTATTTAAACAGAAATAGTCCTAAAAGCTAATGTGATGTAATCTTATACAAATATTTAAAGTACATTACAATTAATTTTGTTTACTAATTCCTTTTCAACACTGATCCATCTTTTCATGAAAGTTGAAAACCAGTTTATTTAAAGGATTTATACTGCAACTGTTCTCATGCCTTAGCTATGATTAATCAACTTTCTCTGAACATCACTTAGGTGCAATGAACTGATCTAACATGGAAAAATGATGAATAACTTTGAATGTGGAATCATAACTTCAACATGCACTCTTGTGATAGTTGTAATTTTATCACAAATACTTCAGATGTTGTCCTACAAATTGACAAAAAATGGATCTCTCATTTCATTTTGGCAAGTACATTCAAACCAGAAAGAACTTTGCTTTATCCTCATGTTTTCTATTGGCCCCCAGTCCTTACATGGAGCTTGGTTCAGAAGCCTAGACTTTCATACAGTGGTTCCACATACACAGAAGTCACCTTACTGCCTCCCCCCAAAAAAAGAGACCTCCCAGGAATTCAAGAAAAAAAATTCCCACCAAAAACTCCATTGTTAATTCTCTTACTCTATTCTGCTCTAATTCTGCTCAAATTGTACTGTATAAGGACCAATTGATATCAGACACGAATCATCCACTTAGCAACTCTTAAAGCACATGCACATTTCCTTGGGATTGCATGGCTTCCACATCTGTTGCAGGATCCCAAGAAAAATTGTGTTTGACTTAAGAAGCTGCCATCATTTTTTCTTCCAATTTAAAGCACTATGCAGCCCTAAAAATTAGTGAGGTATATAACCAAAAAGAAAGATGCCCACAACTGTTCACTAACATCTTATTATAGATGCATCTTTTTTTCCTTATGTACTAGAACATATAACAATAACTCTGTAACATAAGGCAAATAAATTCAATATTGTTGCATCAGTTAACTCCAGTTCTGATTAGGAGAACACCATATGATTGATCCATTGCCAATTTTGAAAGTACAAAGCTGATGATAATATAAAATATAATATCAAGCAAAAAGGACCAATGCCATTCATAGAGGCATTGACCTCCAAATGTCCACTTCTAGCCTAACTGTTAAAGACAATAAAATTTCATTGTTAGTGAAAATGTAAACCATTTCTAATAAAGGCAGATTGGCTCATAGGACTGTCAAGGCTCCTCTGAATGTAAAAATGCAGGTGCCTTCATTTGGAAACCCCAAATTTGCAACTCCATACAAATAATCTATCTAGATTCATGTTATAGAAGTAACCTTGATTGAAATAACATGTTCTTTGCTCCTACATCTTTCTACACTATGCCTTTCCTGCCTTGCCAATATTTCTATTAGGATGAATGTTTTATTAAAAGAAAGGAAATAAATCTATCCAAATACAAGGACTTGACACTGAAAAACAATGAAGAAATATTTACTTTATAAAAGTACTTAAAAATGAGAAGTTTCTTCCAAGACCCTATTACTTATAACATCAAAACAATGTACTTAATCAGACCAGTTTTCTCTTTAAGTATAAATAGAATTATTTTCACACAATAATTGTAAGAAAAATTCCTTATCTAGTATGCTTTTAAAGTAGGACCAAGGGACCTCTAAATTTTGTAAAACTAGGTACAAAGCTCTATTTGTCCCCATTGAAGATGCTGGTAAGTATGCCAAATGATATATCTAGCAATATCTGGATACTCTTAGTTTCTAATCCATGGTTTAAGGAGAAGCTATACTGAACAAATATTTCAAGGTTGAACCTTTTAAGGCAATTTAAATTAAAATAAATAAACAAATGGTCGACAAGATAAAATTGACAGAAAATTGTAAGACGGTATTATACTTTGGTGGCATGTAACATCCCTTCCTTCTTTTGCTGCAATATCACTATGTGTATATATCAGTGCCAACTAAGATTCACTTCATGTCCAGGAAAATGGACATTGTTTCCCAAACGATGATTCTCTATGTAAGTTAGAATGAAAGATGACAAGATTGATATTGGGGCCATGACACATAACTTTTAAGAGACATTTCCAAATGGCAAATACCTAGCAATAGCTCTGACTTTTCTTACTTCCAGCCAATAGAATATATATATGGAATAAAAAAGTATCACTGTAGACATCAATATGCATGAGCAGTCAATCTATTGCAGTGATATCAAACTCAATTTCATTGAGGGCCAAATCAGGGCTGTGGTTGACCTCGGGGGCTGGGTCGGTATGGCCAACTGGGTGGGTGTAACCAGTTTCACACCACTCACTGGGTGTGGTCAACTGGGGTGTGTGGCCAGCTTGACGCCACTCCCCAAACTGCTGTCATGTTTCCTCTTCGCCCTAGGTAGACTGGGCTGAAGCCATGCTGGCCCGATGGTTCCTCTTTGCATTGGGTAGACCAGACCAAAGCGATGCAGGCCATTTTCCAGGATGGCCCCACAGGCCAAATCCAAGCACACTGCAGGGTGGATTGGCCCGCAGGCCTTGTGTTTGATCTAGAGCATCATAGTACAACAAGCATCACAGAGAAACATCCCACTATACTATCGATTAACTGACAAGAAGGTACGACATTAAACTTCGAAGGACAGATACATAGAATGTTCAGATCCACCATGAACAAGGGAGAAACGTCTTGAATGATTTCATAAAGGCTTTTTGGTATAAAATATATACTGCATAGCAGTGGTGGGATTCAATTTTTTTTACTATCGGTTCTGTGGGCGTGGCTTGATGGGCGTGGCAGGGGAAGGATACTGTAAAATTTCCAGTCAGAGGTGGTATTTGCCGGTTCTCCGAACTACTCCAAATTTCCGCCACCGGTTCTCCAGAACTGGTTAGAATCTGCTGAATACCACCTCTGGTGCATAGTCCACTGAATGGCCATTAATAATCAGATATTTGATGGGAATAGCTATGCGTGTTGGGAGATGATTACTCCAATTTTGCTCCTTCATAGTTCCAAATGTTTGCTTGTGCAAAAGGTGTTTTCTGGAATTCTAACTTCATAAATATAACAGTATTTCACTACTCCTACTTTTTAAATTTTTTTATTCTTATAAGGACTCTGTATTACTCAGTTATATAAGTCATGGTGGTGCAGGGGTTAGAATGCAATACTGCAGGCTACTTCTGTTGGCTGCTTGCAATTTGGCAGCTTGAATCTCACTCGCTCAAGGTTCACTCAGTCTTCCATCTTCCCAAGGTGGGTAAAAATAAGGGAATAAAGCATATAACCTAACAACATTACAGATATGACTATTTTCTGACTCAGATTGTTTGGGGCAATACACTGTCTCTGTAAATAGCTTAGAGAGGGCTGTAAAGCACTGTGAAGTAGTATATACTGTAAGTGCTATTGCTATATATCAAAAGAATGCGCTATTTTATTTTTTATCTCTACCCATTCTAATTGGATATAAAGGTGTATGTGAGCTTTCAGTTTTTCTGAAATTTTTCCTCAGCCTTAATATTATAAAAACAATGCATTTAGTGGGACCATATTTTTGAATGGGTCAACATGACTTCAAATCAAATCAAATCAAATCAAATCAGATCAGATAATTATCATGGTCTTAAACCAGCATATGAAAGATGAAATATTAAATGGCGACAGACATAGACCTTTTTTTACAAATATTCTTGATTCTACATTTTCCATACTTTAAGGGATACTCTAAAACCCTTTTTTTCTAGCTTCTCAAATTCATATTTCTCAGTTTTTTCTCTCCTTTGCTAGTTATTAGTATGTCTGTGTGTGTGTGTCTGTGTCTGTGTGTGTATGATTACAGCTAGACATTTTTTTGCAGTGCTGTTTTATCAAGGCTCTTTGTGCCTAAGCAACATTATGGAACTATATTATATTGTATTAATGTATGATATTGTATTTCATTGTATTATATTAGCATAGTACATTGTTAATAGGGTGCTTTATCTTACCAGTGTACTTATTTTGTCAGTGTAGTGTAATAAAGAAACAGATGCAAATTTTTGAAGTGCCTGAGAGGTAGTTGTATATGCAAATGAGAACTGTTGCAAGCTATGCAAATATAATGATTTCTAAGAATTTAGGAATTAAAATGCAAGAATAGTAGAGGAGAATTCTCACTGCATCGGTTCCACTTCAGAAACAATACAGTATAAATTGGTCTTCCAAGCTCTAGAGAGAAGTGTGAATGAGTAGAAGTTTGGAAGTTCCCCAAATGCAAAGTTGCAAAGTAAACAATGCCTACAGGGCAAATATAAAAATAAAACCCTCAACTTTTTTAAACAAAATGTATCCAAAGCCAAAACACAGAGTTTTCTTTACGTTATGAGTATGTTCAGCGAAGCTACAAAATAAGGAAAAAGAGGAAGAAAATCTAATAAAATATGAAGCAAACTGTTATTGGTCACTAGAACTATCATTGCTTAACAACCATTCACTTAGCAACCATTTAAAGCTGCAACTGTGTTGAATAAATGGTAGTTATTGCTATGTTTAAGAACTAGCCAGCAGTTCTCCTTCTGGTCCGCCGCCTGCGCGGGAGCGCCGATCGCTCCCATTGGCTGATGCCGTTTGACAGCCGGCTATAAAAGGGAGCTGTCAAACGGCATCAGCTGTCGCCGCCAGCTGGCTGTCAGATTGCCTCTGAAGCCGCGGCGACCCTTTATTCGCATGAATAAAGATTGTTAGCTTAACCTGGCTCCGTCTCCCTCTGTAACCGCCGCTCTACAACAGTTATGACCAATCCTCAAAGATATAGCTGTTGCAGCCTCCCTGCAGTTACATAATCAAAGCTAAGCATTTGGCAACCAGCCCCCAGTTGTCACTGCAATGTGCACTTCAACTCCTCCAATCTCTGCCCTTTTTGCCACTCTGTATTCTGCCCTCTCTGCTGACCTGCCACTGCCCCAGGCCTGGCACAGCAAGGATGGCAGAACCCAATAACTTCCAACTTCATCCAAGAAGCTGCTGCCTACACTGTCACCCGGCCTTCCCCTTTCATCTGTGTCACGCTGTTTCCTTCCCCTTTGGCAGATGAGGCCCCACTTTCCATGGACCAGTCCTATGCCCTTGCCTGGTGACTGGATCCCAGGCCAGCAGATGGAGGAAGAAGATGGCAAAGGTAAGCTTGGATGGCAGGGGAGGGGCAGCAGGGCTAGGCAGCTGCAAAGTTCAGAGTAGCCAAAAGGATAGATATAGGCAGGGAGATAGGCACATGGGGAAGAACTGAGGTGGAGGTGAACATAGTAGGGCAGGAGAAGCATGAGATACTCGCCAAACAACTATAACCGGGTCGAGCAAAACTATGGTCATTAAGTGGATTGGTCTTGTGTTGTTTTACATGACAAACAACTACTTTGCTTCATGACTGAAATTTTAAATAAAACTCATTTTAAATTCATGTCCGCAATATTCTGGTTTCGATCAGTTTGACTCAGAGATACAAGACATGAGGGTTTTGAAGCTGACAGTAACCTACAGGTAGTCAGACATCTAAGCAAAGCTAATGTATAATAAGACCACAGAACCTAATGTCAGTAAGGAGAAAAGAAAAAACGTGAAGAATGTTTATTTTATTTTCTTCAGTTGGATTAATACAAAAACTAAGAAAATGTTGGCTATTACTCCAATTAGAATACCAGCAGACATTCTGATATAGGACAGATCACTGGGCAGACCAGTGATTTCTTGTTCTTGAAGAAAGTCAGGTGCCTAAAAGCAGAGTTGGGCATGCCATTTTGTGATGGATGAACCCGACACATGTGGTTGTGGGAGGTACAAAATGCTGGTTGTGTTAGATTAAAAAATTCCTTTTACAGAGGACATGCCAAATTATTCACAAAATCTCTCTACTAAAACCAACGCTTGCATATCAACAAGAGTGTATATATTTAGGAATAATTGTTCTCTACAAGTCTCTTTGAATATGTTCTTGGTTATCTATTTTGACATATAACATTTGTGATTTTATTGGGTTGCTGTGGACATGGAAGGCAAATAGCCCAACACATGGGGGAATGCAGGGAGATCTGCATTCTCTAGCACCCATTTGGTAGTTTATATGCTTTTACATTTTTTACAAGAAAAGGCTCAGAACAAACAAAGACTTTCAAAAAAAGTCAAAGATAATTTTTAAAAAGTTTCTTCCAACATATAAATAATAAGAAAAAAAATCAAGGAAACAGTCGGTCCACTAAAGAGAGAAGACGGCAAGGAAGTAACAGGCAACAGAGAGAAAGCAGAACTGCTTAACTCATTCTTTGCATCAGTCTTCATGCAAAAAGAAACTATAGCCCAACTTACCAAAAACATAACTGTAAAAGACAGACTAGAAATAAAAGTTAAAATAATAAAAAAATAGTAAGAGAACACCTGTCTGATCTTGATGAATACAAATCACCAGGACCTGATGCATTACATCCCAAAGTTTTAAAGGAGCTGGCAGAGGTCATCTCAGAACCTCTGCATGGCATTTTGAAAAATCTTGGAGCCCTGGGGAACTACCAGAGGACCGGAAAAGAGCTGATATAGTTCCCATCTTAAAAAAGGAAGAAAAAAAAATAGACCCAGGAAACTACAGACCAATTAGCCTAATATCAATACCTGGGAAGATACCGGAAAAGATAATAAAAAAACAGATCTGCCAACATCTAGAAACAAGTAAAGTAATAACTAGCAGTCAGCATGGGATGGTTAAAAACAGATCATGCCAAACCAATCTTATTTCATTCTTCAACATAGTGACTAAATTAGACGACCAGCGAAATACTGCGGACATAATATACTTAGACTTCAGCAAGGCATTTGACAAAGTAGACCGCAACTTACTTCTTGATAAGCCAGAAAAAAGTGGGATAGATAGCATCACCACCAGATGGATTTGTAACTGGCTGACAAACCATACTCAAAAAATACTCCTTAATGGGTCTACATCTACATGGAAGAAAGTAAGCAGTGGGGTGTCACAAGGTTCCGTCTTAGGCCCAGTACTCTTCAATATCTTCATTAACAACTTAGATGAGGGAATAGAAGGGGAACTTACCAAATTTGCAGATGATACTAAGCTGGCAGGAATAGCTAACACCCTAGAAAATAGGCTCAAGATCCAGAATGATCTTGACACATTTGAACACTTGGCCCTATCTTACAAAATGAAATTCAATGTACAGAAAAGTAAAGTCTTACAAGTAGGCAAGAAAAACCAAAAGTACACATATAGACTGGGTGAAACCAGGCTTAGTAGCAATAACTGTGAGAGGGATCTTGGAGTCTTAGTGGACAACCAGTTAAATATGAACCAGCCATGTGCGGCAGCAGACAAAAAAACCAACACAATCCTAAATTGCATTAACAGAGGGATACAATAAAGGTCAAGTTTGGTACTAATGCCACTCTATAAAGCCTTAGTAAGACCACACCTAGAATACGGTATCCAGTTTTGGTCACCATACTATAAAAAAGATGTTGAGACTCTAGAAAAAGTGCAAAGAAGAACAACCAGGATGATTAGGGGACTGGAGACTAAAACATACAATGAAAGTTGCAGGAACTGGGCATGGCTAGTTTAGTGAAGAGAAGGACCAGGGGAGACATGATAGCAATGCTCCAATATTTGAGGGACTGCCACAGAGAGATGGAGGTCAAGCTATTTTCCAAGGCACCTGAAGGCCAGACAAGGAATAATGGATGGAAACTGACAAGGAGAGACTCAACCTAGAAATAAGAAGACATTTTCTGACAGTGAGAACAATCAACCAATGGAACAGTTTGCCTTCAGAAGTTGTGGGAGCTTCATCACTGGAGGCTTTAAAGAAGAGATTGGACTGTCATTTGTCACAAATGGTGTAGGGCCTCCTGCTTGGGCAGTGGGTTGGACTAGATGACCTCCAAGGTCCCTTCCAACTCTGTTAATCTAATCTAATGGAAAATTGCACATTCACCATCACCCTGCTTTGCCAGATGAAAAATTCAAGCATCCAATGTAATTCAAATTGGGACATACCTTTAGGAGCATTGGGATTGCTTTGAAGTTCTTTCAATTTCAATATATACAATCAAAACGAATGTAATTGTGTTTATGCAAGCCTGGCATAGAATATTTCATTTCTTACTTCCCTTTCATCTGCCATATTCTTCAGTCTTTTGGGGGGTGGGGTGGGGGCTGGGGAGACCTGATTTGCCAAAGGCTATCTCCCATTTGTTTAATAATCCCAAATTCAAACTATTCAATTTATTGAACTTCTGTCATTTAAACTTTAATGACAAGTCCATTGATACTCTGGACTTTAGCAAATTACCAGATAATCCATACCACACTGGTCATTGTTTCAGAAACATCATTTCCTTTCCTAAACAAAGAAACAAAATGACCACGGATAGGCAAAAAAGCAATGGGAACAGAGCCACATCTGACTTTGTCAAATTCTCCATTCAGTTTCCTTGTGGGAAGCTGGTAGGAAGCTCTGGAAATCAATCTATCTTCCTTCCTTCCTTCCTTCCTTCCTTCCTTCCTTCCTTCCTTCCTCCCACCCTTCCTCCCTTCCTCCCTCCTAGACTCTTCTAGTAGCTATGGTTTACACAACTATTCTTCAATACCAAGTATAAGACGCCTTTGGGGGAAAATGCTTCTTTTCTTTGTTAGCAGTTAAAGCCATTGCTAAATATGATCTTTTAAAATTAACATTACTGATGGAACCTGAAAAGGAAAATGTTGGCCCCTGGGAAATAAAAGAACTAAGAACTAAGATAAAGAAGTAGGTATTCTCCAAAAATACTTATAAAACTCCTAAACTGAAATATTTGTCCTGTTTTTGCAACTTGGAAGAACTGGTACTACCTTCTCATTTCTCTCTTTTGATACTCTTATTTCAAAATTGAGTTTTGATTTCTCTGAGAATCATGAGATATTAAGTTTCCCCAAGTATCATTGCATTTGTTATTTGTTAAATAATTGAATTTTCTGTGGGGGAATATAGCTGTAAATAAAAATGAAAGAAGGATATTGTCATTTTTTTTCATTTCTTCCTACTTGTCAATTTGAGTCAGCGACAAACTATTGAAGGAGTGACAGCATCCCAACTAAGTCACCCCTAGGCTTTGTTTGCACATGTAAGAGCTATACACATGCCATTTGGGGGAGGGGAGGAGGCAGTTTGATATGTTTTCATAGGTATTCCAAGGAACTTCAATATGATCCACTCTTTAGTGCCTATATAAGTTGTACTCAGACTTTAATACGATAGAGAGGTGCAAAATGCATCAATCTTAAAACTCAAATTAAAAACAACAATTTTAATGTTCTGAATATGGAACAAAGTTTAGGTGCTTTATGAGTTTTGTTGAGTTTATTTCTGAGCACAAAGAAAACTAATGGCTACTTTGGAAAGCATTTCCTTGAGTGTTCCATATAGGAAAGATATATCTTCCCTCTTCATTCTATCCTCAGTCATTATCCTTCTGTTGCATTCTAAACTCAAGTATGCCTTCTATGAATGCTTTTAATACCAGAAAAAAGAAGAAAAGAACAGACTAAGAGAGTTAAAGAATGCAGGCAAAACCCTCAATTGACATATTTATAGCAGATAAGTAGAAACAAACTAGAAGAAAACATCTTTCATAATTGTCTGGCTGCTATTAATAAATTAGCCTTTATTCCTTGAGACCAGAAACGATGTATTAACAGAAGAAGAAATTAGACCTAAACTAAGTGTAAACACTTGTGAGAATCAGTTCACAACAGTATCAGAGTCTGCATATAGAATAAAAAATGAGATAATGTTGAGAAATTATAATATGAAGGGTACTCTGTCTTTCTCGTTATTTTTCTTCATTCTTGTTAAGTATGTTATATGCATGAGAATGGATTTTTGTACATGCTTCTAAAAAATGTGGTAAAAAAGGAATTTAAAAATGATCTTGCTATTGACTGTTTTGGATGGACTTTCGCTTTGACATGACATATAAGATCCTTTTTAGCTTGTAACATTCCAACAGCTGTTTATAGTTGTTACTCAATTAAGTAAGGAAGGCTCAATTAAGTGAGGAGGAGGGTGTGGGTACCATCAGAATCAGACTTACGACCTGCAGTCACCAAGGGGAGGGAAGCCTTGGAAGGATCCGGTGTGGGTAGGGAAAGCCTGCAGGGATCAAAGGCCTGTGTGACTCAGGCAGTGTGTGTGGGGGGCGGGGTGGAATAGGTGGCAGAAAATGCAACGTTCCTGTAATCGGTTGTAAGGGTGAACAGGATCAGGTCATAAGTAGCTTAGTGGTGGCAACAGAATCAGCAAAGTTGGTAATTACAGACTTATTAGCATATCACTGTTTGTCCCCATTTCAGTGAGGCGAGAAGGGCTAAGGCCTGAAAGTGTTAGTTCTCCATCATATTTTCTGTGCTGGCACTGCTGGCTGCCTGCAACAGTCCAAAGATATTCAAATTCAGGTAGAACCTTTAGAAACAGAATCCTTGGCACAGATGAAGACCAGATATCTGATAAACAAACAACAAATCCAAAGGGGAAAAATGAGAAACATGGTGAGGTGGAATCTGGAGTTCAAAGCACAACATAGCAAGGAAAACGAGACAGAGCTGAGGATGAAAGTTTTTTTTCCCCTTTGGCTTTCCTATCAGTAAGGGAGGACAATAAAAAAATCACACTGATCTACCACCCAGGTGCACAACTAAGGGACCTCACTCATTTGATGCTGTCTTGCAGACAGCTTCTTGGCTACTCTATCTAACCTGGAGAGCTCAATGCTCTGCTGTTGGATCTTTAAGGGACGCCTCTACTTGAACCTGGTTGGTGAACTTGAGGAGTCAAGAGGTGCAGGCCTGGAATCCCTTGCAGCAGTGGTCGTCCACTGGTGGCCCGTGAGAAAATTTTGGTGGTCCGCGGAGAAATGTCCCCCTCAAAGCAATTAATCCAGGCTGCACGGGAACACAAGGCTGTGCCACCCACATGGCTTGCCCACCTGCTGGCCTCACCCTTCACCTGAGCGGCAAACCTGCAAAAAGCAGCGCAGCCCTCACCGGCCAGGACGAGGTAATAGTGCTGTTGCAGCAAGAGGGGGCGGGCAGCACAGGCAGGCTGAAGTGCCGATGGAGATGGCTGGAAGGTGCAGGAGCACCATGCTACTTGCATTTGCGCAGCACTCCCGCACCTTCCAGCTCGCCTCTCCTGGCCTGGGCTCTTCCGGCTGGTGGGGGTGGGAGTGGGTGGAGTGGGCAAGTCTGTGCTCAACATCCAGCTCAGAGATCCGGAATGGGGCGTCAGCGTCAGTTTTCTTGTCCCTCTTGGCACTCTGCTCTGCTGCTCCCCCCACAGCTGCAGCCATTGCTGCCCAGAGAAGGCACAGGAAAAGCGAGCAGAAACATAGCTCTTGCTGGGGTGAAAGAGCTGAGATCGAGGAAGGCACAGGCAAGAGTTTGAAAATCTCCTTTGAAAAGCACTGCTTTCTGTTGACTGTGCCTTCCCCGATCTCCACTCTTTTGCCGCAGCGAGAGCTATGTTTCTGCTTGCTTTCTTTTCCTGTGCCTTCCCTGGGCCTGGAGGAACGTGAAGAATTGCGGGCAAGCGCCAGAGAAATGCGTGTTGGAAATGCCAACATGTTTCCAGCATGCTCTCCTCTGTCCCGAAGTAGGATTGAGTGATGGGAAGGGAGCAGGGAGAAGGGTAGGAGGGAAGGAGAAGCCCAGCTGGCTTTCCTTTGGCATGGGGTGGGGGGGGAGACCAAATGCCCAGACCAAAAGAGCGCCGAGGAAGACGGGCTCCTAATAACCAGCCTATTTGTTCAGGTGAGAGCTTGAGCTTTTCTGGGCTCCACCCCCCCCTCTTTGGCCTCCACACAGGAAGGGACCCTTCTCTGCTTGGAAGTGGTGGGAGAAACCAGGAGCTTAGCCTCGGGGAGTTCTCTTGTGTGGAGGCCAAGGGGGGGTATTGCCTGGTTATTAGGAGCCCGTCTTCCTCAGTGCTTCCAGCCTGGCCCTCCTTCCCTCCACAACTCCAAGCAGTCACACCTGGCAAAGGAGGGAGAGACTTCCTGACTTGGAGGATATATGAAATGACAGGAGACCAGATTTGGGGGGGGGGGGCGGGAACTCTGCTTTTCTTCCATTTGAGGGGGAGCTGTTTCCTTGCCATCCAGATCTTCCCAGCCTCCAGGCACCATGTGGCTTCTTTTGAATCCCAGCAGTATTAAATCCTCCCTCTTTCCCCCCAAAGAATAAGAGAGGCCCCTCCTTTCCCTTCATTCTGCCCCACAGTTATGATTAAGCATTTACGATTTTGTTATAATTAAATAAGCATTTTTACATTTTAAAATTTATATATTTTAAAAATGTAATATATATATATAATTTATATTTAATATAAAAATAAATTTTTTATATTAAATATATTATCTTTTTTTAAAAAAAATGTATTAGTGTTCCTTGGGATTTAAAAGTATGAGTTTTGTGGTCCCTGAGGTCCAAAAGGTTGGCAACCCCTGCCTTGAAGACCCTGATTCTACTTTTTCCTCCAAGTCCAGCAAGGCTATGGCATCATTGGCTCTGTATTATGAAACATTTTTTCTCTGAAGTCAGATTGCCTTTCAAAGGCCTCTATGAATGATTTTTTGCCACCTTTTTTCAGACATTAGTTCAGTATTATTAGGCATTGTATTATTGGGTTTTTCTTGTGATCTATTGCAGGGGCCACCAACCTTTTGGACCTCAGGGACCACCAAACTCATAATTTTAAATCCCAGGATCACTAACCAGTTCTGTGGGCATGGTCTAATTTGTGGGTGTGACTTGGTGGCTATGTGACTGTGGGCATGGCTTGTATGTAAATATTATAAATATTTATATAAATATTGAATTTTTTATAAAAGAAGAGCAACTTTTACCCAAAATCAGGCAAAGCAGGCAGGCAGATTGAGTTGCTCACAGAATCACAGATTCATTCAGAGATCTATCTATCTGCCATTGGCTAGCTCAGTCTGTCACATAAAATTTGTTTGCAAGCAAACTCATAAAATTAACTCACAACACACCATGCATGTAAATATTGAATTTTTTATTAAAAAAGAGCAACTTTTACCCAAAATCAGGCAAAGCAGGCAGGCAGATTGAGTTGCCCACAGAATCACAGATTCACTTAGAGATCTGTGTTTCTGACATTGGCTATCTGACTATGCACTGAATAATAGAATCTTCAGTCCTAAGGGAGGTTCGGCTGTGCTTAAAAGCAGAGCTGCAGATCTAAAGACTAGCTAGAAAGCAACAAATCCAACCATTTCCTGCTTCCTAGCTAATCTAAATCTCCCAACACAGCAGAACAGCTGATGGTCGGAAAAAGGAAAAATAGCAATTTAGCAGGCAAGTTTACTGGGTAAGGAGTGAGTGAATTCCCGTGGGCCATGTGGGCGGCGCAGCCTTGTGTTTCTGTGCAGCCTGGATTAATTGGCCCACAGATTGGCGACCGCTGATCTATTGTACTGTATTATATTACTCTTATTTGTTGTGCAAATTTTACTGTATTTAATTTGTTCTTGAAAACTGCTTTGAGCTTAGAAGATTCAGTGGCATTCAAATTTGATTGAAAAATAAATAAGTCTAGCTGAAAGATTAAAAATAAAAAAGGGAAAATGCCTGTCCCATTTAGTATTTGGAGACTAGCTGGAGCAGGCACAAATGCCTTTCTCACATCTGTGTGTGCGTGTGTGTGAAATAAAAATTTGCACATGTTTATATGTGTGTGTAAAATAAAATAAAATAAAATTTTCTGTCCTAACTTTTGGTGGTGATGAAATAAAATCTTACCTTAGATACCAAATATGAAGCTAAAATATGAGGAAGAATACTAAATTTTATAACACCTCTTATAACTGAATATAGGTGAATAAATGGATTTTAGAATATCTTACCTTCAGTATAATAGTAGTAGTAATTTGTGTAGTACTATACTTATATGTACACAGTATATGACTGAAGAGATGCAAATATATGGAACACACAATTAAAAAATAATTTTGTATAAAGTAATATGTAAACATACATGAAATTAAAATAGCTTAAATCCTTCAAAGAAGTGAATTCTCCTTCAATAGTGATGTCAAATGTCAGAAGCAATGGGAAAATTTCCCTGTTATGCAAGAAAAGAAGCAATTCTAAAAATATTTTAGAGATAGAACAAGCCCTTTAGCTCTATAAGAAGTATTCTGAAGAGAAAATGAAATGATCATAAGGACATTGCTATATAGAAAATGAGTAAAACTTACTGTACAGGAACCTGCAATAAAATTAATGTTGAGAACATTGGATATTATCAGGGCAGTTAGAAATGAATACTATTAGAAATAACATTTTCCTTGCAAAAGAAGGGATGCAAGGTCTCATTGTGGTATATATGCTTTAAAAAGACACGGGAATGTATATGCTTTCAATGGGTACTTTTCAAATATGTGGATTAAAGTTAAGGGGAAATTATTTTTTAAAAAATAAGTGTATATAATAGGGTATAACTTTTTCTAAGAAAATAAAAGTCTTAAAGTGAGATAAAGATTCATGAAACCTCAATTTTATGAAATCTTCATTTCATGAAATAATTTCAGGGAACAAAGCATATCAACTAACAATAACATTACAGATATGCCTATTTTCTGTAGAGATGCGGGCTTTTCTGAAGCTAAGAGCTGGAGACTCATGAGTGGCAGTGGGACATGGAATAACATGCAGCAGGAAAACAGCATTTGTTGGTGGATCAGAGATTTAGCAAAACAGTGATGGATTACCCATCATAAAATAAAAGCAGTAGTTTACTCATTATCTTTGATAGACATTGGAACTGTCAAACTATAATTCATTTCCTTGTAATGTTTAAGTTATTTTAATTTTAGGAATGCTTGTATTAAATGAGAGGTTGTTAGAGAATAAGAACAGTTCATGCTGCAAAACTACAAAGCAGTGTTCCATTACCTCAAAATCATATTTATCTTTTAGTGCAGCAAAGCAGCAGAAAATAAACAGCTGTATTTTCAGGAGTCAGGGAGAATTTTTGCCTACTTAAGAATAGGACTTGAATATGAGGACTATCATAATTCTACTAGTGGGTGATCAGCAATTTTACATGCATCTCACATCCAAGAGAGCAGTGGCACATTTCCTGAAATAATTATCCAGGCCTAGAACAAGGCTTCAGTGTGATCAATGGCTTGATTGTGAAAAGGAGTATTTTGTGATCAAAGGAGAGACTGGGAAACTAATTTGACAGATGTAAAATAAACACAATGGTAGATCAGGCAGAAGTAAGAACCAAGATGGAGTTGAGCCATGAGATAAAGAAATTAGAAAGCAATAATCCCTTTTCCTCCCACTTAAACCAAAAGGGCTTAACAGTCTATTTGTGAAAGCGAACCACCCCTTAAACTGCATTTATGCTACTATGCAGAATTCAGAAGGCTGACTGAAAACAGTCTAAAATCTTAGAATAAAAGCTGTCCACTATGAAACCACAAGCTTGCCAGCCTTGAGTTCTTCTTCTGGCTTATCTATATCCTATAACTTCCATTTTCATTTTTCCAACAAGAAGGCTAACAATTGCTAAGGGAAAAGCAATTGCTCAATATCTTCCTTCAGATATGAAAAAAAACTCAGAAGTATTTTGATGTTTCACGGTGAATAATCCCAAGTTGAACTGAAACATTTCACACTTTAAAGCAATCAACTCTACAAGGCATGGTGTCAGTTCAAAATGCACTTATTACTTTATCTGAAATGAAAATTATATAAATGTAATGGCATGGTGAGGTGACATACTCATTTTGTTTCTATCTTGAAGACATCAGTGTAAATAACTAAATGAATATAAATGATATAAAAAGCCACCTTCATTGCATATATATTGGATAATTAAATATTTGTTACTACACAATTTTATTGTATTTCAAAGGAACTAACAGAGAAGATGCAATCTTTGTAAGATGTCAGTTATCAAATACAGGTAGTGACTCACATTTACTGCATAGAACTAGTAGAGAAGTTACACATATTATAGAATGTACAAATTCTTCCTCTTTCCTTCTCAAATGTGAATTAGTAGTATGGACATGGAAAATTTAAATTTAAAAATTCTTCATTGAAAAATTTGTAAGATTCATGAAAACTAAGAATCAGGCCATCAACATTAGGCAAAGAAAAGAAATACTATGAAGTATAGAAAACATGGCAATATTACTTCTGATAATTATCTAAACTTTGCTGGAAATGATTTAAATATTAAAGGTTTTATTGCCATAACAACACTCATATCTATGCTCAAACAAATCAACCCAAAGCAATAATCTTTTATTTTCAATTACATCCTGAAAGTCAGTACTGATAGAATACAAATGCATGGATATAGTATTCTATATAGAGAAACTAAACCTTAACAAACCAACCATGCCAATATTGTATTAGTTGTGTTTATTTTTATACAATCTCAGCAGAATTGTTTAATTTAATATATGGAATTTATTCACTGCCTCACAATTTGGTGGGACTGCTGATGTTCAGCAATACCTATGTGAGAGACAAATGAATTATACATAATCCTTTGCAATACCAACCTGCAAAATAAAGCACAGCACAACAGTGATGGAATATACACACCTACTCAGATGAACTCTAACCCCACCACCCTAACCATAAAGTTATTGTTTTAATTTACCAGAAAGTCTGGCAGGAAACAGGCTTATTCTGCCTGGTCTTGGGCTTAATTGCTTTTTCCTCCCAATTTTGGACTACCATATTTCCCTAAATTAACAACAGCAGTAACAGAACTGTGACTAGTCACTTCTACTGGATTGGTTAGGTAGGAAAGGCTTGGGAAGAGAAGCAGCTCACCCCAAACTAATCCCCCAGTCACTATGATTGGGTCATAGTGTATATCCCCAAATACATTTGCCTTGATCCTAGGGTTAGGCTTAAGAAAGCCATTAGAACCTTTTCCAAATCCTCTGTAACAGATGGGAGTAGAGGGATACTCTGAGGTACTTCAAGCAGTACACCTCCCCTCAAATGGCTAACGACTCATAATTATGCTAAGACATTTGGCAAGGAAAGAATTCAATTAGCAGTAATGTCATGTTTTAATTTACTTCTATTATTATTTAAATTTATTAGTTGCCCAACTCCAATGAGGAAGAGATAACCTTTAATAAACATTTGTTTTGCAGGCTTAATCTAAAATCACACAAAACAGAATATAATATACTTCAGACTAAAATCTCATCTAGTTCTGAAAACAGATTACTGATAATTTCCCCCACCTTATTCCTATTACTCACATGTAGGTCTTTTTACCTAATTTAACTATTTCATGTCACAAATTATTAAAAAACTTAAAAGTGAAAAACATCTATTGTCTGTGCATTTAAAAAAGCTGAACCTTATTTTAAAAAAAGACTAAGCATCTTTTACCTAATATAAAAATGGAGGAAACTGCTGAAAATGAATACATGACACTAATCAAAGGAAATGGATGGAACTAAAAGAAATTAAAACCTGTTTTCCTAGGCATTCTCTTAATATTTCTCATTTATTGTTCAGCTTTAGCTTTGTTCTCAATTTTTTAGTAGTTTATAAAGGTTTGCCCAGAAGAGACGCTTAAATATTTTGTTACTTATGTACTGTCGCGTTTCTGAGGTCTTGAAATATAAGTATGTATCCGTTCATAAAAAATGAAAACACAGTTAATGAAAGACTAAAGGCAGAGACATTAAAACCAATTTTTCTCTGTTCATGGAATAATTATGCTTATAGTATATTTAAAAAAGGATTTAGCTGAATGGTACTCTGTCCATGCAATGCTGCAGTGCTGAGACTAGCAATCCATTTATAAGTTCTTTCTTCTCAGAAAAGGGAAACCTTCTTAAGCAATGCAGGCAGTAATATTGAGGGTTAAAGTGAGAAAGCGTTAAGAAGAAAATATAATTTTATTTCATTTCAATTTTAAAAAAATACTTATTTTTTGATTGTCCATATTTGAAAAAAACAAGCAAATAATCAAATGAAGTTGTATAGGGCCCCTATCCTGATACAAGCCCTGTGGGGAACAGACAAGTTTTGATGATTGTATGTGCGAGAGCCATATGAATATTTGTGGGTATGTTATTCCAGAAAGCAACTGCCACAATAGTGAAGGCACATCGCCTAGATCCTACCGTAATATATTACATTGATTCTTCAAAAGAAGCTAGAGTGTGCCCTATGTCTAATTGGGCCCATTAGAAGCCAATAGAGACAGGTAGTTCCTCAAATAGTTAGGTTCTATGCCATGTGGAGCTTTCTAGGTGGCAAACAATGCCTTAAATTGCACCTGGAAGCAATTAGTGCAGTTTTCAGTGGGCATACTAAGGTTTGTACATTATGGTCCATACGGCCATATTTTGGACCACATGTAGATTTTGAGTGGTCTTCAAGGGTAGTACCATATTGTGGGGAGGGTGGAGCTGGCGTCGCAACGATACGGCATGCGATCTTGGAGGTCTGAGATCGCTGCCGATATCTTTGCTCCTGGACGGTCCAAACGGATCTAAACCGTCCCAAAGAGAAGGTGAATGTAAAGAGCGCATCCTGTCGATCCCAGGGATACTGCAAAGTCCCTGGTAGATCCAGGAGAAGCTCTTTTTGCCAGCGGCAAAGAGGCAGCCATCAAAGCTACTGAAGTTGGGACAGCTCCGAAACAAAAGAGAACAGAAAAAGAAAGTGTGCTGGTTTGGTGAGAATTTTTTCATTACTTTAAGATTTGAAAGGACACCCTAAGGAAAAGAATCTGTAAAATTTTTGAAACTGGACTGTTTTTCCCCCCCCCCCTACCTATTTTTCTCTCCTTTTTGACTTTATAATATTTTAGGCTAGAGACTTCCTTCTAGTCATCTTTTTTAATACCCCTTTCCCTTTTTTATTAATTTTTATTATATCTTGTTTGGAAAAGGAGGGGGAAAGTGAAAGCAGAAGAAACTTTGTAACATTGCCAACTAGAGGCTTGGAAATATTCCATCTCTTTTTTTCTCTTGACCAGACAAAGCTGTGAAAGAACTGAGACTTCTTTTCAAGGACATTGCCTGTTTGATAAGATAGAGGGAAGAGCATGGGAGAGTATTATTGAAGGTGCTCTTCTGGGTTTCTATCAGTAGCTGGAGTCTGGTGTTGAAACTTACAGAAAAAAAAAGACGATAAGACTCTGGAGAAGAGAGTTATAAATTTTAACAAAAGCCTTGGATAACTAAATAAGGTGCAGTGTGCTCTTTTTACTTTGTTTAAACTGGGCTATTTCTTACTTTAACAAACCCCCTCCTTACTAGCTTACTTTTTGTAATAGCTACTTGGATCTTTGGCCTTTTGGAACTTGTTTTTGTCTTTCTTTTTGTTTTTGAAGTCTAATTTTTACGTTTGCATTTTATTTTAAAGGAAAAGTTTTAGTATTAATGCTTTCCCTCTTTTTTTTTTTAAAGGGAGTAGTCTCTTTTCTTTTTTCTCTCTCCCTCCCTTGTATTTTTTTTTCCTATTTACCTTCCATATTGGGTGTTTTTTTTTGTGGCTTTCTTTTTTTTTATGCACCTTTTTATACCTGAGACTTTTTAATTGGATTAAGGTGTTGAAGAACCCGAAGAACTTTTTTTTTCTTCTTTAGTTTTTTATTTTCTATTTTTCCGCCTTTTCCAGGATTTAACAATTTTTTCCTTTTTTATTGTTTATGGTCTTTTCTTCCATTTTTGAGTTTTTACTGCTATCTAACCAATCGATTGGATTAAGGTATACAAGAACCTGAAGAAATTTTTTTGTATTATTATTGTTATTATTTGGCTTCTTCTTTCCCACTATTTTTACTTGGAATTACAATTGGTTATTTTACAAGTGGATTAAGGTCGAGAAGAACCTGAAGATTTTGAATTGTCTGAAATGAGTAAGAAACTAACAGCGCCTGGTCCTTCAACTTCTACTTCTTCCTCTTCACCATCTGGAGGACAATGCTCAATACAGACGATGTTACAGCAAAAAAAAAGAACAGAAAAAAGTGACGCTGTAGATGATTATGCAAGGAATTCAAAATATACAAATAAGAACAGAGAATATTGAAAAGAGAACAGAGAACATTGAACAAAGAACAGGAAAAACTGATGAAAAGGGGGAGAACATTCAACAAATGATGATGAAGTATTACGAGAGATTCCAAAAAATTGAAGAAGAAGATAAACAAAGAGATAAGAAGATCAGAGATATTGATAGCAGATTAACTGTGGTTGAACAAGATAAAAGTGGGATGCTGAGATGGGAGATGGTCAGATCAGAATTTTATCTCAGATTCCAAAACATAGAGGAAGAAAAGGGACAAAACCTAGCCGAGATAATGATAGAAATTTTGGCTGAAGCTCTGGAAATAACCAAAGAGAAGATGATGGATGGAATAGATGAGGTTTATCGAGTTTTCACAAGATATGCAATGAGAAATAGCTTACCAAAAGAAGTTCACATCAGATTTACAAAAAAACCCCATAAAAACGCAAATATTGCAAGTGGCAAGAGAGAAAACATTGAAATATAAAGATAAGGAGATTGTGGTCCTGAAACAAGTACCCAGAAGAGTGAGAGAGATGAGAAGAGAATACCGATTTCTGACTAAAATTCTACTTAAAAAAGAGGTGAATTATAGATGGCTGATTCCAGAAGGTTTAATGTTCACATGGCAAGAACAGAGACATAGAATTGATTCAATTGAGAAAGCTGAATTATTTTATACAGAATATTTTGGAGGGAAAGAGGAGGAAGCAGAAAAAGAAATGTCACTAATTGAATTCCAAGAGGACTGCCAAATAGCGACTGAAAAAGAAGAAGGTGCAGTAGGTGGAAAGGTGGAAGTTAAAGAACAATGTGAACCAAGATCTACGAGAGCTGCTAAACCTAACTATAAAATATAATCATGGAAGAGAAAAAACTGATTACAATTAACATAAATGGACTTAACTCAGCTGTTAAAAGAAGGAAAACTTTCCATAAATTAGAGAAATTAAAACGATATAATCTGCCTGCAAGAAGTACATATTAAAAAGCAACATGAACAACTGTTGATACAGCCAAAACTAGGGAAAATATTTAATTCTTTGACACAATGCAAGAAAAGAGGAGTGGTGTTATACATTAAAGATATTATCCCAGAGAAATTGATCTATACCAATAATGGACAATAATATGAAAACACTCCTGATTGCAATCTATGCCCTGAATGACAATCAAGAAGAATTTTATAGGAAACTACATATGAAAATAATTGAACTGGACTATGATAATATAGTTATGATGGGAGACTTTAATGGAATTGTAGACAATAAATTGGACTATACAGCACAGAAAACAACAAAGCAAAACAGAAAGACTCCCCCTAAATCTTTTTTTAAAATGATAGATGAAATAAATTTAAAAGATACATGGAGAGAAAGAAATGCTAAAACTAAACAATACACCTTCTATTCAAACAGACATTTATCATGGTCCAGAATAGATATGATATGGATGTCAACAGAATTGTCAGCTAATATCCAAGAAATAAATATTGAAACAAGTACTTGGGAAGATCACAATCCAATGACAATTAAATGAAAAGGACAAAGAAGAAGATCTAGATGGACGTTAAATAATACTATATTAAAGGAAAAAGACTTCATAAAGAGGATGGAGAAAGAACTGGCTTTTTTCTTTAGAGAAAATAAAAAAGAAGACACATCAATGCAGAACGTATGGGATACAATGAAGGCATATGCCAGAGGCTTGATAATAGACTACACAAGGAAAAGAAATACCACGAAAAGACTAGCCTCTAAGACATTAGAGGATGAGTATAAAGGACTTGAAAAAGAGTTACGGAAAATGCCACAGAAAAAGGACACTAAGTTAAAAATGGATATCATTAAACATAAAATGGGACTAATGGAAAAAGAACTAGCACAGAAAATCAGAGGTGCGAAACAGAACTATTTTGAAGATGCAAATAAACCAGGTAGATGGTTAGCATATAATTTGAGAAAGGAGAAAAAAATCAAGGAAAACATTGCAATTAATAGATGTTCAAGGCCAAGTTTGCTATGGAAGTAAAGAGAAGAAGGAAATTATACGAGACTATTATGGGAAACTATACACACAAGAGAATATTGACAAGGATAGAGTTAAACAGTACTTAGAATGCTAATCTACCCCAGATACCTAAAGAGATTGAAACAATGTTAGAAAGCAATATAACGATGATGGAGTTAACTGAAGCACTTAAGAAGCAAAACAAATGGAAAGGCACCAGGCCCAGATGGACTTCCAGCAGGATTTTATAAATCACTACAAGAATCGTTGAACCTTCCATTGCTAGAAGTTATGAATGAAATTATGTTAAAGAAGAAGATACCCAAATCATGGTCAGAAGCTTATATTACACTTGTCCCAAAAGAGGAGGCCGATCCATTACAAATCACGAACTATAGACCGATTTCCTTACTAAATGCAGATTATAAAATTTTTGCTTCAATATTGGCAGAAAGACTTAAAAAATACCTAAACAATTTTATCCACCCTGATCAAAATGGATTTCTGCCAAAGAGACAAATTAAAGACAATATGAGAGTAATCTTGAATACTTTGGAATACTACGAGGCTCACCCTGAAAAACAAATGGCTTTGATAGTTTTAGATGCACAGAAGGCATTTGATAATGTGAATTGGCGATTCATGTTATTACAGCTGGAACAGATGGGCTTTGGTAAAAAATTTACTCAAGCAATAGAAGCTATATATCATAACCAAACGGCAAAGGTAATGATAGAGGGTGAAATGACAGACTCTATTGATGTAAGAAAAGGAACAAGACAAGGGTGCCCACTATCACCTTTGTTGTTTAGGTTAACCTTGGAAGTGTTAAACAGAAATATTAGAGAAGAAAAGGATATAAAAGGGATGAAAATTAAAAAGGAAGAATTTAAGTTGCAAGCATTTGCAGATGATCTGGTTTTCATTTTAGAAGACCCATTAGAAACAGCATCAAAATTGATAGAAAAGATAGAGGTATATGGAAAGGTGGCTGGTTTGAAAATAAATAAAGACAAAACAAAGATTTTGACAAAGAATATGCTATCAAGACAAAAGGAAGAACTGGCGGATGTATTGAAAATCCAGGTCACGAATAAGATCAAGTACTTAGGGATACATTTGACAGCAAGATGTAGTACACTAAAAGAGAATAACTATATTAAACTTAAGCAGCAGATAGCGCTAGATTTGGCGAAATGGGAAAATTTACAACTGTCATTAATAGGGAGTATATCAACAATCAAGATGAATATATTACCCAGAATTTTATATTTGTTCCAAACAACTCCAGTTAGGCTTGGAAAAGATTATTTTGAAGATTTAAATAAAATTGTGTTGAAATATATATGGCAAGGTAAGAAAGCGAGAATAAAGTTAAAACTTTTGCAAGATGCCAGAATAAGAGGAGGATTTGGTTTGCCTAATTGGGAGTTGTATTACCAAGCTACAAATTTGATGTGGGTCAAGGAATGGATAACATTAAGAAATACTAGATTGTTGACATTAGAAGGACATGATTTGTTGTTGGGGTGGCATGCTTTTCTATGGTATAAAGGAACTAAAACACAGGGGTATTTTAGAAGACATTATATATGGGAGTCTCTGTGGTTAAACTGGGACAAGACTAAAAGGCAACGTTATTTGAAAATCCCAGTCTGGCTATCAACTATTGAAGCATTTTCTTATCCTACAATATATAAAAAGGAACAAACAGTTAGATGTGGTGAAATATTGAATGAAAAGGGTGAACTTAAATCTGTGCAAAAATTAGAGGAACAAGGTATAAAGATGAATTGGTTTTCATTTTCAAGGTATGACAAAGATTCTAAAACAGAAGGTTTCTATGATAAACTGACTGATTTAGATAAGATTTTGACAGGTACTGATGAAAAGGTGATTAAAAATTGTATGGATATTTATTAGAAATTAAACTAGAAGAACAACAAGTTAAAGAAACTATGATTGGTTGGGGGAAGAATTTTGGATATGGGATTGATCTATAGAAATGGCAAAAATTGTGGTCTCAAAATTATAAAATGACAATGTCAACAGCATATAAAGAAAATTTGTATAAGATGTTTTACAGGTGGCATCTTCCCCCAACAAGAATAGCAAGAATGTTCAAGAACAAATCTGAAAAATGTTGGAAATGTCATCAGATACCTGGCTCATATTACCATATGTGGTGGACTTGTGCGGATGCCAAAAAATATTGGACTAAAATCCACACGTGGTTGGAAAAAATGACAAAAAAGCATATAGACTTGAAACCAGAGATATTTTTATTGGGAATTTTACTTGAAACATATTGTAAAGAATTGAAATATCTGATTGTAAATGTATTAACAGTGGCTAGGATTGTATTTGCCAAAAACTGGAAAAATGAGAATATACCATCACAGGAGAAAATTATTAAGAAAATATTGGAATGTGCTGAAATGAGTAGATCGACATTTGAAATCAGAGAACAAGATGATAAACAATTTTATAAAATTTGGGATCTATTCTATCAATGGTTAGACAATAAAACATGGTAATGAAATATGTAGATCTTTAGAAAATAATAAATATATAAAGATGTATTTTTTTCTTATTATATCTACAAAATGTAGGACAGATTTGAGATGATAATATGAACTGTCATAAAACAAATTGAGTAAAATATGGATTATCTCATAAAATATGAATGAACAATAGTATAGTCAAATGATTGATTAACAATGATATTAATGTATTTAATATTTGATTGAAAATATGAGAATATATACAATGTAATTGTAATTGAAGACTATGAAATGGAAGCACATATCAATTTGTAAACCAACTGACACACTGTATGTATATATATGGAAGATGGCTTGATGTTTTTATGTTTTGTTTGTCTATGTTTGTCTTAACAATAAAATTTATTTTTTTAAAAAGGATAGTACCATATTGAATATATTGAAATAGTAAGTTAATTAAGGTATGAGTGACCATCTGGAGGGTCAACCTATCATAGTGGGCTAAAACTCATTTTATTGAGATTATCTATTCTCAGTAAAACTAGTTTTAGCCTACCTGTTAAACTGACACAGTGGGGTTGACATTAATCTTGCAAGTTGGCTAACCAACTGCACTCAGGGACATGTGGTCGTTAATGGAAATATATCACTGTGGATCCACAAGTGTCTTCTTAAGTAAGATAGAATAATGTGGGCTAGATAGCACCACCATCTGTAAGATTCCCCATTGGCTGGCCAACCACATTCAGCATAATCCTTAGTGGAACTACATCTACATGGAGGGAAGCATGGAATCAGGTACATCAAGGTTCTGGATTGAGCCCAGTACTTTTCAACCTCTTTATAAATAATCCAGATGAGGGAATTGAAGGGCTGCTATCAAATTTTGCAGAAGACACAAAACTGGTAGGAAATACTAACACTTTGCAAAATAGACTCAAGGTTCAGAAGGATCGTGATAGACTTGGGCATTGGGCCATATCCAACAAGATGCAGCTCAGTGATGATAAAAGGAAGAAAACTACAGCCACCTATCTCCACAACCCACATCTCAAACACACCAACAACAGCCAAGCCTCCTACAACTGGCCCCAACCCATTGGGTTCATAACCTCTGGTGATCACAGAAAAAGAAGTGCAAGATCTATTACACAGACAAAAGCCAAGAAAAGCACCAGGGCCAGACAAGATAACTCCTTCTTGCTTAAAAGTCTGTGCTGACCAATTGGCCCCCATCTTCACCTGAATCTTCAATAGATCACTAGAGATGTGCTATGTTCCTTCCTGCTTCAAACGCTCTACTATCATCCCGGTGCCAAAGAAGCCCTCCATCAAGGAGCTGAATGGTACAGACCAGTTGCTCTAACATCTGTAGTTATGAAAATCTTTGAAAGGCTTGTGCTGTCTCCCCTGAAAACCATCACAGATCCGCTGTTAGATCCCATGCAGTTTGCATACCGAGCAAATAGATCAACAGATGATGCTGTTACTATGGCTCTGCATTACATCATACAACCCTTGAATCTCCAAATACCTATGCAAGGGTCCTCTTTGTAGACTTCAGTTCAGCATTCAATACCATCATTCAAGACATTCTTCTAAGTAAATTAAACCAACTAGTGGTACCTGAACACACTTGTAAGTGGATCATAAGCTTCCAAACAGACAGGAAGCAGCAGGTGAAGCCAGGCAGAATCACATCTGATACCTGTACAATCAACACAGCCCACCCCCCACCCCCCAAGGCTGTGTGCTTTCTCCATTTCTCTCTATATACCAATGACTGCATCTCAAATGATCCATTTGTTAAAATACTGAAATTTACTGATGACACAACAGTGATTGGTCTCATTCGAGACAACGATGAATCTGCATACAGACAGGACAACTTGCCTCATGGTGTAACTGGAACAATCTGGAATGGAACACACTCAAAATCATAGAAATGGTGGTAGTCTTTAGAAGAAACCCTCCCATACTACCACCTCTTACAATACTAGACAACACAGTATCAACAGTAAAAACCTTCAAATTTCTAGGTTCTACTATATCACATGACCTAAAATGGACACCTAACATCAAAAACATCATCAAAAAAGCACAACAAATGATGTTCTTTCTGCGCCAATTCAGAAAGCTCAAACTGCCCAAGGAGCTGCTGATACAGTTCTACAGAGGAAAGATTGAGTCTGTCATCTGCACCTCGATAATTGCCTGGTTTGGTTCTGCAACCCAGCAGGACAGACACAAACTTCAGATGATAATTAGGACTGCAGAAAAAACAATTACTACCAACCTGCCTTCAATCAAGGACCTGTATACTGCATGAATCAAAAAGACGGCTGTGAAAATATTTACAGACCCCTCACATCCTGGACATAAACTGTTTCAACTCTTTCCCTCAAAACGATGCTATAGAGCACTGCACACCAGAACAATTAGACACAAGAACAGTTTTTCCCCGAAAGCCATCACTCTGCTAAACAAATAATTCCCTCAACTATTACAAAATTATTACTGTTCAACTATTACAAAGTCTGCACTACTATTACTGTTAATCTTCTCATCACTCCTTATCCCCTCCCACTTATGACTGTATGACTGTAACTTTGTCGCTTGTATACTTACGATTTATATTGACTGTTTCCTAGTATGATTTGATTGCTTATTGTACCCTATAACTATCATTAAGTGCCATACTTTATGATTCTCAACTCTTGACTAATGTATCTTTTATTTTATGTATACTGAGAGCATTTGCACCAAGACAAATTCCTTGTGTGTCCAATCACACTTGGCCAATCAAGTATTCTATTCTATTCTATTCTATTCTATTCTATTCTATTCTATTCTATTCTGTTCTGTTCTGTTCTGTTCTGTTCTGTTCTGTTCTGTTCAGCAGGAAAAATCAAGTACATAGATACAAGACGGGCAGTACTTGGCTCAACAGTGCCTATAAGAGAAATCTTGGTGTTCTGTTGGTCCCCTACTTAAATATGAGTCAACAGCATGCTACATGTATAAAAAAAAATCACTGTAAACCTGTGCTGCATCAACAGAGAGACTATCAATATCAGGTCAATCAAGAGACTATCAATATCAAGGCAATCAAGAGACTATCAATATCAATATCAAGAGATCTATGCTGCACTGGTGAGGCCACTTTTAGAATAATGTGCCCTGTTCTGATCACAATACAAAAAAGATACTGAGGTCCTAGAAACTGTGCCAAGAAGAACAAAGATAAGGGGTCTAGAAACTAAATCCCATGAAGAACAGCTAAAAAAAATTAGGTACATTTAACTTAAGAAAGATAAGACTGAGAAAAGACATAGCAGCATTCCTCTAATACTTTAAAAGGCATCAATTTATTCTCTATAGCACCTGAAGGCAAATAAGTATTTTTCTGGGTCAAATCTGTCCTGCCATAGATCTGAAAGAAAATACCCAAAATGACTGTGCCATGATGTCAAACATAATTCTTCTTATTCTTTACTGAAAACCCATCCCAAAATAAAAGTTAATTTTTGAAAAAAGTTTAGGCTCATGAGAAAATGAAACCAACAATCCAGCTATTGGTAAACTGTTCCAAAGATCCTAAGAATTAAGATGTGTCTGCTTATATATTGGCAAGCCTGTAGTCCACTCCATGCAGCTGCCAGTTTAATTTTATATTAGATGTGTTAAAGAAAGATGAGACAGAAAAATAGGAGGCTGAACAAAATATGGAATGAATTCTGCAATGCCAAACTTCCATTCTATTTTGAAAAATCAATCCATTAACAAGATCAAGGCACATTACTGTTTGTAACCTCAACTGGCTTTTCATGGGAATCAGTGAGTTTTCATTGGAAAAATGTTATTTTTCAAATACAAATACAGTGCAGATTTACAAAGAAATATGCTGCTGGTGAGGTGAAATGACTACGCATTGCTATATGCAGGTTGAGCACTAATTCAGTTTTCAGATAACTCAGATATCTGACACAAATGCCTCAGGCCAGTATATATAAAATAAGAATGTTGATCCATTGCTTTAAGCATTACCCACCCCAGTATTACATTATCCTATTCTCCAAATAAAAACATTTCCTAGAACTGATATCAATGAATACAAATCATTTTGCAGATTAATTCAGTTTTCTTTGATTCTTCCTTATGTAATAGCCACATAACACAACATGAGACTGCTGGATCCTTTAAGGTCAGTTAGCTATATGCAAATCCAGTCCTTTGTCTCTGCAGATTTATGTGTTTGTCCATTAATCTCCAGGACCATTGTGCATGTAGACACAAACAGGTACATAGCAAATTAAAAAAATACATTTGTCTTCTCTTCTGACAAGATTTCCTTGGCTTTGTGTAAAGAGAACTTTGTTGCTTTGTCCACCTGCAACAGCCACTGTCTCCAGGCTGCTTTCTCTCCGCCCCACAATTGTGGCTTTACTTGTATCATTCTACATAGCAGAAGAGATTTGTAGAGCTTTCCCACCCAATTTAAGTAAGAATATTCAGATGCTTTAAAAGCTGCCCAGGCTTCTTAAGACCTCGTTAATCCTTTAATCTCCAGACACATTTTTGCCCATAAAAGATTCACAAGCAAAACAAATGCAATATGGATGAAAAAAATTTAATCAGAATACTTAAAATGCAATTACATTCATCAGGATGTTCTGTGAGGCTGAGTATTAAATCTGAGCTTTATTCAATATCCTCCTTTTATTATAAAGCAATATTTTCCCACTCTGTAAACCATATGATCCCTAGGCTAATGTCCTCCTTGCCCAAATATTAAAAAAGAAGCTATTATAAATAAGCTGTCTAGGCAATCCTATACCAGAGTGGTTCATAAAGAGTGTGAGGAATGTTCATATAAATTTACGCTTTAAATCTTTCACTGAAGGAGATGGATAACTCAGATGACTCTGATCCTGTAATAATTGCTTTAAATAGCAAAATCAAGGAATCCCAAGGCTACTACAAAACAAGTGGAGTATTTCATTTGGAGAGACCTGGAAATCAACCTATATTGATTTCTCTCTAGATAAAATTCACTGGAAGCTGTTCAGCAAACAAAGTCTAATTAACCAATATTTTACAAACAATCACCAACTATAAAAATAAAATGAAATAAAATAAACAAAATTAAATAAGGTGATTGTTTAGGTGGTTCTTAGGCATTGTCAGTTTAGCCTGATTTCACATTGTCAGTAGTGAACTTAATTTGGGCTTTCAACTGAAGTGCATCAAATACTTGCTTTGCTGAAGATGGGAGGATGGGATATTTGCTTGTGTCCTAATGATGGGAGATATGTAGATGGTTCACAATAAGGAAGAGGGTGACTGATGTAAGATACAACCTCTAAGATGCCAGGTTTGGCTGACATCATCACCAACTTTATCTCAATCTGAAGAATTAGAATTATTATGAGTTTTGCAGCCTCATTGCAGTTTGTATCAGGTTTTTAAAATATTTTTATGATATGAAAGTTGGATTATTTTATCAATGTGTGTTCTTATTTAACTGTTTCTAATTTGTCTTGTATTACCTTAAAATAAAATTGCTGAAATACTGCTCTATATCAGACAAAGCTATGACTGAAAGTTTACTTGGAAAAGTTAAATGAATCTTTAAATAGAAATTTGTAAAGAAAAACTAAGAGGAAGAATGACACATAGCAGTAGCACTAAGACCTATATACTGCTTCACAATGCTTTACAGGCGTCTCTAAGCAGTTTACAAAGTCAGAGTATTGCCCCCAACAATCTGGCTCCTCATTTTACTGACCTTGGAAGGATTGAAGGCTGAGTCAACCTCAAGCCTGGTGAGGATCTGCATTCTAACCACGGTGCATGACACCACAGGTCCTGTAGCCCATTCCAATGAGCTTGAAACTGATCCAAATATCCAAAATGCTTTTTTTCCAAATTAAGAAGGACTCAGGTTGGCAGATTTAGAATTGTTTGGAAGAAGCTAATGATAAATGCATCATTTTCAACCTTACCTCTAGAAGTGCCTACATGCCACAAATAATCTTTCATGGTGTACAGTAGCTTATTTTTGAGCTGCAAGTAAGTTTTACAAAAGGACAACTCTTTCAAAATAGTCTGGATATTACAGAAGGTGTTAAATTGAACCAATGCTGGTATTCAGTTATACATGTTATGTCATTTGCTATAGAAAATGAAGCTTTTTTTAAAAAAAAATGCTGTTTTGTTTGTTTATATGCAATTAGAAACTGGACTTCACTTGATTTTATAAAGAAATATTTATTTTTGTCATATTTAGTATGACAATTTTGGTAAGAAAATCTTGGTTAGTCCTATAGCCAAAACAAAGCAGGTCAGAGACCAAAATAAAATGATTGAACTTAAAAACTCTGGAAACAGCCACAGCGTCTTGATAAATATCTCTAGGAATGTGGTAATGGTTATCTAAGAGTATTGTACTGGTTAGGCTAGCCACATTTAAAGTTCAGTCTGACAAGTGCAACCAAGTCATTATTTCAAGTGGTCAGTTAGGACTTCCTCCATGTCAGCTATTTTGCCTGCTTGCTTCCAGATAACAAGAGAAAATTCTACTTATCACATTATCCTAGTCATGCAGTGAACATTCCTGGTATAGCAAGACTAAAATCACAGATAAAGATAAGGGATCATAATTAAGCTCCATAGGACGGAAAACTCTCAGATTATATCAGGATTCAGTATGGTATAAGAGATTACTCACAGATGAAAAGCTGTTCAACAGTTTGAAAATGAAGGTCAGTATATAGAACATATGCTCAAGCTTGTTAGACTCCTTAGCTGTAGCTATCATAAATGTGGGATTATTTAAAGAATAATTCCATTATATATGCAGGGTAAGAGGATCTGCTCTATCCTCTCCCTCATGCAGAATAACAGTTTGTAACTGCAAATTCTCAAATGCCATTTATATCTATCAGGAAAAGGGAAAGTGCTCTCTTTACTTCACCTCTCTGATTTTATCATGGGGGATAGATCGGTTGCTAAAAAATCAAAGCCTCAAGCCCAACTGCTGGCCTCTCACCAATGTATAGTTTTGTCATGGTACAGTGTTCTTCAAATTAATTTTTTTTTCCACAAAAATAAAGGATTTATTTTGACAAAAATAGATAGTTACTGTACTATTCTGCTGACTGTAAAAGACAACTCCCTGTCAGGATAAAAAAGATGTAACTGTAGTAAATCTGGCCAATATAAGGAAAAGCACCGTTTTCTTTACCATTGGGTTTTAACATTATTCAACTCAGGGTTCTTAAACAAAGCTTCTTAGGTATTTCAGGAAAAATCCAACAATCTTGGAGATTTTACACAACAACCATTTGGCTCTTATTGCAAGTGGTTTAATTTATTATTTGCTGCAGACTTGTGTTTTTTTTAATGAGTCACTGATCAAAATACATAAACAGAGCAAAACTACACTTTCATCTAAACAGCCTGGTGTTAGATAAGTATAGGTACAAGAGAAGGTATTTAACAAGTTTAAAATTCTGAATTTGACTATCCTGGAATCAGAACATAGGTAATAAATATTTGGTAGTATATTCTTTGAAGAAATTTTAATGAAGATTAATCAATATACAGTCCATTAAACCATTGAGTTAAAATCCCCTGAATACTCTTTCATTTCTGAAGAATGCTTTTAATACTATAAATAAACACTGAACAAGATTTGTTCAGTTTATATGGTCAAAATGGGTGCTGAGTAATTTTAAGCATTCATTACTTTAGAATAGCTGATTTCCCTGCCCCCTCATTTTATCCATCTTCAAGTGTTTGTTTTGAAAGTCAGACTAATTTAAAACTGACTCAAGTCTTCTCAAACAACATGTTTGGAAATTAAAATTGTATCTGGTGAAAATCATGTTGATATATACAATCTAAAATATGACATGGATAAATTAAATAAATGGATTCTTTAAATATTTTAACAGAGGGAAAACATAACAGTATATATGTAAAGTTAATGTCAGTGTGTGCTCCCTTCAAGATCCAAGAAAGAAATACTCAGACTCCATGGATTAGAGCAAAGTTATCCTTTTACTGGAAATCAAAGTGGAAGCTACAGATTGAATTGAATCTGAGGAATTGGCGCGCAGATCACATATACAAAGGAATGGAATTGTTCCCACCCCCAAAGTCCAAATGACTCTTCCAATTAAAAGTTCTGAATATGATCATGTGGGCATCTTCAGGTGGTGATGAGGCCTCTGTCCGTTGACCTTGACATATTTTGATAAAACTTCGCAGCTGCGCAAAAGGGGATAGAAGCTAGCAAGGAAATGGAAAGTTAAAGACAAGAATTCATACACCCCCTCCCCTTGCTAACCCACAGCAAAGGAATGCAAAACACCTCCAGCTCTCTCCAAGTCCCCTCCCCCATTGCAAATGACAGCCGAAAGAGAAAAAGCAGTGAGCATAGTAGCAGAGAAGATGCAGCAGATAGGATGCAGAAGATATAAGATGTAGAAGATATCTTGAGGCTGACAGTTATCTATCAAGAAAATATGATTCAGAAGCAAAATGTTTCTTGATAAATTGTAAAATCTCAATTTTTGACTTTGTTATTTTTGGTAGGACAATTAAAGCCTCTTGAAAGGGCATATCATATTTATGCCCTAAGACCAATCTCTTGATGTCCCGGACTTTGCGTAAGTATGTATGTACTTTGGGATAACAAAAATGATTAGTTATTATTTACTACTTAATATTAACCAAATTATTAATGAAAATGATAATAGAAATAGGATGCCAAGATTCGGCTGCCAAATTGGCCACAAAAAAGTGAAGTAGGATATGGATGTTTAATATAAAGTAACTAATTATAAGATGTACACTAGAGAGACCATAGATAACAGAGCAATTATAATAGAAACATTTGGAATATCCTTCAATGGGTTGCAAAATATGGCATGTGTAAACTTTCATCCAGAATAATGGAGTGCCATGTATTTGGAGGTTAATTAATTTAGTTTACTTTATTGTCATTGCACCTCGTGCAACGAAATCAAACACCATCTTCAGTGCACATCATGACCATGAAAATAAACACAAACACACATCCTTCACCCTCCACATTGAACCGAAAACCCCCAACAAATGATGATGATGATGATGATGAGATTCACTTCGTAAAATAGGTATTTTATGTGATAGATAACATTATTTTATAATGTTTCCTTACTCAATTATCTTTTTGTTCTGTTAACATTTTTATTTTAATGATATTGATTCAAAGGTTTTTGTAATAAATTTGAAAACATTATAGTCATTTAATTGCAATTGCTATTCATAAAGGTGAAGGTAATCTCCTAGATCTGTCAGATTACAGCTTTCATCATTACATCATTACATTACATTACATCATTACAACATTCGCTATTACAGCATACCATGTCAGTTGGAAGTATAAGAGGTGCATCTAGCTGGAGAAGTTTGGGCTACAGTTTGACCCGGGATGAGAAGGAACAATATTCTACCCAAAAACATTTGAACAATCATTTCTCAACTGCTTCTTGATTTAAACAGTAACTACCTGATCTTTTTTACCAATAAAAACCAGGGACCTTTTGTATCAGTAGAAGGCTAACATAAATACTGATTTTATGAAAAGAATTATCATCTTACATTAACATATTACCATCTTGTAGGCCTTTCTGAGAACTTTGTAAAGCTGACTTGATAGACATAAACAGGGGTGGGATTCTACCGGTTCGCACCTATTTGCTAGAACTGGTTGTTAACATTCTAAGCAGTTCGGAGAACCGGTTGTTAGAAGAAATTACTGGCCTAATCCTGTAAGGAAGTCAGGAAGGAAACATTCTGGTGTTGCTTACAGAAACTGCCTCTCCGTTAACCCTTATTACATTCTCGGCAGGACTAGACTTCCTGTCTCTGGAACTTCTCTGGAGTTTTTTTCCCCCTCCTTTGCTGGTACTTTGCTTGTGTGGAGTGACCATTCAAAGTTACAATGGCACTGAAAAAAGTGACTTATGACTGTTTTTCACACTTACGACTGTTGCAGCATCCCCACAGTCATGAGAGGCCAGGCGAGGAGATGCGTGCCTCGATGTGAATGATGTTGAGTTAACCACACCCAGCCAGTCACATGACCACCAAGCCATGCCCACCAACTAAGCCACGCCCACAGAACCGGTTGTTAAAAAATTTGAATCCCACCCCTGGACATAAAGCTGAGAAATCATGTTTTGGTCATCAGACAAAGTTCAGCTGAATCAGCCTTGGTTGATTAATCAGAGGAACGGAGTGTTGTTAGTAAAGGGAAGGAGCATTGCTTGGAGGAAATAAATAAATACAGACCACTTTATGTATAATTTCTTTTGAAGCTGAGATGTACATTTTAATCAGATATGTTAATTATCATCTATGAATAAATTACTGCTTCAATGATGTGATTCCATGGAATATTTCTGTTCTCTGCTCAAAACTTTTAGAAGTGGATAAGCAAACTCTCCTCCCAGCCTGCATCTCCCCCCAACTGAATGCCTGCACAGAGTTGTATCACTGTTGTCAAAATTGCAAAGAACAGAGAACTAATAGAAACAGTACTGAAAAGAAGACTTTTTTGAACAACCTATAATGCATGGTATACATGATACATTCTAACTCTTGAAAGGAAATTATTTCTCACAGAAAAAGAACATAATTCTTCAATTATGTGTTGTCTATTGAATGGGGAGTTGGCTCTGATTTATATGGCTTTAATACTGTACTTATAGCTTTCAGGTATGCATTTTATTGATATAAGCATTTTAGTTGGTGTTTTTGCCTTTGCTCTGGAAAAAATGCATAAGCTTATATGCAATAAGCTTCAATACAGTTAGGTGCAATAAGATTCTAAAGAGCACAGACTGGGTAATAAACTTATTTATAATTAAAGTTCATAGGAGTGATGCAGTGGCCTAGAGGTAGAACTCTTACCTCAAAATCTAGAGGCTGTGAGTTTGATCCTAGGGAGAGGCAGATATTTCTTTTTCTGGACATACTGAGAATATATCTGCTGAACAAAACTTTGCATTGGCGACAAGAAGGGCATCCGGGCATTAAAACACTCTGCTAGTTCCATTCAGTTGCCCAGACTCCACCCCACAAAGAATTATGGTGTTGTTAAAATATGATAATTAAAGTTCACAAACAAATAAATAAATTAAAAAAACCCAGAGATTTCTAGACACATGAAATCATCCTGTCTTCCATGTTGCCAAAGTGCTGTAGGAATTTCAAGTTTGTCAAAATAACCAAAGAACCTAGCCAAATAAACACTTGAGAAGAAGCCACAAAGAAGAAAGGGGTCAACTTATTTTCCAAAACATGAAATGGATGGAAATCAACCAAGGAGAGAAGCAACCTAGAACTAAGGAGAAATTTCCTGACAGGGAGAAAAAATCAACCAGTGGAACAGCTTTCAGAGGTTGTGGGTACTCCATCACTGGAGGCTTTTAAGAAGAAAAATGATATAGCGTCTCCTGCCTGAGCAGGGGGTTGGACTAGAAGACTTCCAAGATCTCTTCCAATTCTGATGATGAAGGAGGAGGAGGATGATAATACTGATGATGATGATACCAATGATGAAATGCAGCAGGAGCAGGAGCAGAAGGAGGAGCAGCATCTGAGATACATTGGCCCCAAATCATTAAGATCTTTAATAAGCGACCTGGAAATAGTTTGACAGCCAGTATATCTGACAAACATATCGGCATCATAGAGCTGCTATTTTGAACAATCCCAGTCAGCCAACCTGCAGCTCTGTTTTAGACTATCCAAGTTACCTCACACCATTTCAACACATTCTTGTATCTCAGCTCTGAAAAAATACAACGCCATGATATAAACTGGCATTATATTGGATTGGATTGGATTGTTTGAGGGGAGATCCCATGTAAAAATCAGACAACTTTACAACGATTGCTGAACAAATGGTTATAAACTGAGAACTATTAAATCTGTGGTGTCCATGTTCACTTTGTTTTTACCACATATGTACTGTATGTATAAAGAATACTCAGAATAATGTTAAAGCTGTGTTTCTTGGAGCTATGACTGTGTAAGTACATTTGTATTCAGATGATGTCCTGTTGACTGAGAACCTAAATGATTTGTAGCAATGTATGATGAAATAAGGAATATGGACCTGAAAATTAATGGTTCAAAAATGTAGTTGTGTTTCACAGGGAAAATGGAATGATTTAGTTAATGTTATACATACACGGTAAAAAACTACAGAAGTAATTTGTGTGCTTTGATAAAATGGAAATTGAGTGCTTAATATCTGCACATCATAACCTATAAAATGTCTTGAAGCTAGTATGTGTCAGCCCTCCCAGGCAAATGAGACAAGAAACACAACAAAATGAACTAATTCTATTTTATTGCAAGACTACATTAACAGAATCTTCCAAGTCTGTAGGCACAAATTTCCCACCTCCAATTTCAACTACTTGATCCATTAGGGCAGGGGTGGGCAACTATGGCCCTTTTATGAATTATGGACTTCAACTCCCAGAATTCCTGAGCAAGCCATGCTAGCTCAGGAATTTTGGGAGTTGAAGTCCATAATTCATCAAAGGGCCATAGTTGCCCACCCCTGCATTAGGGTGAGTCTTTCCTAAGTTTTTTTCCTTTCATCATAAAGCAACTATGGACTCCTGCCTCTCTTCTTTGATTGTTTCCTAGGCAGCATTCCCTCCTCTCTTTTTCCAAGGTCATTCATACATTCTATTACACTATGGTATAATGAGTTTAAAAATCACAGTCCTGTTTTATATTCCATTATTCTAAATCACCTCTGCTTATATGGAACCCATTCATGGATTAATTAAACTGTTAGCAATTCATCAATAATCACTTCCTAAACCTAATAAAAGTTTTTAAAATAGAACAATCTGGGATAAACAATATCACCACCAGATGGATTTGCAGTTGGCTGACCAACCACACTAGCATTGGACCATATCCAACAAGATGCAGTGGTAAGAAAAGTAAGGCCATGCACTTAGGCAGGAAAAACCAGATGCTCAGATATAGGATAGGCAGTACTTGGCTCAATAGTAGCGCTAAAGGTATCCTGGTGATCACCAATTAAAAATGAGACAGCAGTGTTCCGCAGTTGCCAAAAAAGCCTACACAGTCTTAGGATGCATCAACAAAGAATGCATCAACAAGATCATGACAATTGAGAATATAACTCAATACTATGCTAGTGAGGCCACATTTGGAAAACTGTGTCCAGTTTCAATTGTCACAATACAAAAAAGATGCTGAGTCCCTTAAAAAAATGAAGAGAAGAGCTACAATGATAATTAGTCGTCTGGAAGCTAAGCTGTACAATGAATGGCTAAAGGAACTAGATTTGTTTAACCTAAAAAAGAGGAGGCTTAGAGGTGTCATGATAGCTGTCTTTGAACAGGACTGCCACAAGGAATATTTATTCTCCATTGCAGCTGATGGCAGGACAAGAAGTAATGGGTGGAAGCTAAACAAGGAAAATCCATCCTGGAATTAAGGAAAATTTTCCTGACGGAACAATTAGTCAATGGAATTGCTTGTGTCCCAGAATTGGGGGTCCTTCATCATCAAAGGTTTTCAAGAAAAGATTGGACATTTATTTGTCTGAGATTTTAGAAGGATTCCTGTTCTGGGTAAGGAGTTGGACTAGAAGACTTCCAAGGTCCCTTCCAACCCTATGATTCTATGATTCATGCAACATGAGGATATTATTCAGTATCGTGCGCTAGTTAGCAGCCTAATACTTACTTTGCATCAACTGAAATTTTAGAACACTCTTTTAAGGTAATCTGATGTAGGGTACATTGTAGCAGTCTAATATATAGACAATAATTTATCATTTTAGGCTCCATCAGCTCAGGAATTCACATAACTGGCATACTGCAGTTAGACAAATATTATCCTTGCCACTGAAGATCTAGCAACAGTAGAGAGTGAATGATCTCTACGGAATTGTGGACTTGCTCCTATAAAGAGAATACAATCCTGATTAACACAGTCTGAATTTTACATCTGAAACTTGCCTGTCTGTCTGGATTTGATTTTTTTCACCTTTAACAAGCCCACCAAGCTAGTTTCCCTGGAGCTACATACAGTATATGGCAAGGAGCTATAAAATAGGAAGTCATCGATTTAATGGTGCATTTAATTCCCAAGATTTGAATTACTCTATCCAGTGGTTTTATATAATTATTAAACAGAACAGATTACAAGATGAAATCTTGGTGGAAAGGACAGACTCATGGAATAAGCGTCAAATAATAGACATTTCTCAGCACTTTCTGGGCATACCCTGATAGAAGGAATTGTGACATAACAGTGCTCCCCCATTTACCTAACATTGCAGATGGATACTATACAGGTAGTTCTCAACTTACAACAGTTCATTTAGTGACCATACAAAGTTACAACTGCACTGAAAAAAAAGTGACATAACTGTTGGTTACAGCATCCCCATAGTCACATTATACATTCAGACGATTGGCAACTAACTCATATTTATGACAGTTGCAATGACCAAGGATCATGTGATCACCTTTTGTGACCTTCTGACAAGGAAAGTCAATGGGGAAGCCAGATTCAATTAATAACCATGCTCCTAACTTACGAACTGCAATGATTCACTTAACAACTATGGCAAGAAAGGTTGTCAAATAGGGCAAAACTCACTTAACAAATATCTCACTTAGCAACATAAATTTGGGGCACAATTGTAGTTGTAAGTCAATGACTTACAACTTGTAATAGAGATCAACAACTCACAAGAAGACCAAGAAAACTAGCAGTACAGCACACCACATCAGCAGTTTCTGCCATCCACCAAGTTGATCGACACAATCTTAGTCCCTCAATCTGGCTAAAAGCCAATCAAGAACCAGTAGGTATAGATAATTTTTAAAAATGTCTTGCATATATGTCTTAAAGCAGTGGTCCCCAACCTTTTTTGTACCAGGGACCGGTTTCAAGCAGAAACATTTTTCAAGGACCGGGGGGGAGAGAATCGAGTTTGGTAGTTTGCTTGCAGACGTTTCATTACCTGACTAGGTAACATCTGATGTTGTTACCTAGTCGGGTAATAAAACGTCTGCCAGCAAACCACCAAGTTCAGGGAGCGCCTCGGCCCTGCCTCTCTCAGCCCCATCCCTCAGGTGTCTCCCTCCCTCCCTCCCTCAGGTGTCTGCCTCGTTCCTCTCTCAGTCACTCTATCGCTCCTCCAGCAGCCCAAGAAGCCGGGGGGTGGCTTTTCCTGTCGCCACAGCTTCCCGAAGCGCCCGTTTCACCCACCCGCCCGCCCGCCGCTCGCAGTTCAATCCACAGTGCTCCATTCTACCTGCCTGCCTGTCTGCCTTCTTCGTTTCGGAGCAGCTTCGGCTGATAAAAAGAGGCAAATAGTTATTATTCTCAGCGAAGCTGCTCCCAAACAACCAGACAGGCAGGCAGGCAAGCAGAACGGAGCACTGTGGATTGAACGCAATGGCGGGCGGCAGATGGGGTGAAGCAGGCGCTCCAGCTGCGGCGACAGGAAAAGCACCACCCAGCTTCTTTGAAGCATTTCTTCCTGGAGGAAGAAGGAGGGCGAGAAAGCGACTGAGAGAGCTGAGCCAGAGAGCAGGACAGGCTTCGGTTGCTTCCTCCCTCCCCTTCTTTCATTTGTGTCCTTGATCCCGATCCCAGCAGCATTCACCGGCGAAGAAAGCCGCCATTTTTTTAAAAAAATTTTCTTTGCGGCCCGGTAAAGAGTGCTCACGGCCCGTGTACGGTCCGCGGCCCGGTGGTTGGGGACCCCTGTCTTAAAGGACACAACCTCCCCTATCACTTTGGTTATAAATGGTACATCTGAAGTCAGCTGATGATTTTTTTTTATCTCTTTTCAATTAGATGGTTTGTTTTAATAATTTACTTATCATTGCTTTAAATAGACCTTCCATAAAAAAGCAATAATTGTATAATTTAACTATGAAGCTAGTCTTTTAAATAGCTTTTAAATAGCTTCACCTCTCTATATCTCTGACATTTACAAGCTGAAAAGAAACCAAACCAATAGGTCAAGTTGTCTCAACTCTCACTGCAGTCTGCCTATACTGCTGTCAGAATCAAAGCAATTCTAATGAAAGTAACTGCAAAGACTAATGAAAACTCTTACCAACTGCTCCAGCACCTCCTTTCTAACAGCCTGAACCTGTGGTCCAGCAGATGTAAATACAATGGAAGTAAGAGAATAAGCATTTTTGCTTCTCTGTCACCATGGAATAGCACTCCAAAGAAGCTTTCATTTAGGCTTAGTTCAATTGATCCTGAAATTTTCTTCATTTTTGTTCAGTCTGTCACTATTTTGGATCCATCACATTGGATCCATTAAGCCAGCTGCAAACAGCTTCTGTATAATCCTCCATTCATCATAATAAACAATTCACTTTCAAATATGTGGCACCCTGTCAAGATTAACTGTTTGTTACTGCAGAAGTATGCATGTATGTATGTGCAAGCTACACAGAAGGTTATAATCTGTGTTTAACTCAGAAGGTATTTCATGTTGTCTTATTTCATCTTCCTCAGATTTGTTGAAAAAATTAGAAATATTTCAAAATCTGTGAAAGCAAGCAAGTCTTGGAGAATGATTTCACTCCTCCCCTATACATCCCATCCGAAGAAGTTTTAGCAACTGCTAAAGCTTGGTTGTATAAAGGGAATATGTAATATTTTTCAATGGGCTGACATGTTTAATCAGCTCATCTTATGTCTTGTTTATTTTATTTATTTATTTATTTATTTGATTTGCCAATTGTTTACAAGATAATAAGTATAAGTGTATACATAGTTGTGAATACATGAAATGGGTACATATAAGAAAAATAAAAGAAGAATAAGAGAAACAATAGGACAGGGCGGTAGCACGTTGGTGCGTTTATGCACGCCCCTACAAGACTCACTTGAAGCACTCACAAATTAGGGGAATCTACCTTGCCCAAGTATCAGAGCTTAATCTATCCCACCAGAGATGCACCAAGTTATTTCAAGATGTCTATATATTGTAAGTCGGTATTGTAAGCTGTTGTTTTACATCTGACAAAAACAATTTGCTTCAACATTTCCAAGAAGTGCCTCCAGCTGATATATTTTCAAAATCTATCTCTTGTTTTAGTTTTCTTCTCCCTGGTTGGTACATTGAACAGTGGTAAAAATATCAGGTAGTTTTATACAATTTATGAAGTGCTTAGTGACTGCTGTTCAAGATTTCTTTTCTTTTTTTCTGGCAATAATAAATTTTTTATGTTTCACTATAAAGTTTGTTTCACTGACTTCCTCCAAGTGCGAGTGCAGAGGTTTGTTTTTTGTGAATGACCCTTCTTATCCAATTCCTGTCAATGTCTATTTGTATTATGATGCACTTAAAAAGGGGTAAATACAATAAATGCATACGAAGTCAAACTATTTATTCACACATCTATCTTAAGCTATCCTTTATAAGAGACATTCCTTAATGCAAAACATTAAAATAGCCCTTGCTGTTTATACACACCAAAGCATACACATACAGGGGAAAGAGGGAGAGGGAGAAAGAGCGAGATTGCTCTTCTCTTAAATCCACACTGCAGGTGCTTTCGGCCAGGTTTCATCATACTACGAAATAGACTTTATGAAAGAATTAATCTTCTGCCATTCTAACAGGCATGTAATTTGTAATTGCTTTTAAATAGAATGTCAGTCAAAGCTGCTTATATTTCCATTGAATACATTATGATTTAAATCTTTCTCTCCAATGAAAAATGTCACAATAGTAAAATTTAAGAGAAAACTTGTTAAAAAAACACATTTGTTGTTTTTTTTTAATTGCACCTGATTCTGCTGAAAGTTGAAATGAAGATTCCATTGATGACCAATGTCCTTATAAATCAGAGCACTATTTTGAGCAAAAGCAGAATTTGGGCTGTCAAATCAAAACACTGAAACCTAGTAGAAAACACAATATGTATAAATGTAATCTTGACACTAGTGACAGTTCAAGGAGTTTTGCTGTGTGATAAAACACCATAGTGTGCTGTTTTGTTTTAAAGTTTTCTGCTACATTCCTCATGGGATCCCAAGCTCTAACTTCTTCAATTCTTGTTTCTGGTTTCACTGTTCTTCTCCATGTTGGTTAATTTCCTTGAGGTGGTAGGCTGTTTGGAAAGGCCCTGTTTTAAAGCTATTAATTTTCAAGTGTTGTTTTGGAAGCAAATCTGACAAATGATTATGAGCAACTAGGAAGAGAAGACTTCTTGTTCCTCTTCCTCTGATACAAAGCTTCAATTCATCTTTCCATTCTAGTTGCATTGCTCTTAATTTAGCAATTTGCATCCCTCTTCTTTGAAACTTGGCCCATACACTTAGCCTCCAAAGTCTGCCTTATAATCTCATTCCTTATTTGGCAAAACATCTCTAGCTCCATCAGTTATTAGGAACAGCCCTCCAGGCATGGTGCATTTTTCTTCTGCAAATATTTCAAGCAAAATTAAACTTCCAGATACAATCTTTGTTAATGTCATTGAATGATTTTCTATCCACTAATCCAGCACACTATACATTCTTCAGCTTGAATATCCATCTTCTCATATATAAATTGTATATAAATACAAGTTTGCCTGCTTCCACAAATGAATATTTATATCCATAGTTAAAACATATACGAATCAAAGCCAATTTTCCATCAGTAATGAAAAATACATTGTACCATTTAATTTGAGGCCCATTCCCAGAACAGCTATCCTGAAATCTATTAGTTCCTCCTCTTTTTCCTCAATGGGCTTAGTCACCCTGCCCGCTTGCTCTCAGTCCAGAAAATGCAGGCAACTACTTTTGGAGTGCAGAAATGGATGATGTCATCCTCTAGTAATCCCCCACTGAACTTCTAAGTATCCCTGTTAGGGATAACATTGTTTTACCCTAACTGTTTTGGGTAAAGATAATAAAATGATGAATCATGGTTTGTCAGATAAAGTGTATGTGACTTTAAGCTAAAGGAATGTAATTAAGGGTGCAGCTGTAAAAGTACTATATAAGCAGCAAGGCACTCTCTGGCTCTTACTGGCTGGCTTATTGGAGACTGCATTCTTGCTTGATCGGGGAGGAGAAGAAGTGTTGGATTACTTTGAAGATATTTCTCAACGGAGAGAAGATAAGTTTTGGACAGATTTATTATATGTGTACTGACACTGGCTATTTGACACGGACTTTGCAATTAGAGTATCCTCGACAAGACTTGACTGAAATTTGGTATATGACTAATGGACTGTTTATAATGACTATGCTATAATTTTTAAATGGAATAAACAATACTTTTGATAGCACAAGCGTATCTGTATTTTTACTGCGTGTTAACGAGAAGGCTTATCTCACACATTTACCTGTCTTCCTATCTGACTTCGCTGCACATTCTGTTTAGTTTGTTTTCCTTAACACCCGTTGGGGAATCCAGGCTTAACAATCCCCTCCTTTTGTTTCTCTGTAATGTCTCCTCTCCATTTGGGCTTCAGCAATGCAGCTGGCAGTAGTTCATTGGCTCCTTGGAAGGACCACACCCTCAACTGGGTCAATCCTCATCATGCACTCTATTAAGTTCTGTACTTCCCTTTATGCAGAGAAGATTGCTGGTTTGAGATCCCAGTGAAATGTGGGCCATTGGTTTAAAAAAAAAATCACCCACCTTTCTACTTTTCCTAGCCTTAAAAAAAGAAAAAGAAGTTGTTGTTGTTGTTCTGGGTTTTTCCTGAGACATATACTTTTTTGTTTCCAGCTGTAAGATAGCCCATTGATTACATTTGCTCTTTGTGGCATATTGGGTAAAACCCTCTAGTTCACCCAACTGGAAACTCTAGATTTATCTTTTTAAAAAGTCAAGGAGGAGGAGAAAGTTGGGAAAGAAAAATACATTTCTAAGACATTTTTTAAAAAATGTCATTCATTCATTGAAATGTTGTCTCAACAATGAGGACTAAGGACTACGGAAGGCCTGGAAAGGATGAATTTTTTACTTGCTGTTGTTCCTGTCTCTTTCTCTTTATGAGGGATACAGCAAGAGCACCTTCAAGTCAGTATTATCTTCTGGCAACTGCCTTGGCAAATCCCTGCAGTTTTCTCAGCAAGACCTTGGAAGTGGTTTGCATAAATATATACAACTAGTGAATTGTTTAAAGGAGACACGTGGGGTAGTGTGCAGTCTGGCCTGAACACTTTGTTAGATCTCAAAAGTCTACATCCAGACAGAATTTTCTAGAACTTACTTAGAATCAAACTAGTACAAGTCCAGGATAGGAACAGCTTAAATGGCAAGGATGTACAGTCAGCCTCTCTCTATGTGCCTGTCACCCACTCTTGTTATTTTACAATTAAGTACATCATTCCACATGAAAGAATACTTATGAAAAAAATGATTATATACCTTTCCAAAATCTGTTAATGAACAGATTTGATTCAAACAGCAATTAGTCTGCAGGGAAGTTCCATAATTGATTCTGGGTCAGAATCAAGATCTTCCTTTTAAATTAAATGAACTTTTTTTTTTTTTTTTTGCTGCTTTACTGACAACAAGAAAGATGTTTTGTTCCCCTGTGTTAAAATTTAGGGCTTTCTAAACATGATGCATATAAAATATATGATGGGTTGTTTTTTTTGAAAAAGTAATTAAAATGACAGAGAACAAATAAGGATCTGGTTAAGAAACTTCCAAAATGCATTTGTGGTTTTTCCCTTCCCCTCCTCTCCGTATTCAATGGGAAACAGGGGGACCTACTAGTGAAAGGGTTGGTTAATTTACTTGCTTAGTTACTATTTGATCTATTTTTGTGAACACACGTCAGGGGGAATATCTTACAGAATTTCAGAAGGTTGGGAAACTATGATGTGTGAAAAATATTTTGTAACAGAATTGATTGAAATAACCTAATTTTTCCCCCTTAATGTTTAATCAAATGTAACATATTTGTGGTAATTGTTTAGGTATGTTAAAGTAAAGCAATGATCTGATGTTACCATTTAAGACTTGTCAGATACTTCTGCACCAGAGGTGGTATTCAGCAGATTCTGACCAGTTCTGGAGAACCGGTAGCAAAAATTTTGAGTAGTTTGAAGAAATAGCAAATTCCACCTCTGACTGGAGATTTTACAGTATCCTTCCCCTGCCACGCCCACCAAGCCACACCCACAGAACCGGTAGTAAAAAAAGTCGAATCCCACCACTGCTCTGCACCTCCTCTGAGAGAGGAGTGGAGAAAAGAGAGTGGAGTCCTTCTAAGGACTACTATGAATTGTAGTCAGCCTGGGCTCCCAAGACTTTGATGCTCTCTCCAGTAAGAAAATTGATTTTTATTCTCAGAACACATGGCTCAAAAAAAGTGGGCTCTATTAATTGCATTCCTTAGAACTGTTATATCTTCTTTTACATTTGAATTTTGAGTGACCTCTTTTGATAAATTGTATGTTGTATGTATAAATGTCTGACTTTCAACTATATTCAAATATAGAAGTTCTGTAAGGAAGAAGAAAAAAAAACCCTTTGTGAATATCCTTTCTTATGTCATTTAGATTTCCCCACAAAATTTAGCTGTGTTTCTGCTTCTATTCTGAAAGTTGGCATTTTGTTTACATAGCTAAGAACCCCTAGAATCTCATACAGAACAATTTATCTCAAAATAAACTAAAAGAAAAGTCTGCAAATTGAAATTGTCTCCGTTAGGGTTCTGGCATAAGCAGAAATTTAGGGGAGAATCCTATTTGGAGGATATGTTCCAAACCAATGTTAACAGTTGTCATATTTTCCAATTGCCCATAGCAGCAGTAATGTCTTTCCCTGTTCAACATTTACTGAACAGAATGGTTCCCAACATTAATTTCAGAAATGGCAGTTTTAAGTTCTCTTTATTCCCTGAAAGTTATTGATTTACAAATGCTAATTAAACCAAGATTCCCCTCCCTCTAGGAATCTTGAAGATATCTCATAATGATTCTTCTTGTCCTGTGATATAATTGACAGAGATATGTGTGAGGTAATGAAAAAAACATATAAATGGCTTGTGTATGTTTATGCTTTTTGGTTTTTATTCATGAATCATGTACAGATTGTGTTCTAAGTAAATTTCAGCCATTCCTACTATGTAATGGTCATGTAAGAGCTCTATGGCAAAGTAAGGTAACTCACAAATCTGTTCCTATCTTCACACAATCCAGGCAAAGAATACAAAAGTGAAACACCCCCACACACACACATATTTAGTTAGTGTGAAAACTTTCAAGACTCATGTGACAAATACAGCAATTATTCCAAGCTAGCCCTTTTCTTGATGGCATCGGTTACAGGATTTCCCAGATTTCAAAACAATGTCATCTCTTCCATGACCAAGACATATTTATTGTCCTCACGCCTTATAATTGGGTTGTTAGAACAACAGCAGATTCTATCGCGCTGGTAGTTTTCAATGGTCACATCTCAGGATACTTGAATGGATTCTTGCATTAAATAGATGGTTGGAAGTAGGTATCTTGCAATGTCCTTTCCAAATAATACATTCGAAAATTCTATGAACAATATTGATTTATTAACAGCCCAGCTCTCATAAATGCCAGTGATTCTAGGTTAGCAGGCTAGAATCTGATCCCTCTCTTCTTTTTCAGCAGAGTTTTACCAAGGTAATTAATTTGGCATTAAAAATACACTTTCCTAAATAAGCAAATTCTTCTTCTTATAGAATTGGTAAATTATATTTTGGCTACTGTGTTGAAGAGACAGAAAGAAAAAATCAGGTTGGCTCAATCTGAATGTTGATCCTTGCCATAAGAAAACAACTTCATCAGAAAAGTAAGGTTCTTTGGGAGCATTTTTCAGTGAAGGAGTAACTGTCAAATTTAATATTATTTGTAGGCATAGATTTACTTCTAGTAAGAACTAGACCTAAACAAAAATATAATATTTAAGGAGGTTTCTTTTGGGAGAGGGCATATTATTTTGTTTTGTATTTTTGTCTTTACTCTTTTGGCATTCTTGACCATTTTGTTTGTTATAATAATTTATGGCAGAAAAGGGACACAAAAGATTGCTATGCATATAAAAGGCAAGGTTATCTGTGCATACTAACTACCTCTTCACTCAAGCATATGCTTGAGTTTATAAAACAATTTACTTAAGTTTACAAACACAAGTGTGAAGTTCACCTCCTATTTCAGCAATCCAGGACAACGAATAGCTGCTCAATGCTAAAATTAAACGAATGACTTAGTTTTAATTAGAATTTATCTTCATTTCGAAGGGTAAGTACAAAGACCTGAACATTCAAAGATTCCTTCAAAGACATCACACTCCGTCTGCTCTCAAAACATTCATTAGTACAGTCCTCATTATTTATTGTTAACATCTTGCATTTCTCTCCAGTAGTGAAGACCCCAGGTTCAACAGAATTCTCATGAGAGGGTATTAAATTTTACACACATTCAATCCTGTATTGTGAAATTTTTTTGACCTGACATATGTCTTTCCTTTTAGGAAAGAGGAGGGTGGCATTTTCTTGGCTGCTACTACATCAACTGAATAAAAAGTGCAATACAAATTGCCAAATGTTTTAAAAAACAATACAGCAGTCTTTGAAATCTCTATGCTGAGCTGTATAATATGAACCAATGTCAGTCAAAATGAACTGCATTCATTGGCTTCTCTCCACAACATTGCCACACAATCCTGGTAGCCACTTGAGGCAACATCAAAGAATGCTAAGCAGAAGGAACGATTCCACGTTGCCCTCTGGTATTCACAGAACAGAACTGTAAACACAAAGAGACAATACCCGTGATCTCCAAATGGTAGCCCTGGTGATGTGTACACATTTGAAATGTAAAAGCTCATTAGGATTGTGTGTACAGGTGTACAGACAAGAACACTGATATCTAGTGCAATTCCCCATTTATTAAGAAATTGAATTATAATAAGAAACCCCTCAACCAACAGGAAAAAAAAACTCCCACCAAGTTCTGTTTAATTATTTTCATCATTCTCTGACTCCCATTATGTTAATCTATCTCAAACAATAGAGGAACATTAAAACTCCTCATTTATTTTCACGGTCAGAACAAAGAGAATCAGTCAATATTGGGTCATTTTGGCTAATCCAACTCTTTCACTTATGAAAGTATGGGGATTACATTTTAATGTTCTCCTTTTTCTCTATCTTAGTCACAGTAAATAGGATGCCCAATATCTGGTCTTTACTAGAATAAACCATTCTTAGGTAGAAGCGTTCAGAGGATACTTCAGAGCAGAAAATATAGTAGGCCTGGTTATAGTTATGCTCTATTGGGCATGGATGAGCAAGAAAAGCCCTCTCATTTTACCAAGCGTTGCTAGTTATATACACTTTGCCAAAAGTAGACTATTTAAATTGCATAACTTGAAAACAACTATTGCCAGGTGAAATCAAATTTCATTTCACTGAAATGAAATTGTATTTGGAATAAAATACAATTGAAATTGAAATTGGGGTAAAAAAACAATTTAAAATGAGATTGGAATAAAATACAATATATGAATAAATAAAATATGATAAAACTATAGTTCAGTGTCACCCCTACAATCTACCCGAATCGGTCCCACATATGGGGATCTCAACCGAACCATTTTGCTCAAATACTGTGCTATATTAAATGTTTTCAAGTTCTGGCCGCACATAAGGTAAGTTGTTTTGACATGGGGTTCCCAATGGATCATTTGTTTAGTATATAGACCGAGGCACCTGTTTCTCACCCTCTTATATAGGCAACAATCTTATAGGATGTGAGCCAGGTGTTCTACTTCTCCCGTTCCACAAATGCAGAGATGGCCATTGTAGGGTATAGAATGGAATCTCCCATATCTGACCATTGTATCAAGCTGTTCAAATCTCAAATTGTATGTTGATATCATGTGTTAAATAAATAACAATTTGTAAATTGCCCAGGGTTGCTGGAAGTTGGGCAGCATATAAATTATTATTATTACACCTAACAATGTGAAGTCATAGCTGCCATTTCTTTAGCTGTTCTTTAGGGAATTCTTCCCAAGAATCTAGGATGTTACAATGTATCACTGTGGAATATATGTGGATCCAGGTAGTGTGGCCTTTTAAAATTGACAGATGAAAAATGTCAATGTGCAGATTTTTGAAGTGCTATCCAAGATTATTTGGTAAGGCACCCTGGGGCCACCATGGCCAATTTATGCCATAATCTTTCAGTTCTGATTGTCAGATCAGTGCTCTTCTCCAATTCTTTGTCTTCTAAACTGGAATTGCCAAATCAATTATCCACATTCTTCTTTTCAGCTGCATATATACCTGGTGGATTATGAACCAAGACTTTTATCAGTCTATATTAAGAAATCCCACAATATTAGAACTTGCTCATTTTTAACTACTTTTTCAACTCTATACTTCCACTAATTTTTTGTTACTGGTACATGATAATTTGTACAGATATTCCAGTGTATTTTTTTGGCAACTGTATGATATTTTTGTTTACAATCAGTTTGTGTGAACTTCTTGCATGAGTTGAGTATATGTTCTAATTTCTTCGGCTTTTATGCAGATTAATACCCCCAGTTTGTTTTTATTTAATTTAGTTTAAACATATACTATGCATTCAGCATCTAGATGTAATATGGTCATGAATTGCACAGGAAAACTTTTGGGGTTCTCTGTTAAACTTCCCCAAAAGGTTTTCTTTTAAAAGTCATCAGTGTGATATTTATTTGTGTGTGTGTGTGTGTGTGTGTGTTTGTTTGTTTGTTTAAATTTATATGCTGCTTTTTAAGTGATGTTGGATTTGGGTCTCCACTTCTATTTAGAAATGGATTATAGTTGTTCAGACATGTGGCATGAATCTAAATTAAAAAGGAAATTATTTTCAGTATGATGTAACTTGTTTTTCAGGAACAGTGCACTCTGCTCCTCCACATCAAGCTAGATTCAAAGGGTGAGCGACAGTGTTAATAGCCAATCAGAGAAAATAAAGTTTAAAAAAGAAACTACTAAAGCAAAACATGGGCAATCAGAAGTACTCTCAGATTTCTTGATAGCTATAATGATAACTAAGTATTATTTAGTCCCATTTCAGTAATAAAATAATTGGTTAGCTAAAATGTCAAACTTTCCACCCCATTTTTAAACTCTGCACATTTGAAGAATTCCCATCCCATTTTTCCTGTATTTCAGAACGAAGTGCATCTTTTAATGTGCAATAATAATTTTATACATGGAAATACTATATAGAGTGATATTTCACAACACTATTTCTTAACACTAAATGCAGGGCAGGGAAGGGAAGGGAAAGGGCAGCTAGGCAAAATATTGTTGCATTTTAAACTTTGGCATACCGTATATACTCGAGTATAAGTCGACCCGAATATAAGCCGAGGCACCTAATTTTACACAAAAAAACTGGGAAAACTTATTGACTCGAGTATAAGCCGAGGGTGGAAATGCAGCAGCTACTGGTAAATTTCAAAAATAAAAATAATTAATTTGGGAAAGCGATCTCACTATCATGAAAGGTTTAATTGATTCACTAACCCAAAAGAAGAAGATGATGATGACAGCGGGAGGCAGGAGTCACTCTCTTCCCCTCCCTCAGAGGCCCCCTGAGTCAGGAGTCACTACCGCCGGCGCGGCCCCAGTCCCGCCGCCTCGGGAAGGGAAAGGCAAGCGCTTTTTGCCTTTCCCTTCCCGGCTGGGCTGTTGGGAGTCGCTGCCGCCGGAGGCCGCGACTCCACACCATTTTTTTTTCAGAGGGAATCTGACTCAGTATAAGCCGGGGGATTTTTTCAGCACAAAAAATGGGCTGAAAAACTAGGCTTATACTCGAGTATATACAGTATGTTGTTAATCAGAGCATTCCATGTGTAAAAAAAGCAGCATGATTCATTTCCAAAGTTACCTCTTTCTGGTGAATTCAATTTGTTATCTCAAATAGCTTTTCTATGGCTTCAGTCCTGTATTTAAGTTCTCTGTTCAAACAGAATGTTCATAATAAAAATAGTACTTGTATAAATGTAAATATACATTGGATTATTGTCATTATTTAAAAGTAATATACAAAATTAATGAAAATTTGCTGTTACAAGTCTGTGCAATGTTTTATTGGGTTATGAATCTGGAGAATGAGGGACTCAAGTGGTTTTCAGTTCACCTATGTTTTATGACACCGATTTCTTTTTTCAGCCATTATGAAATTTTATTACTTGCTTGCCTCTTACTGGTTTATGGTAAATTATTCTCACTAATCACTATTAAAACTACAAGGGCAATTGTGGTGTATATCTTTGAAGACATTCATATAAAAAACATAGCAAGTGGGAGATATAAATATCTGTATCCAGCTAAGTTCTTTACAGAAAACACACACAGAGGCAAGGAAAAAAGAAAAAGACTACTAGAAATAATCAAAATGGCATGTTAATGGAGAAAAAAGTGAAACTGATGTAAGAATTCATACTTGGTTCTTGTCAAACTTTCTGCCATCATGAAATAAATGTTTGGAAAAATGTGCGGATTATCCAACTGAATACTCTTGCACACTTGTATCTTCAGGAGTATGGGTGTTGCATTTATTATATTTGTTAACATATTCTCCTGTTTTTATTTACCACTTGAATTATTTTATGTATCAAGTGGAGTGAAGAGATTCTAGGCCATGGGGAAAAAAATCCACCACCACCCCTTACTATATAAGCATGGGTGAATGTTTTTTCCATAGGGAAAAAACAACAACAACCTTAAACAGAGAAAGGAATTATTTTGACATATTACTGCAACGGGAAAGACAAAAAGTTTTGTGGGTCCTGAACAACTAAACCCATAAGCGTCTATGAAATGAGATAGGGAGAGAAAAGAAAAGGTGAAATGGTAAGGAGACAGGTCAGGAACAAAGAAATAGAATTATTTTAGAGTTGGGAGATAGAATTACTTAGAAGTGTCCATTCACACATATTTTTTTATTACCAGTGAAATAACTGTATTCATCTAGTGCAGCAAAAACAACCCAGAATTATGTGGCACCTCAAAACTAAATATTTTTTATTACACAAGCTTATCATTCTGAAAAAGAAATAGATTTATTTTGTTGGAGAAGAGAATGAACAAAAGGAGAGCAGAAAATGGTGAAAAGAAAGGTGAGGGACAGAATGGAAAATGGTACCTTTCAAATGTGGCATAAAATAGGTAAACAAGGAACTACATGGAATAAGTAGTTAACACACATATATATGAAATGTTGGTCTATATTTAATCATTGAGTAATGGCTTTGGGAAGTTCTAATTAATGTTGTTTCTGCTATGTGTTTGTAGTTTTTTTTTTTTCTCAAGTAATATACTGAGATCAAGTGATGCTTAATTGTTCTCTGCCAGTTGTTGGATGTTTTTATTTATTTCCATTTTTTTGTTGGCTAGAGATTTGTCAATTTGATGCATGTAAAGAATTGATTGCCCATGCCACATTAGAGGGTGAGCAAATGTAGCTCCCTCTGGTTTAGGGAGTGATGTTATGAGATATGGAAGTAGCATCACCAGAGATGATATGGAATAAACACCAAGATTTATCAAAAGGTTTCGTTCCTGAATTTATGTCATTTAAAGATTGTTGATTAGTAACAGTCATGGGCCATGTAGGGCTTTGTTGCTTTCATAAGCTCATAACAGCGGTAGAGATTTGGGGTGGGGGGAATTGGGGGGAAATTAGATTCACTCCTAGAATGAATCAGTACAGGTAGTCCTCAATTTACGATCACAATTGAGCCCAAAATTTATGTTGTTAAATGAGAGTTAAGTGAGTTTTACCCCATTTTACTACTTTTCTTGCCACAGTTGTTAAGTGAATCACTGCAGTTGCTAAATTAGTAACTTGGTTGTTAAGTGAATCTGGCTTCCCAGTTGGCCTTGCTTGTCAGAAGGTTGCAAAAGGGGATCACATCATTCTGGGACTCTGCAACCATCCTAAATATGCACTCTATTACCTGTACTCCTTAGCACATAAATATGAATAAGATTTCTAATGTTGTTAATATAAAAACTTCTGTGATCATCTTGGATACATAGTGGATTTTGGACACAAGTTAGTAGTTCTGAGGGAAGATGTTGGCAGAAATTGGCAATAGAAGAGATGAGAAATCTTATTTTTGATCCAACATCTAGTTTTGAAATAGTACCCATACATTTTCCCTTGGATAGCAGCATTGATTAAAATGCCAGAATGACATTTCTTACAGTATAAGCTTATAGTTTTATTCTATAAGGTGGGAGTGAACCAAAATTGGATAGAGAGGACAGAACATGTGAGAATCGCAAATTAAGTTGCACACCTACGTGTAGAATAGTGATCCTGCAGTTCCAAACCATACCATTAGCTGGGAAAAGAGCAGAAAGCAGAAAGCACTGTGACTAGTCCAGACTTCTAGTCCAGACTTCTATTTCAATGGAATAGAGATGATTTTTTTAAAAAAAGATCTATTTTTTTAAAAAAATCATCTTCCTGCATCAAGCCTGACACCCAACACTACAGTTTAAGGTGTCAGATTGAGTCGTGTCCAGTCCACCACTCCACTTCTTCTGAAACTTGCACTTTGGATAGAGAGTTATTTAGATAAAATGCCAAAGGGAGACCCAATTCTTATTCTCCATCAGACTTCAAGTTTTCAAATGGCAGGTCAGAGTTAAAATGGCGAGAGATATTCTTACCTGCCAAGTTCCCATCTAAGTCTTTGCATTTTCACCACAAATACCCAAAATGTAAATATACTGACTATGTCTTCTATGATTGAAATTCCTGCCTTATCTGGGCGTGTGCTGTTCAGAAGTACTGGGAGTAATGAAGTTTTGTCATGATTGTCAAAGTGTAAAAATAGGAAAGGTTCGAATATCAGATTACACCCAGATGCATTCTGCATGTTTTTCAAAGACAAATGACAAGTAAATACTCAAAAGTACCCGAAAGATATGGGTATACCAGAAAACTGAGACTGTGTTAATTTCTCTTTGATCATCACTCCCAAGTCCTGGATTGTGTAATCTGATGGATCCTGGCTTTCCTTTCCCTTGTTAGATCCAATCTACTAAACAAAGATACCCAAATATGGTCAGGTCAAAACTTCTATGAAATACAGATCTCAGATTGATTTTCCTATGATACAGCCTTACACCAAACAGGTAGGATGGTACCACCTAGAACAGTGGTGGCTAACCTTTTTGGGCTCCTGTGCCAAAAATATGTGTGCGCCCCCCACGCCCCTGCACGTGCATGCACAATCTCCCACCTGCACTGCACCTCACAGCTGATTTTCGGCTGGTTTGAGGCCTTTTTCGGCCTCCCTCTGCAGGCTTTACAGGACGAATAATAGGCCCATTTTGTCACTTCAGTGTTTACAGGAAGTGATGAAACGGGCCTATTATTCTTCCTGTAAAGCCCGCAGAGGCTTTTTTCAAACTTCTGGGAGGCCAAAAAAAGGCCTCAAACTAGACGAAAATCAGCTCTGAGGCATGCACATGTGCAGTGAGGTAAGTTTGCCTGCAGCTCGAGTGCCGGCACAAATGGCTCTGCATGCAACCTGTGGCACACATGCCATAGGTTCGCCATCATAGACCTAGAAGATACCTGAGCAGAGAATACCAGATTTCAGATTCACTCTACACTTTTAGAGATACTCTTCCTTCAAACCCTTTAGAACACTCTATTTTGAGTAACCTTGCCTTCGCAAACATTTTGAAACTGGATTAATAAATGTACTAAATTGGAAAATTGATTTATTTATTTAACCTTTTCACCCTGTATTGAAAATTGCCTTATGTATATGTTGGAGTGTACATTTTTTCTTGTTTCTTAAAAAGCATCTATAGAAAAGAGGCCTGTCTTCCTTTAAAGATATAACTTTTAGTCTAGATTTTTATATTTATCAGAGAAGTGACACTGCAGCTCTCTGAAATATGTGGAAAAGTAGAAGCTTCCCCTTCTTCCCAAAGTTAAAATAAGCAAATGGCATTGATTTGTCACATACAAAAATCTCTAATGTCCTTGACCTATTATCATTTTTTCTAGCAAATTCTGTCTGATGTCTCCATATAACTAAAAATAAATCCTAAAACTTCAGTTATTGAAGGCAAGTAACAACAATGCTGAGGATTGTTATACAACACATTTTTCCATACTCACAAATCATTTCTTTTTTCTTTCTGTTATTTTAAGTCCATGCCAACCTGTATTTGTTTGAATAATGGAGCTGGGATAATTATTGAATGATGGGCAACTGTAAAACCTTGCTTATTATTTTACTCAGAACAGTTTATGAAGACTAAAAAAAAGAAACAGGATAAATAAAGTAAATTATTCTGTTATGAAAACCTTCGATAAATAAAAGTTACCCGGAAGCAAAAAGAGATTAGAGTGCTATAAAAGTTAATTAGATATTATGATAAAACTTGCAATTAGTCAGGCCACAAGTTAGTTTTTCTTTTCTGTCCCTATACAAAATGACTAAGCCAGGTCTACTATATTTGTGCATGCTCAAATGTTGTTTAATTTAATCCATTTGTTACTCAAGGACATGTAAACATAAACCATTCATACACACAATCATTTTAACTATTTGCTAAATAAACCAATTACTTCAGAAACCTAAATCCAAAACCATACAATAATTGAATACAATAATTTGGATCTAAACTATTAGTTTGCACAGTAGCTAATCATGACAATACTGTGAGTCCCAGAGAGGGAAAAATAATATCATATTAAACTTAATGTCAATTCACAAAGCATCTTTGACCTGCTCTCAAGTTGCCATAGGCAAGAGGGATGGGAAAGCGAACTTCATAGCTGTATCAAGGAGTTGGTATCTCAGCCAAAACAAGGCAACATTCCATCCAATACGCCAAGGTCATCTCCATGGAAAATCACAGCGGCCGGAGGGAATGACTTTTACAACCCATGAAATTGCTTCATTGCGCAATGTGACTGATGACACATATTGGGGGGAGGGGGAAACAGGATCAGAAACAAAGCGTGAATTAACTGAGGTCACAGTTGGCTCCACCTGGTCTATGCCGGCATGAAGCTCCTAATAAATAACTGGATTTTTTTTTTTTTTGAAGCTTGGCTTGAGGCTTAATTAAGGCATCTGTCGGAACCCTGACAGTGAGCCAATTCTCTCAAAACTAATGAAAACAACCGGGATTCCTGAGCCTCAGACTCTCCATCTGCTCCCCAACACTAGGATGCATGGAGAGAAACTCAGGCTATCATGGCAGAGGGCAGACTATCCAAAGAGAGCCTGATCCAGGTGACCCTGAGCTTGCCCACCCTCCAGGGAACTCCAGGAATGAGCAGCCCAGCCGGAGCCAAGTTGCAACCTCCCTGGACATCAAACCGAGAGGCCCTGAGAGCGACTGAAACAAGAAAAGATGAGTATTGGTGGAAAAAAAAATCCCTAAAGTGGTTGAATTCCCCTATCCTATATTGAGGGGAGGGGGAAACAGGGTCAGAAGCAAAGCACAAATTAACTGAGGTCAGAGTTGGATCCACCTGGTCCGTGCCTGCATGAAGCTTCTAATAAATAACTGGATTTCTTTTGAAGCTTGGCTTGAGGCTCATGATTTAATTAGGGCATCTGTCGGAACCCTGACACTTATCACACTGACATATATATTGTAAAAAATGGAACACATTTTAAAGTTTGAAATATATGTAGTTCTGTATGTTCATAAGTTAGGATACCCACATGACTAGATTTAATTTTACAACCATTTTTATGGTGGTTGTTAAGTGAATTACACAATTGCGGGAACCCATTCATAACATTGAATGATTGTGAAAGTTGTTCGAAATCAATGGGGAAAAAGGGCCTTAGTTCAATATATCTCATTAAAGGTAAATAGATTTTAAAAATTCTTCCATTTATCTTTGTGATATGGTATGTGATAAATGTCTTGCTAATTTACAAGATGATCTATGAATAACCAAGTTACTCTGCAATCAAAGAGCTCATCTTGACAATATACCATTTCTGACATGAACACAATGCCACAGCCCTTTTTTTTTTTTACAAAAGAAATAGATCAATGTCTATATTGGGATAATAACAAATTAGCTTAATTAATTAGGATTATACAGTATTTGGTGAAATGAATACAGTACTATTATTATTTTTCTCAGATCCCATCTATAAAATCAGAGGGGTGCTTTAAGTTTGTGAAAATGCATTAAATGGATTCAGATGAGGTTTTTCATTTTAATCTTCAGAGAGCCATCTGAAAGACATGGTTATCTTCCTTTCAGGCAGATTAGAATATCCTATTGATTACCGAATGATACATAATCTAGGAGCCAGGAACATAGCAGCAGAGTAAGGATATGCTATATCTGGCAGATGTTTTGCTGTTGGCTTCCCACTCCTAGAAAAGGCCAAATGTGCAGACCTTGACTCTTTGCCATTTCTTGCTCAGGGCTTCTGTGGAGACCAGCTGTTACAGCAACCCAGTGAAAAAGCTAGCAACATCCAGAGCAGCACCTCCCAGGAATAATGTGTTAATATGACATTTATTGGGTCAAATTAACATAGTTCTGCTGGCAACAAAGGAAATAACACTTTAACAGCACTGCTTTGTCGTGTAATAGAAATACTGTATTAAGAATGATTGCCTTAGACATAATTTTGAAGGCTTTGAAACCAGCTTCAATACTGGCAAAGCCTGATAGTAAATTTCTTCCTAAAACTTTTTATTTCAAAGGTGGGTGATTTTTGGAGCCAGGATTTATACTTTTGGGTAAACAAACATTGCAATTCATAGGGTGGCAGTACAAAGTGTGCACGGTCATTTCATGCACATAAGTAGGATTAGTATATCCAATTTCCTTTTGGGGTTGGGAGTGGGGACAAGAAGCTTTTCCAGTGATTGGCTTTAATATTTTAAGAATTATTCTTTCTTTTCCCAAAATAGTATTATCCTGTGATTTTGGCAACTGCAACTATAGAGAGTTTCAGGAGTCACAAATAAGACATCTGGAGGCTGTGCTGTGACCGAGGCGTTAGCTCCGGGAAAGCTATTATTATAATCTATTGAAACTTTACAAAGTTTACGAATTTCCATTGATTTCTTTTTCAGATTTTGAGGTTCCAAATGGACTGATTATATTTGAGAAATGGCAGAAAAGTATGAGAAGTTTCATTTTACTATTTAATTACATATTTGCTCAGACTCACAATAGATTAATGTACTCATTTTGTATGTATTGTGTTGTTGTTTTTCTTATAGGTTATTGATGTAATATATTTATTGGAATTTATTTCAGCATGATAATACTGTATGGTCAATGAGAAACTATGCATTAGCAATCTAAATATACAAAGGGATACTAACATATTTGCATTATTTTATTTTTATAAACAAATGCCAGCAGAACAAAAATGCACCATTAATACTTCATGGAAGAATAATTAAATGGAATCGGGATGTTGACTTATTCCTAATCATTCCCAAGTTGAAAGAGTATAAGTAAACAATATAGTATCTATTACAGAATATCAGTAGGAGAAGACCTAGCTGAGTCAAAGGGTAGAGTCAAATGCATCATCAGTCTGGAATCTCTACACCCCCTTAAGAGACCTAAGTCCAGCCCCTCTTAAAGCCCGTAGACTCTTATCTGGCACCAGTTCGCCTTGACTGTTAGTAGTTCAGAGTTTTGTGTATAGGTACCACGACTTCTAGTACTTGTGAACTCTATCCTGTTTCCTGATTTCTTGCATTTGACAATATCTTCCTCATCAATTTTGTTTCAAAAGAGAAAAAAGATTTAGGACAGAGCAAACCATTGAAAGAGGTGATTTTCAAAACATGTTAGCATCCAGAATAGGAAGTACTTCTCTTTGAAGCACCTGTCATCTACAAGGTTGCTAAAGCTGCTTCCATAGATGTGTGCTGCACAGACACACTTTGCTTTACTTAACGTCCCCCTATTAATGGTATCTGTGCATCTATATACAACTGTAGGCAACCGAACTAGTTTCAGTGTGAGTCTGCAAACGAGAATGATTTAATAATTAAATTTAATTATTCAGAGCATTTGTGAATATTAATGCATTTTATGAATACTTTTTAAATGTTTTGAACAGTGTGATAATTCTTTTAAGGAATGAGGTTTTTTTTAAAAAAATTCAGAATCCAAAATTTTTGAACAATTTTAATCTAACCTCAGAAATGGCTAAATATTCAAATAATTGTTCTGAGAACCATGGAATCAAAGAACACTGCCTTAAATCACAAAACCAGCATCAACAAATATCAATTGGCCTACTTGGATACTGTGCTATTTTCATTTTCTGTAATTTATCACTTCTACCACTGAATACAGTATATGCATATGTAGATGTCCTTCAGAAACAAAGACTTTAGGCATAGCAAGATGTGTGGTAAGTTTGAGAAAAATATTTTTTTTTTGTTTTTATTTCCTTTTATTCTTTTTAAAAATCTGTTGGCAGGCATTGTTTTCAACATTTCTTATCAAGGAAATGATCAAAATTTGTGGCAGGTAAAACTATTGTGGCGTTTTTAGAACTCAGATTATATGAGTTGGCTTTTATGTTTTCCTAAAGTTCTTCTAGAAACTCAAGTTTTATGATGTTCCCAGGCATCTCATTTTCTTAAAAAAATGAAAATCTCAAAAAAGGTATCCAACCTATTGCTGTGATTGGAATAAAAGATATGGGGTTCACTCTGGACTATGTTCAATGTTTCTATTTAATTTTCTTGTTTGGAACCTTCCCTGATATAAACTAGGGAAAACTGTACTTTTCTTGTAACTTGCCTAATGTGTATCTTTGTACCTTTTTTTCTCAAATAAAATCTCAGGTGGCACTCTTAAGAGAAAGGGTAGGCACCAGTGTATGCAAACAGAATAGCAAACCAAAACAGGGGAATTCTATCAAGGAGGTTAGCAGGGCCATCTCTAGACATGGTGAGGTCTAAACTATAGGCAGGTATAGAGTTCTATTTCACAAGGGATAGCATAGAATCAGGATAGGTAATAACTTGACAAGAATGCCACCATACCTGTGATGAGATGGGAATGGTGTCTCTTTGAACAGAAGGTATGAATGCATGCTGAAACAAAGCATATGGTGGTCATGTGAGTCATATAGGAAGACTTAATTTATGGAGACATACACATATAAAATATAATAAAACTCTAACAAATGAAAAAAAAAAACAACGAAATTTTGAGAGCCCCTGTCACACTGTAAGTCTGGACTATAGTTTGTCTGGTGATTGGAAGTAGGACAGGAACAAGAGACATCAATGCCTGCCAAAAGGATAGATGCTGAAGAAACCATCAGTGATGACCTGCCAAGTATGCATTAAATTTGCTTTCTTCCCAGAAAAGTATGCTACTTACATTTGATGAAATGCAAACCTGTCTCCTTGTTGCAGTAGAAGCGAGGCTAGCCTTTCTCCTTTAACACCTATCAGGGATGATGAGGAGCACACAGGTATTCCATAGAGAACTTTCCATAAAGTGTACCAGAATGAGGATATTGAAAAGGACAGAGTCAGATAGTTTTTTTTCCAGGAGCAAAGGAAACAAAAGGCTTTCCCTAGGGAGCAAAAAATATACCTCACTGGGAGTAGTGAGTACTTGAAGATGTGCAACAAGAAAGTATGAAGAGACTTGGAGTTCCATGCCATTGAACCTGACCAACCAGTCTGAATCACTGAACATGCAGCTCTCAGTCTCTTCAGAGCAACTGCAATGACTGCTCTGTAGGAATCAATACACCAAACTCTCCACTGAGAATGAAAAATAGAATGGTCATATTAATGGGAAATGTACTATTGTGAGGTACAAAAACTGTGAGTTAGACAAGTTTTTGCAAGTGATTTTTTTTCATATATATATATATTTGTTTTCTGAGGTTCTCGCGGGTATTTGTATGTGGATCTTTGGTTATTCAGGTTTTCTCCTGCGTAAAATTTGAAGTATCTAGGTGACGTTTCGATGAAGTCTCATTCATCATCTTCAGGCTTGTGTCTTCAGCTTTGTGCTTCTCAGAGTAATGTGAGCTTGCAGCTGCTTCTTCCTTTTAACTGCTAGTGGGGGTGTGACTTGATTGGGTGGGGGCTTGGCTGCGTTCTGATTGGGTGGGGGGGTGTTCTCATTGGTTGGGGGTTTGGGTGTGTTCTGATTGACTGGGGGTGTGTTCTGTTCAGGTGGGGCTTGGTTGTGCTCAGGTTAGTCTTAGTTGCTGGAGGATTTGAGCTGGTGAGCTGTGATCCTGCTGTTTGGCTTCGCGTTCGTGGTCGTGCCGCATCTTCATGGTGGGCGTCAGTTCGCTTCATGTATGGGTCGGAGGAGTTTGAAGCGGGTAGTGATGCAGCTGCAGTGCGGCTTCTGGTCCGTGGTCGTGTCTCATCTTCTGTGTGGGTGTGAGTCTGCTTTTTACGTGGAAGTGTGGTGGTAGCATCTTGTGTGGCACTCGTGGGTGTGGGTCTGGTGTCATTCTTCATGTTAGGTACTCGTCTGTTCATGAGGCCGGGTTTCCAAATGGCTGGTAGGCGGGAGGTGTCATCTCATTTATTCATGCTGTGTGGGTGTTTTTCTATCTCTATGGCTTCTCTGATTATTCTGTTGTTGAAGTGTTCGGTTTTGGCAATAGTTCTGGTATTTTTAAAGTCAATCTCATGTCCTGTGGCTTTGAGGCACGACCACGGACCAGAAGACGCACCGCAGCTGCATCACTACCTGCTTCAAACCCCTCCGACCCATACATGAAGCGAACTGATGCCCACCATGAAGATGCAGCACGACCACGAATGCGAAGCCAAACAGCAGGATCACAGCTCACCAGCTCAAATCCCCCAGCAACTAAGACTAACCTGAGCACAACCAAGCCCCCACCTGAACAGAACACACCCCCAGCCAATCAGAACACAGCCAACCCCCAGCCAATCAGAACACAGCCAAACCCCCAACCAATGAGAACACCCCCCCACCCAATCAGAACACAGCCAAGCCTCCACCCAATCAAGTCACACCCCCACTGGCAGTTAAAAGGAAGAAACAGCTGCAAGCTCACATTACTCTGAGAAGCACAAAGCTGAAGACACAAGCCTGAAATTGCCTCACTAAACTGACTGCTCTGGGTTAACAACATAGCTAGAAGAGAATCCAAGGAGAATCCATTAAAGAATCTCACATTGTCAAGAGCAGTATGGCTGCAAGTACAATTTCAGTTTACTTCACTCAATAGTAGCACACAAAAGGAGAATCCAGGAATATTTGTGACCATTAGTTAAATATGAAGAAACAGTGTGATGCAAAAGCTAAATGCAGTCTTCAGCTGTCTTAACAGAAGAAAATCTGTTGAAATTAAGATCAGTTCAAGAACCAATGTATTAAAATTAAAAGCAAAGATATTCAATCTGAATTTCATGAAAAATTGCCTGATGATAAAAGAGATATAAAGCAGTGAAACAATCTGCTTAGGAACAGGAATAGACGGTATTCAAGCTGAGGCTTTCAAATAGGTTGGTTGGATACCTGTTAGCATAGTTTAGTGAATTCTGCACTATATCATGTCTAAATTCCCTTCCAACTCCTATATTTGATTCAATAATACTTTGAAAAGGTTATATGCTAATAACATAATAATAAGTTCAGTAGAACTTGCCTGCCCAAACTCCACATAGCTTGCCCACCTGCTCATGGTCAGCAGTGCCTGGCTGGGCCCACAACCCATGCAGATTTCATAGTGTTCTATAGGGCCTGCCAGCAGCCCATCAACCCATATTTTGTAGCACGAACCACCCCATCCACCTGCACTCAGTAGCATCTGCCTGAGGCCCCCATCCACAGTCCCCACTGGCTGATTTGCAAATCAGAGGGCTATATATATTAAATTGAAGATACAGGATTGCTCTGATTCCTGCTTTGAATGATGTGGATTCAGGAATAGTCAGCTACAAACTTTCTCCTCCCCGGCTCAGCTTCCAGGCACTTTGCCATGTCCTAGGTGATTCTCCCAGACAGGCCTGCTTGCCCTTTCTCTTCAGTACTGTATAGCACTGAATAGTATAGCAGTCTTTCATAACTGCTTCAAATCCTACAAAACAGGAGAATGAACTACATATATCTAGCTGTTGTCTGATACCACCCTCCTGGCAGTGAAACGAGGAGTATCCTGGCCTTCTTATGTATCCCCTCCTTAGTTTCTAATTCAGGATGTGTTGATTTGAACAGCCCTTGGCAAAATTATTTCTTATACTCAGGTATGTCTAGAATCCTAAATATTGGACATATCTTGAAAACTACTTCAATAGTGAATTGAGTCTATTTAAGCAGACTAAATTCCCTGGCCAGGAATATTTTCCCTCAGTGTCTCTCTCTTTCTCCTTCCCTGTGTGTGTTCATGTGTCAGGGTAGACATATTTAAACATACAAACTTTAACTGACAAGTAGAGTCTGAGAAGCAGGAGGCATACAAATTACCTCAATAAATAAATATATAAATAAAACTGACAGTAACAGCTATTCCCCAGAGAAGTATGAAAAAACAAAGGTTTTCATACAGTTTTTCAGTTAGCTGGACAGATGCTTATCTTTCTTTTTATTGAAAAGAGAAATGAATGTATTTGTGTTTTAGCATATTGGAGAGAGGAAAAGAGTTCCAGAGAAGTCACCCCCTACAGCAATTTCAGAACATCAAATAAAAAGGCCTCCAGCTTGTTCTGCTTTGTTCATTCAGCCCCTGCCTCCAGGCACACTCCTTATGACACAATGAAAGTGCCTCATATTACCAAGAGGTAAATAGAAATGAATTGCTGATCTCCTGTCCATCTTTATCATTCTTTAACAATAAGTAAATTTGCTGTAGAAAAACTATTGTCGATCCCACAAATATTTATAAATAAATGAGACAGAGGAAACATTAGTCACTAATTGCTAGAGTATCCCAGAAGTAATTGCTACTGTTTTCTGTTCACATTCATAGGAAAATATCTTTGCTTTGCAAAAAATCTTCAAAACCTTTCAATTTATTCTTAACTGTGGACAATCTGCTTTATATTGCTCACAAGGTTTTTTTGTATGTTTTATTTCTGAAGTACTTTGCATACTTTTAAAATAATATCCCCATGCAAATTCCGTGTTTTAGCATAAATTCAGAGGAACAAGGCACACTAAATGGAAACAATGGACTTTTCAATCAATCTCTCCTTTATTACAGTCTTTAGCCCAGGGAGAGAACAATACAATACATAAACCTGTAATTATTATTAATAAAACTTTAAAAAAAGATGTAAAATGCAATGAAATTACATAAAATACATTATACAGATAGCAGTGGTAATCACAAACAATTGTGCTCAACCTAAACCATAGATCGGATGGATATAACAAATGATAACACAAAATTGGGTAATCTGGAAACATATATCAGGGTCCTAGTCAGATAGAAGTGAGAGATAAGCCCTGTGCTCTCTACTAGACTAGTTTTTTAAGATGGGATACAGATGGGGCTGGCCCGCCTCTGTGGATAACAGTCCAGGAATTTCATCTGGCAGGCTTCAGAGCCTTCTCTGAAGTCATTCCTGTCCCCTAGAACATTTTTCCACCTGAGTTGAAATTGGTTCCCGCCATCCTGACATTTCATAAGAACCTTAAGACCTGGCTCTGCCAGATGGCTTGGTGAGCAAATGACTAAGAGATTCTAAATGTACAAAAAACTGGAGAAAATATTTTATTTGATTTATTTATTGGCTGTCCATCTTACCACAGGGTAACTGTGGGCAGCTTACAATCTTCTTTGTCCCCACAGAACTTCAAAGCATCCAAGCTCGGGGAAAACCTGATGAAATTTCAGAATTAAAAATGAAGAGAGATAAGATGGCACATTCATACAATAAAGACACTAGGCTCAAACTGGTTTGAAAATCCATATCCCAGATATGTTAAAGAAGACTCCTACCATTTTCAAACCCTAACGGACAGAGACTTTCCAGAGAGAGTCCTAAGGACTGAAGTCCACTATTAGCTTTTATCAGCCAGGTTGATTTAAAATGGTCTCAGAAAACCAGTGGGGCCAAACACAGGAGAAAAAAAATCATTTTAAACCAGAAATTAAGAAAATAGAACCACAGTCTGGTATCCATAGATTCACTATCTGTTTCTAACCATAAATTGTCATTTTTGATGCATCTTGGAACTGTGATTCTAAGATGCATTAAAAAAAGCCAGCTGAGTGATCTTGGGCAGCCACTCTCTTATGGCCCAATGCACCTCACAGGGTTGTTGTAAGGAAAATAAGAAGAGAAAGGAATATTAGGTATATTTACCACCTTGAGTTATTTATTACAATAATAAAGGCAAGATAAAAGTAACTAAATGAATAAAATACTAATAAAATAAAAAAGTTTTACAAGCAGTGCAAAGAATAGGGTAAGTTCAAAATATAAGCATTGTATTTGTTTAGAAGGAAATGGTTAGTACCCAAAAGGGACCATTTAGGAATTGGATTCACTCCTCTATTTAATATACCAATCCAAATTCAAATATCCCTAAGATTCAACAAAAGGAAGCTAGTCTGTCCTTTCCATTCTCGATCTTGTACATATTGTTAGAAATGTTTTTGCTATAGTCTATCAAAATCTGACTCCCTCTAAGTTAAATCCATTACTCTAGGTTCTGCACTTGGAACAAGACAGAACAAATCCGGCTATCTTCTAAGGGATACATATCCCTTGTAAGATTTGTAGGGTGCTACCATAACCTTGCTCCCACTGAATTCTTTTTCATGCTAAAGGTATTCAGCTCCTTCCATTTCTCTTCCCAGAGTTCATTTTTTGTCCCTTTTTGTCCCTTCTCTTAATTTTGTCTGAATCCTTCCTAATGTGTTGTGCTCAGAACTGACCAAGGCACAATAAAGGGGAATAATGATGTACAAAAACAAAATTCAATAGTGAGAAAAAATAAGGTTTTACATCTAGGCAAGAAAAAATAAATGCATAGGTATAGAATAGGTGGTACCTGGGCTCAACAGCAGTAACTGCAAGAGGGATCTTGGAATCCTAATGGACAATCAGTTAAATATGAGCCAGCAGTATGCTGCAGTTGCCAAAAAGGCAAATGAAATCCTAATCTGCATTAACAGAGAATGACTTAGATGAGGGAATAGAAGGGGAACTCATCAAATTTGCAGATGACACTAAACTGGAAGGAATACTCAACACCCCAGAAGACAAGCTTAGGATCCAATAAGATCTTGATTAACTTTAACAATGGGCCCCATCCAACAAAATGAATATTAATATGGAGAAGAGCAAAGTTTTACATTTAGTCAGGAAAAACCAAAGGTATAAGTACAGATTAGGTGAGACCTGGCTCAAAAACAATAACTCTGAGAGGGACCTTGGAGTCCTAGTGGATGATCACTTGAATATGAGCCAGCAGTGTGTAGCAACAACCAAAAAAGCTAATACAATCCTGGGTTGTATAAACAGAGGCATAGAATCAAGATCACATGAAGTATTAATACCGCTTTATAAAACCCTAATAAGACCATACCTGGAATACTACAGCCAATTTTGGTCACCATACTGGAAAAAGTTCAGAGAAGAGCAACTAAGATGATTTAGCCCAGAGACTAAAACATATGAAGAATGGCTGCAGGATTTGGCTAGTCTAAAGGAAAGAAGAAAAGAAGAATTAGGGGTGACATGATAGCAGTATTCGAGGGGGCTGCCATAAAGAAGAGGGAGTCAAATTATTCTACAAGTACCAGAGAGCAAGACAAGAAACAATGGTTGGAAACTAATCAAAGAGAGAAATAATCTGGAATTGAGGAGAAACTTCCTAACAGTGAGGACAATTAATCAGTGGAACAGCTTGACTTCAGAAATCGTGGATGCTCCATCACTGGAGATTTTTAAGAAAAGACTAGACAGTCACTCATCTGAAATGGTATAGGACCTATAGGTTCTCCTGCTTGAGCATGGGGCTGGACTAGAAGTCTTCCAAGGTCTCTTCCAGCCCTAGACTGTATGACTTGTATGTTTAAGAAATAGATCACACGAAGTGTCAACACCACTTTATAATGCCTTGGTATGACCACACTTGAAATAGTACATCCACAATATAGAAAATATGTTAAGACTAAAAAGAATGCAAAGAAAAATAACAAAGATGATTAGGAAACTGGAGGCTAAAATATATGAAGAACAATTATAAGAATTGGGTATGTCTAGTTTAATGAAAAGAAGGACTAGGGGGTGACATGATAGTAGTATTCCCATATCTAAGGGGCTGCCATAAATAAGAGGGGGGGGGGTCAACTTATTTACCAAAGCACCAGAAGGCAAGAGAAGAAACAATGGATGGAAACTAATCAAGAAGAGAACTAAGGAGCAATTTCCTAATGATGAGAAAAATTAACCAGGGGAATGGCTTGCCTTCAGACCTTGTGGCTGCTCCACCACTGGAGGCTTTTAAGAAGAGACTGGACAGGCACTGCTCATTTAGATTCAGCTTATAATCGGTTATTATTCCAAGATATTTTTTTTCACAAGTACATTATTGTTAATCTAACTAAACTCCAGCTTTGAAGTTCTGCTCATCCCTGGGCTATTTGTTTAAATGGAAGATTATAGAGGTTTGTTATTTAGTTTCCTAGAATGCAAACATTAGGAAAGAAAAAAACTCTGTTGTCAAAACGCATTGAATCAAGTGTTTTACAGCTTTTCAGATTGACTTTTGATGCTCTCATTATTATTCAAAGCTGCGAAGTGATACTGCATCCCAAAGAGGACCCATTTCACACATCAATCTGTGCCAGTTTCCATATGGTTTGGCTTCTGATACAGAGGTTGTCATTGAGAAAAGATGAAACTCCCACTGAATGACAACTTCATGCAAATGGTCCTAATCCTTTAATTAACAATGGAGAGGGGGATATACAGAGTCTGGCTTTGTAAATGCCTTCCAGCCCTTCACCAGCAGTGGCCTAAGAGGCACCTGGATTTCCTTTTGTAAAATTGTTGTATCTATATTTGTGTATGTATGTGTGCACACTGTAAAACATACATATGTACTGTCTGAGTTTATGTGTGCGTAGGTCAAATCATGGTGAGTATATTTGTGCTGATTTTGTGTGTGTGGATATCTAGACAGATGGAGTGTATGTGCAGCCCCTGTGTGTGGGAAGGAATTGCTGTGTGTTTTTGTGCATCTGAGTATTGAGAGTGGGCTGCCTAGATTCCCATTCTGAGCCAAGTGACTGGGGAAGTGGAAGTGGGGTTGTGGGCAGCATTTCAACCTGCTGCCCTGGGAAACTGTTTTTCAATTTTCAAGTTACTCTTTCTCTTCAAAGTGGTTTTTCTCTTTACACCAATTCTGTTTTCGAAATTACCCTGCTGATGGCAGACAGAATCCTCAATCCTCTTACTCATCTAGCTTTTTGCAGCCCAGATATGGTATCCTCAATGTATCATTGAGCAGGGTTGTAACAAGTGGTGGGATTCAAAATATTTTACTACCAGTTCTGTGGGCGTGGCTTTGTGGGCATGGCTTAGTGGGCATGGCAGGAGAAGGATACTGTAAAATCTTCATTCCCTCCCCACTCCTGGGGGAAGGTTACTGCAAAATCCTATTCCCTCCCCACCCCACTAACCTGCTTTCCAGCTCCATTCTCCTGTGCAGGGCAACAAAAGACCCAGCCGATAACCTGGGACTCAGGAGGAAGAGAATAGATGGGGGCAGGGCCAGTCAGAGGTGGCATTTGCCGGTTCTCCAAACTACTCAAAATTTCCGCTACTGGTTCTCCGAACTACTCAAAATTTCTGCTACCGGTTGTCCAGAACTGGTCAGAACCTGTTGAATACCACTTCAGGTTGTAACTTCTTTCACTCTTCTTTAATTTATCAATAACATATTGAAATTAGTTTTCCCCAATTCCCTAAAAGCAAGTCCCACTAAACCCAATCAAGCTTTCTTCTCGGTAGATGCATATGACCGCAAGGAGGCAAAACAAATTATTTGACCACCAGGCAGTTGAGTAATAAAACAGACATTTTAACAAAAACACAAAGCAAAACCAAGCCATAGCCCAAACCACAGCAAATACAGTTTATTATGAGATGATTTCACAGTCATCAAGGAAACATCACAAATGAAAAAAAATTATATAAAATTATATTTGAAGTCACAAATTTATGTATATTTTTAGAAATTTGATTTATTTATATTAGTCAAACAATTGGTGCATTCTGGACTTTTCGACTCTAGGTCCTGCATATGTGTTGAAGGATAACTCCTACCCTCCCACAGCCAGAATGAATCCATTCCTCAGGCTCCCTGTGAATTTCACAGCAAGGCTTCCCTGGGCCTGCTGACTGAGAAACAATTGTTCCATATTAACAATGTTGTACAAAAGTCCTGGAGTGATTGGATGAAATGGCAGATAGAGAGAAAGCCCAACATAATCCCCGCACAAAAAATTAATGAAATATGCTGGCTCAAGATCAAGGCTTTTAAGGAGAGTTGGACTTGTCTGCTGGATATTGGAGATATACGTCACCTGTCCAGATCTGTAATTGTTCAGAGGCCGAAGTAGGAAAGAGCTGGAACTTTCTATCATAGCTGGCACAGTTTTGCTTTTGCAAGTTTTGGACAATATACTGGGCTTTGGACAGATTCTAGACTTAAGATGAACACTTTGGTTAACAGGATGTCAGAGCCAGCAGCACATAAATCCACGCCTCTGATAATGAATAGTATAGCTTTATATCTAATTTAAAATATATAGTGTATGCGTTCCTCTGGAAATGATTCAAACCAAACCCATTGCCTCTAAATTCCCAAACTACTTTATTAGAAATGTATAAAGGCATCTCTCTCTGTGTCCCTCCCAGTTCTTTCACACTTTCAGTGTCATGTCCAGCTATATTGAGTCTCTGCAGATAATCAGGTTGGTGTATCCTAATCACGGATGTGGGCTGTATGATCACTCAGACACAACTGCGGTTTTCAAAAGTTTAGTTCATTATTTTGCCTCACTGCTAACAATTCAGGTGGCCGCAACCTTTCCAGGCATGCTTGGATTTGTAGAATTAGTTATTTTATTCCAGTGTGCAAAATGCTTTAAGGGCTGCAGAATGGGGATAGGGAATGAGGCAGATGAACTGTCACAAGCAGCTTCTTAGAATGTATCTATCAGTGTTCCAAGTAAACTTTCAGAACTCCAAGACAAAGTCCATCAAAGTAAGAATTTATTAGAGAACTCATGTTGGCACATCTGGGGAAAAGCCAAAAATCTGAATTCCCGCGCGCCCCCCCCCTCCACACTAAAACTCACACCCTGCCCCATTTCGTGACTCACAGGTCACACTGGCCAATCGATCTCCTGTCTCAACTGCTGCCAAATTTCAGTCACTCCCCTCCAGATGCCAGCAGCTTGCCCTTGATCTCTGGTGAAAGAATCTTGTTGTGGCTATACTCCATTTGCTACTCTCCCGTTCCCACAGCTTGCCCACCTCCCTCTGTGGCAGCCGCAAATCTGTCTCAAGATGGATCTGGGGCTGATAGTATCATTTCTTCCTTGCTTCTTCGTTTCTTCTTCCCTCTTGGTTAGCTCTACCATCCTGATTGTCTGTCAATGCTCTGGGATCCCTAGCTCATGCTTCCCACATTGTAATATATCTTATTTAGCAGGTCTGATAGCCTTATGTAAATAAGGGGTTATTATTTTTGGTAATGCTTAATAGTTTTTAATTTTTTTTTAATAATGTTTGTTAATTGGGATTAAATTTCAATTATTAAAGAGAAGGATGAGGGGGATTTAATGGAAAGGGAGATTATATACTTACATTCTTAGGCATTTCTATTAATTTTTACTGGATCTTTGTCAATTAATAAGAGCTGAAGGTTTAGAGATGAGTTAATAGAAAATGGGGTGAAGTATAGAATGAAGATGTATTCGATTATATTTTAAAATGCAGTGATACATTGTTAATGCTGCATATACTGTCAATGAAGGTGAAATAATTGTTAATATTTTGGGGGAGTATTTTTCTATTCTTGCATTAGTTTCATCTCTTTAGTATAATTTTTAATAAAATTATTTCAAAAAAAACAACAACCCGGACCTCATTGCCACAGATGCAACTTTGCAGCTTGAAACTGAATCATTGCATTGCCCATTGTAATGAAAACAAGGCAAGTTCTTTAACTAAATATGGATATTTAGTTAAATAGCTGCTCTGTTTAGTGACCATTTGAAGTTAGGAATGATGCTGAAAAAGTACCCATGCCTGGTCCTCACACTTATGACTGTTTCATGTCTATGGTCACATGATTGAGATTAGGACACTGCAACTGGTGGACCTAGTCCAAGTATCGCACAATCATAGGCTTGTCATTGGTGCTCATCACAGCTTTCAGCAGGAATATGTAAATCATGGTCCCATGAAGTCTCACTTAACAATCACAGTAGAAATGAGGTCACATGAACACAATGTCTCTTTTAACTATTGTGTCACTTCCCAAAAGAGTTGTCAGTTCCAATTGTGACTATTAAGCAAAGACTGCTTGTACATATCATACTGAAAAAAGATCATACTGAAACTGTGAAGGATAGCAGCACATTCCTAGAAACAGATTGCTTGTTTTGAAAAAGAATCAATTGATAAATGCTGCATGAACCCACCTATGTTCTCCAAAACTCCCCTTTCCCATTGCATCCTAGTCAAAAATACAGTTGTAATTTAACTGCATAAATATTATACCCAAATTGTTCATTTGTGGCAGTATTTTTTAAAAAAGAAAGTCATTACATGTAAAATGTCAGATAGGATGTGGAATGTTGACATTTAAATGTTCCTTTATTGATCAAGGTTTCTGAATGTGAATTTGTTTTTTATTTATACATTTATCTCTCTTTGTCTCTCTGACATTTTTGGCTATGAAAATCCAAGTAATCAATAGATGGCAGCAAAGAGTCAGAGGTTTCTGATTATTTGGACTGATTCAGTCCAGGTATAGTAGCCCTAATCTCTGTGGATGGAAGTCACTTTGGCCTCCATTTCAATTAGAGTTGAAATTAAACTGAAATTGTCATAGAATAACTCTAGCTTCTTAAAATCAGGAAATTTGGACAGTCAGAACAGCACAGATGGTGAGGAAACTAACAAAAAGGGGGGAAAGGGTTATTTTCAGGTAATTCAGAATAATAACATAAAGTGAAAAATGTCACTGGGAGAAATTCTTATATATTCTCTCCCCCCCCCCCACCTCTCTCTCTCTTTCAGAGAGAGAGAGAGAGAGAGAGAGAGAGAGAGAGAGAGAGAGAGAGTATATAAGAATTTCTCCCAGGGGAAAAGAAAACCCTCAAAGAATTAGAAGAGAGAATTCAAGTCTCTATTAATAGTATTCAGGGTGTGGAGGAAGTTTCTCCAAGGCATGGCCCAGCTTTATTTAGAAGAGGAAACTCTTTGCTAGGATTTATGGTTTTACAGAAGCTTAATCAAAGATATTACATCTTGAAACCCATAAGATTTAGCAATAACTGAGCAGCATTACTTATTCTCATATGCATAATTTATAGGAACTAGTCTCTGCTTTAATATTCTTCTTTACTTGTACGAAAATATGGGACACCTCCTAAGTGAATATGGCATTAGTGAGTTATATTATAATGGAGATCTTCCATCATTTGAATAAGAACTAGAACACATAAGCAGGGCAGGGGAGGTGTTGCCCTCTGCGGTCAACCTTTTT